>NC_138374.1:2283012-2310215 GCF_054177405.1 Leptonychotes weddellii
AATGAATCATGGAACACTTCATCTAGAACTAATGATGTAATGTATGGGGATTAACATAAGAATAAAAAAAAAAAAAAAAGAAAGAAAAACAGTGCCTGTGATACCCGTTGTGCTGGGTCCTCAGCAGTTTCTCAATGGTACGGGCTGTGCGTCCAGCAGCGCCTGGCCTTCCATGAGGGCAGCTCCTGTGATAATCAGTTCTCCCTCCTGATGGAAGCAGGGGAAGCTAGTCCTTGCCCCGACCTCCTGAACCAGCTCTGGACACATTCGGACCGTCCCTGGCCCGCGCGCAGGCCAGCCCTCCGCCCTGCCCAGCGCCCTCCTGCCCCCCGACTCAGAGAGGACGGGGCCTATTCAGTGTCTCCGCAAGCTGAAGCTGGACTCTGGAACCAGAGGACCTAGGGCCATATCCCAGGTCCACCTGGTACCATGGGACCTGGACCAGTTCTTTCACCTCAGTTTCCCCATCTGCAAACCGGGGTTGACGATGCCTACAGGTTGGGGTCGGTGTGAGAATTCAGTGGTTGACTGCCTCAGTTATTTAGGGCAGTAGCTGACGCCTTCACACCAGGTAAGAGTTCGCTGTTGTTCACGGAATCATTAACGCAGGAATTCACAGGGAGGACAGTGCGACCTTGTTGGGGGTGATGGGGTCGTTTCTCTAGTGAACAGTTTTGATCAAGTTCAGAGAGAAGGTTCCTTAGCAGGGCAGTGGTTACACTAAGTGGCTCTTGAACAGCATCTCCAGGACAGAGCAGGCAGTCAGGGATTGATCCCCAGCCCTTGCCACTGCTCAGACCGCCCGCTCTGAAGCAGGGCAGTCCGCATGGGCCTGGCACAGCCCTGCACTCAGAAGGGCCCACGCTAGCTTCGTGCTCTGTCGCCTGGAAATTCTTTCTGATTTTACCTCTGCACCTGTGTTTTGTATGTGAAGTGTAATGGGATAATGGAGCGTGCCCGTGAGAAGAAACGCGTGTGATGCTATGCAGGTCCCCCTGTTCTCCCCGCCACCCCACCCACACACAGCATGCCTGATGCCCCGTGAGCCCAAGATCCCAGCGGCCCCAGCACGCGGGAGACCAGCGGGACTCAGAGCAAGTCCAGATGAGCTTGTGACGCCTATGACGCAGTAACGGGAAGCATGCTGCCCCAAGCCACCATGCTTTCCGTTCAAACCAGCACTTGCTTCGTGCACAGAAAGACGGCAACAGCGGTCTAAGACATAGATGACCAAGGAACCCTGTCCCTTCTGACTTGTCACCCCTGTGCTAGCCAGCCATGTATGGTGGGCCTGACGGGGGAAAGAGGGGGCACCCACTCCTCCTCCTCCTCCCTCATCACACACTGAAGGTGCAGCACTGAGAGAAGGTGCACCAATCAAGAAGTGAAGTAGAAAGTTTGGTACCATGCAGCATTTCCAACATTCTAGTAACAACACACACGCATGCATGAGCTATGGGAAACAAACCGTGATGCCAGGTATACGCCCCATACATGTCAAATACTCCTGCATTTGCATCTAAAAGCACCATTGCATGATATAAAGAACAGTGGCTTCGTGCTAGTAAGTTTTAACTTTACTTAGAATGTTAAATTGCAAATTTTAAAAACTAAAAACGCTTTATATTTTAGCACCTCTAAGGGCACTTTTTTCCTGCTTTTTATTTTAGGTTTGTTTTATTTTTTAAGATTTTATTTATTTAAGAGAGAGCGAGCGAGAGCACAAGCAGGGGGAGGGGCAGAGGGAGAAGCCTACTCCCTGCTGAGCCCTGCCGAAGGGGGAGGGGCTCAATCCCAGGACCCTGAGATCATGACCTGAGCTGAAGGCAGCCACATAACCAACCAGGCGCCCCTTTCCTGCTTTTTGAACGAGGGTCCCAAGTTTTCATTCTGCAGGGGGCTCTGGGAATTACGTGGCTGGCCCAGCGCTCAGGCCCCACCCAAGTGATGCAGCAGGCTCCTTCCCAGGGGCAGGCCACGCCTTGGAGAACATTCTCTTACTCAACAGCATTGTGCTCTCTTGGGAATGGAGGGCCAGGTTGTTTGGCACAGAGGCTGACCTGGAAACCCCCACACTGTGCCCAAGGGCAACCACCTCCAGCTTTCGTTCAGGAGGGAGGGGCTCTTTGAGAATATGCAACCTCCTTCCCTGTTTCATTATGTCATGGTCCTTTTTGTAAAACACAACACACAGAACAATAGTATAAAACAGTAAATTTAACTCCTGTAAAAATACCATGTGTCCCTTCTTGCTGAACAGATGTCCACATCCAGGTCCAAGGCCTTGTTGAGAGGCTACACTGTTGTCTGAGGGGAACACATGCTCCCAGAGGAACCCTTACCAGGACCACAAGGCAGGCGTCCCCCTGGTGACCCCCGGAAAGAGCAGGCTCTCCCTGGAGGAGTTCCTATGGGAGACTTGTAACTTCCTCAGATAAAAATCGGTGTTTCAAGGAAAGATTAATATGATCTACAAATGATAACCATTTAGATAAAGGTATGGGGGTATAGAAGCCTTTTACGGTCACAATTTGCTGAGTCCTGACAATTTTTAAAAAGCCACAATCCTCCTAAAGTGGATGTAAAACTGCTATGTCATTTCAGAAGCCAGACTTCTGCAAGGAGACTCGCTGACGTGGCCTCCTGTGACGTGTGGCCTGCTCAAAGCACAGCCTCGGGGCTGGGATCGGGGTCCTGGCTCACATTCTAGCTCCTGGCCCTGGAAGCTTGCAGTAACATAAACACACAGGAGTCCTTCCACAAAGGATGCTCAGCCCGAGATGAGCCAGCACGCGGGAAGCCCAGGCACACCCCCAGCACACAGGCGTCCCCGGTCACCCTCCTGGTTGGGTGCCTCCCTGTCCCTGAGGTCCTTTGAATCTGAACATCTGCAGGTAGCAGACAAAGCTCCATGGCGGGGGAGGAGAGAAGCCAAGATTCTGAACCAGGGTGGGGATACCAGTTATGAAACCTTGTCTTTGGAACTACCCATTCCAGTGAAAGGCGCATCGGTAAGTTATTTCAACTTCTGTCCATTCCCAGAACCCAACATCTGAAACAGGTATAAAAAAAATGAATTTATCTGCAAAGAACCAAATTACTTTTCCTTAGGAAAAAAAAAAGTTTGGATTTTGGTAACAATTACCAATTGTCAAATTTAAGAAAATGGATTTTAATTAAAAATTAAATCAGAAATCGTGTTTCATATTTCAATCTTAAGCTTTTAACTTCTCCTCTGACCACAGGACAGGTCAGTCTGTATGATGCTTTCCAGGGAGACAAGGGATGATGACCTAAGTCAGGCACTTCAAAGGTACCGCAATTGTTTTACTGATCAATTAGACTTTTCATGACTACAGTGCAGTTTTAAGTTATGAGATTTTTCTATTTATAAAAACATGCTACTTTTAAAAATCAGTCTCAAATAAAAAATATAGATAAAAAAATCCATCTCAATTTCCCAACTCCTCAATTAGATTTATTGAAAATGGAAAACCACTGTTTTCATCCTTCTTGAGCAAGTCAGCCGTCAGTCAAGATGGATGGGGCCTTGGGTTCCTGACTCCGCAAGGCTCAGCTGTCCCACATGACACGAAAACGTCTAAGCTGCCACGTGGGCAGAGCCAACCCTCCATCCTGTTCTCTTCACAAGGTACATTTACATTATTATAGCAGCTTTCAACACATTTGCCTACTAGGCCTCCTTCAAGTCAGTGTTCAGACTTAGAGTCGCTCGGTGCAGCAAGGAGGATTACCCAGCAGAAGGGCAGCTCCAGTGAGAGCAGCCAGCATTCCTCCCAGGCACATAAAGGCAATTTAATTGCACACCCTCACTGGGGAGGCCTCATGGCAGCAGTGGGCTTCAGAAGCCTTGGGGAAACACACAATCCTGGAGGGGGACCCCAGCTCCAACCCTACGGCTACACCCTTGAGCAAGTTTGGACCTTCCTGCATTCCTCCCTGCACAGAATTCCCAACTCCTCTCATTGTTTTTTTTCCCCATTTTTGGTTATGAAACAAAATCAGAGCTTAAAAAATGGGGGGGGTGGGAGTCCCTTCCTCCAGGCTTATCTCCCCAGGTGGATGCCAAGTCCCTAAGAACTCTTCCCTTGAAGTTACCTCCAGCCTGGACAAGAGGAGTTACCTGCCCTTCCTCCAGGCCTTTCTGGACATGCAATCCTGAGGATGGGGCTAACAGGCCAGTCACACCAGCTACCCCTTGCACCCTGCAGATTTAACCGCCTGTCACAGCCCGTCAGGGCCCCACGATGAGCTCCATTTTATAAGGAAACTCAAGCACAGGGAGGCAGCTTAACAGGTAGAGCTGGGATGTGCAGAGGACCCTGCTACCCAGACGCACACACCCCTACTCCTCCAAAACATCCAAACTCACTAAAACCCTCCCACAGCACCTACCTGGAGTCTCTCCCACCACAAGCTCCCAACAAAGCTTGGACGGGGCAACATCCCAATGACACGGTCACCTTACTTTGGGGGCTCAATGGTCTCTCAAGCACTGGGAACAACTTTCTCTAGGATTTGTAGATGGGAAAGAGAGAGGATTTCAATTTTAACAAAACATTACTACAAGAGTAGTCTCCATTTTTATTAGCATACTGGATCTGGGATTGCCTGCGGAACTTGAAGTTCGGTTGGGCCCCAGAATCGCTTGCCTTGCTCCTAAAATATACCTAATAAAATCAGGTTAGGAATAGCTATAAATCAGTTTGCATGAACGAGATCTCTGACCTTCCCAATGTCTAGCTGGAAACACCTGTTAGACAGAAATATGCACCCCTGCCACTCCTAACATTCCTGGAGCCAACGATTTACAGAGTTTAACCAAGTGACAACTCCCCGAAAACTCTGAACACTCACCCTAACTCAACCTGTGATACTCAAGGATGACACCACCAAAGTTTCACATCATGCAAGGCACCCACGGGAAGGGAAAGCCATCCTACAATGTGCAAGCATTTACGTTATCAGAACCACCACCCTAGACCAGAACAGTAGTTCCCAAATTGGAGATGGGCATTTGTTAAAATGTATGCATCATGTTTATTTAAATGTGCATAAGGAAAAAACTAGTTTATCAAATCTGCAATGATAAAGATATTGTCGCTTAAGATAAGGTGAAGCTAAAAGCTGGCTTGTTGACAGGTGGCACTTGGAGACAGAGCATAAATCACGAAAGCACAATGCAATGCTTTCAGTGTGGGACACAGGATACAAGAAAATTACGAACTCCTCCTCTGTGGTTCACAGCATCCGTCAGTGACTTACTAGAGTTTGTTACGATTCCATTTCCATATACATTTTAAAGGTTTCACTTAAGCAATGATTTGTTTTAAATGGAAAAAAGAAATTCACGGACCAGTGCCCAAAGGAGACCCATCTAATTACACACACTGGCAAGGAAAGCCCCCATGACAGGTGTCGTCCTCCTACAGGAAGCATGAGGCCATGTCAGCTTTCGGGTTTTGTGCAGACTGCCCTCGGTCACATACACACAACAGAAGTCAGCATCCTCCTGCACACAATCAAACGAAGCAAGGGGACAGCCGGGTGCTCGAGCCCGGGTGAGAGGCTAACTTCCCTCTGGTTTCTCATGGAAACTGCTGACTTTTGCACCCCGTTCCTTACTCTACTGCCAGACACTTCTGTGGAGCCTCAACCGCCCAGACTGACAAGCTGGGAGAACCTAATGAGGGGGACATGTGTCATGGGCACTGAAGTCTAAGAACCGTGGAGGCGAATTCAGCCACCAGCTTACAGTGCACCCAACAAAGGCCTAATGGGGCAACTATTTTTTAAACGTGTGAGATTCGGGATCTGAACTACTGTTGAAATTCTCATGGACCTCAGGATGTTCTCAGCCTTTGTAAGGGCTAAATCAGCGCTTCTGATAGAATGATTAAGTTGCGGTGCGTAACACACTGACAGCACCCTCATGCCCGGTTCTTCTCCCTGTCGTGAAGAGCGTGAGGGCAGGAACACACTCAGGCGAGCCCATCTTCCTCTGAGCTGCCGCTTGCTAACACGCCCCTGGTACCTTCTGAAACGAGTCTCCGAATCTGCTGAGCCCTACGTCGCCTCTGCAATCTCACCGGAGCCACGCGCAGGGATGCGGTCAGGAACGCATTTTCAGTTGAATTTTTCCAAGCTGTAAAGAGATCTTTGGCCATTGAGGGGAGCCACTGGTTTGGTATATGAGCTGTTCTAAATATGATTGTGGATTTCCGACGCCATCAACCTTCTGCGTCTTCTGAAGCCTGCCTATTTCTTACCTGCTACAAGGTGCCCACAGAGTATGAAAAAGAAATTTAAAGTAGGTTAATTACTATATATTTAACATCACTATAAAAAAGACAGTTTTACACAAGTATTTTTAATCGGATTTGAAGATGTTTATTGCATACTGGTTTGATGAAAAACAAACAAAACATACATGTATTTAGCACGAGCTGGTGGGATACACCGAGCCTAACTGGGTGCGCAGCAGTCTGAGAAAGGAGTCGTGAGCGGCCCCGCTGTGACGAAGGTTTCCTGCAGCAGTCAGGCACCGAGCGTAACAGTCCCTAGTTCTCTCCTTTCAGCACTGGCAGCAGCTCACCGTTGTCTCTCAGTTCCTAACAACAAAAACAGAAAGCCAAAATAACATGTATGCATAGAGATGAAAAACAGAAACCTCCGAACCATCCCAGATTGCACCCGAATCCGAAAACCAGAAGAAATACTGGACTGGAATAAAACTCCAGTCTACCAATACACTGAAACCAAATATCATGCCATAAAAACGGAGCGTACTATCAGATTACAAAATTGAAGTTAAAAGGCATTCAGAAACCAAGACTGTTCAGCATTAACGCACACAACAATTACAGCCTCCTGTCTAAACAGTAATAAACAGGGGGGACAACTGTGAGTAATGTGCAAACACAAACGTGGAAGAAAGCGGCAATGTGCTCACCTGACTTCTCTCCGTCTGTGTCCCCTCATCTCAGGGTGATGTGAGGATGGCCTAAGCACACGGGCAGTGTGGCTGGCACGCGGTGGGACCCTCGTCACCAGCACTAGCATGAGCCGACCTGATCTAAACATTCCCACTCTCTGAACAGTCTGCAGGGTTGAAGCGGGCACTGACTACTACAAATTAGCTGCCGTTCTACTCAGGTCACTAGACTGACTGAGTCGTTGAATCACTGGGTAACTCCTTTATTCAACCATTCAACAAAAAAGGCTCTCAGTGCTCTTAAAGGCCAGCCAGAATTAACTCAAGTGGAACATCACTTATGTTTCCAGTGAACTAAAGATGAAGAACTGAACTCTGCAGGAAACAGACCAAAGTGGCAACCTAACTGTCCCCGGCTACCTTCTTGGGGGAAAATGTTACCAGCATCACACCTTTCCAAATGCGTGTTTTTAGCAGGTGAACAAGAGTCCTCTAACATCCTGTTACAGACCTACAACGAAGCTGCCCGTGAAGCTCAGCTTTAGAATTAAACGAGACTGACTGGGATTGTTATCTCCCCAGAGTCAGCGATGGCCCACCGCTACAGGCTATAAAACACTCACACAATACAGGCTCAGGAGTATTTGGGGTTTGAAGACTGCTTGGGTCTTAAACAAATAAAAAGTATATATAACACAACAAGTGCAGGTGTATTTTTGTTGCTTCCGGGCTATTCAAGAGCTACTATGTGAAACCTTGTTTTCTCCTCCAGGAATGAGACACTTTACGAGGAAAACTGCCTCTCCCCATCCTGAGAAGTGTGAAGTCAAACAAGGAATGCTGCGGCAGCTGAGCTGCATGGGGGAACAGCCGATGAGCAGCCTCTGCAGGGAATGGCGCTCGTGCCGGTGCTGACGAGACGTCCGGCCCACAGAGCTGGGGTCGCTCAACACTGGGCTTGAGTCATCTCACGATATGAAAATAGAAGCTAAAACTTACTTTAAAACATAAGTAGAAGCAGTGCTACTTACTACTTGCTTTCCACTTATGAAGTCAGACATCTGCCCTCAGAGAAAGTTCTCCAAGCGGCAAGGCAAGATGAAGGCCGGCCGGAGCACTGGACACTGGAGCAGCCCCACCTTCCGTGGAGGCCCGAGCTTCCCGAGTGGAGCCTGGCATTCCTCCTCAGGCCCCGTCCTGGCCCCGCCCACTGCCCCCCTCCTCCAACACCAGGGTGCCCGGCTGGGCTGGAGGCTTGGAGGGAGTGGCTAAGAAAGAGAGCCATGGTGGTATCGGGCGGGCGTGCCCAGAGAGAAGTCATGCCCGCTGAAAATTCACTGAGAGTTTATGGAAAGTAAACCAAAGAAGTACGTTAATCATCAAAGATGTATTCTCCAAACATGCTTACAACCTGACAGACCTAACCAAGCTGCAGCATCTGAGACCAGAGGTGGACCTGCAGATGGCCCACCGCAGTCTCACACTGTTCTGTGGGACCGGGGCCCGTGGGCTCAGGTCTGTCACATAGCTGGCAGGCCAGGCAGCACTGGGTGTCAGGCCTGCCCCCGGCCTGGTCCTCTCCACTCCATCACGCAAGTGCACACAGGCAAAATCAAAGAACACGAGAAATAATACAATATAAATTTAAAAGGACAGAAGAACTTCAGGAGCAGGAGCAAAACATTTCTATAAACGATTCAGAAACAAGAGGGGCCCTGAAGGACGCAGAAAACATAAGTATGGAACATGCCAGCTATCCAAAGCAGAACGGATGAGGAAAGAAAAGCTAAAAACATGGAAGACTTAGCAAAGTGGGAGTAAAAATCAAATTTTGAGCTTGGCCATAATCAGAGCATCTCAGAATGCCAAGTTACAGTTTGGCCCTTAGTGGGCAGTCCCTCCGGAGATGAAGGAGGTCATGCAGAAGGCCCCACAGTAGGGGGATGATCTGACTGGCTCAGGGAAGGGGTGAGAACAGTCTGATCCACCAGGGGCAGTGAGAGAACACGGTACTACAGACAGAAATGGCAACACAAGGTCAGAAGTGACTGGACAGGAGGCCAGGAAGGAAAGCACTCAAAGAAGCCACATAGTTACTGTTCAATATAAAATGATAATTTTCAAACATGCCAACATCTTCCGTCTTTAGGATACCAGATGAACTCCGACCTTACCTTAACAATATCCAGTCCTCCAACGAGCTCCCCTTTCACATACAGCTGAGGGTACGTGGGCCAATTTGAATAAGTTTTTAACCCCTGCCGAACCTACAGAAACAACAGGAACTCTGAAACCTTACTATAAGACCCTAATGAGTAAAACTAAGGCAAAGGACAAGAAACATAAAATACAGAACTTACTTCTTCATCCTCCAATATATCAAATGTCTCGTATTCAACACTACAAAAAGGAGAAAACATTTTAATAGGCAGTAGTTTTATTAAACAAAAAATTGTAAAACCTACTTGGTGTTTTAAAAACAGTCAAGAAAAGTAAACAGTTTTGTTGCTACTGACACTGACGATAAAAATGGAAATGACTTTACGTTTCAATCTGTCGGGTACCCCACAGAACAAGTCAGCCCAAGATACAAATTTATCTGGATTTTTCTCTAGACAACATTGGGTTAGAGAGGGGTCAGCAAACTTTGTCTCAAAGGGCAAGACAGTCAGCGTGTGGGCTCTGTAGGCCACGGTCTGCTGCAGATGCTCTACCCAGCTGCACAGCACAGAAGGAGCCTGACCAGGCAGACATGAGTGGGTGTGGCTGCGTGCCAATAAAACTTTATTTACAGAAGTCGGCGGCCAACTGCAGTGTGCCAACTGGCAGATTAGACTTGTATCCAAAGTTCACCCAAGTCTATCCTTAATACTGCGTTTCCAGCCCTTATCCCTGGGGCTGCTGCCTCTGACCTACTAGAAACTGCTCAGGGAGCAGGAGGGAGCAGCTCTGAGGCCCAGGGACACCCAGGGACACCCACAGCTGGACTGGAGGCTCACTAGCAGGACAGCTACACTGCCAACAAATGCCACCTCACGGAGCTGTGCTTCCCCACATGAAAACAAGCTGATTTCAAAGCACACGTGCTGTTCGCGGTATGCATAAACCAGTGAGAGTGGTGTGGCTGCATGCTGTATAACGAACACCATTTGTATAATGAATGCAGAATCACTGCATGGAAACCCAACCACCACAGGTACTCGGAAGGACGGCACTATCAGGTATGATCAAGGAATTAGTATGAATGTCGGACTGATTCCCACAGGGAGACTATGGAAGAGGTGCAGTCCCAAAAACTGGCCAAAGAAAATGCCACATGTAAAAAATAAATTTCAGTTTTCATAAAACCAAAACCACCTTCATAGGGAAATCTTGTTCACTTAGTAAACAAGTTTCCAAGAAAATTGTCCATGGTGCAGAAAACAGTCAAAAAAAATAAGATGACAGGATAAATCACCAACTACCAAAAAAGGAATGTCTGAAAGGGAAAAAAAAAAAGACCCAATGGAAGTCTCCCTTCAAGGTGAGCTAAAGGAGGCAGATCCTAATCTGAACAGTGTGATAAAAATAATAAGTTACAGAGCCATCTGAGGGACCTAGGATGTCCTGGGCCTGAGTATATGTAGGTGTGCGCATGTAGTCACGATGGCCAATGCATCTCTGAACAGTTCTTGTAAAGAGATGCACTGGCCATTCACACCTCAATGGACACTTGGCACACAGCCCCTCGAGGCATGTGTCGCTGGGCCAGTGAAGGAAAGTGTAAGAGTGGAGGGGCAGGAATACAAAGCCAGCAGTTTTTTCTCCACAGACTAATGGCTCTCAGCAAGGTCACAGTCTGTTCAAGCTAAAGAGTCCCGCTCATCGCAAGCCTGCAGCTGGGAGGGCTCCATTTCCAAAGAAGCCCCTCTGCTCTGGGATAACCAGGACTTGCAAATCCGAACAGCATTAGACAGATGGGGGCAGAAAGCAACGTTATGGAGACCTTCCACCAAACACACAGGCTGAGACGGCCCAATGCTGTGCTGTTCTGGCCTCAACCTTGCAGAGGGACACCCTGAGGGACACACTGTCACGAGGGACAGGCAGACTGAGCATACCACGCCAAGGAGCTGTCACAGAAGGAAGACGGGGAAAGGGGGCCATAAAAGCTGACGACCAGAACCAAGCCGGCCTCAGACAACCTCGGGCAGGGTGAGCAAGGGGCAGGCGGGAGACCAGACTACAAAAGACTCTAGACTCTCCTCTGTAAAATGTCACAATCTGCTTTTGAAGAAATCAATCATTTTGCTTTTTATGTCCCTAGAGTTGTATTTAACATGTGCTACTCAACTACTTTCAACCCTGCCCATGAATATCTAAATATTTCAAAGATTACCTTCCCCATAACCTCATAGGTTTCATTAATCTATTTAAAGCTATGGCTAGGATACTTATAATATTAAAAAGAAGCTCTGGTGAGATAAGAAATAAGAAAAAAAAAAGCCAAAACATTTGATAAACTACAGAACATGGGTGAAGTATCTCCAACCAAGTGGTTTTGTTTTTAACCAGAAAAATCAACGCAGTTTTCTTAGCTGGCAGCATTGCCACTGAGCAGATCAAAAGCATGAACACAGCCATTTAATTTCCCCCACGTCTCAGATGCACATAACGACCTCCACATGTGCTCTAGCCATTTCATAAACTGCTTAGAAATGAGAATAGTTTTGTAAGGAAAATTAAAAGCCTCTGATACACTTTCCTTAAAATATCTTAATGCATCTTAGTTAAGGACTTTCTTCTGGGAAAGTAGACAACTAGTTATTTTAATGATCGCCTTCTAAGAAGCTCCTTTATGTTACCAATCGGTTGACACTGGTCAGAAAATCCTATTGTGGTCTCAGTTAAAGCATTCACAAAACCCTGTAGCAAAAATAAATAAAAATATGTGGATATAGATGTAACAACTGACAGGCATCAGTGGCAGAACTGAAGAGTTGGAATTTCTTAAACACACCATTTGAAATCAGGATTTACGTACCCAGTATTATTTAGTATTTCCAGAATTTGTTTGCTGAATCCACATTTTGCTTCCTAAATTTATAAAAAGAAAAAAAGAAATGAGTAAAGATGTCATTTTCTACGCAGCCCCCCAGCATGGTCCCATGGAACATCGCTCACCGGGATGGCATGGACCCGCCACAGTGCACTTCAGGCTCTGACCACCAGAGAGGACACGTGTCCTGGAACCTGATAAGCTCTATGGTCAAACGTTCCTCTGAGTGGAACCTCGACGCTCCACAAAGTTCAGTTCCTTCTCCATTTCACTCTCACAGATGACCTCAACTCACCTAACCTTTTTGCAATGATTGGGATCACATCTTCCTGTTCCCAACTAAACGGTCACTCCCATTTTTTAAAATTTATCTTTACATTACAGAGCACCAACTTTTTTTTGAGGTTACGGCACTGTGACACATTTTTGTCAGGCCCCAAATCCCAGCAATCCCGTGGGAAAGGCCAGGCACCACACAAACTTAACAGCACACATGATTCTGCTCCCAAAATGTATCAATACTGGCTGGGCTTCCAGAAAAAACTGTGTTTTGAGAATAAAAATCTGCTTTATTAATCACCAAGAAAACATAAAAAGATAACTTTATCCTACTAAGAAGTATTAATTCCTCTATTTTGTTTTAATAAAATTAGTGAACCAGTCAAAGAATCTAGGTCCTAACCTAGTGATCCCAGCATGCTAAAACCTTTATTACCAGTTCCCTAGTCATTACCTTCACTACAGTTACACTGACTAGTTATGTTAACTAGTTGGTTTCACTATATCAGTTATATTAACTCTCACACTAGTTATCACAACCTCATTCTCAATGACTCATGAGGCGCACCGTCCATTCACACATGGGGCAGTGAAGCCAGGGAAGTTAAGCAGGCAGCCCACAGGCCTGGGCAGCACCAGGGCCCGGGGGGAATGTAAATGCTCATCTCGGTTCCATCAGCCTCACCTCTCAGGGCTTTAGCCTCCCCTGTTCCCAAACAGACCACACTGTCCCCGCTTGCCCACCTCCGTAACTGGTTGAGAATAAAGACAGGTAACAGAACCCACTGTCTGGAGATCTCTGTTCTGGTCCAAATATAAATGATCATCCTTTGTAAAGGCTTTTAATTTTCCTTACATATGATTGCTCAAGCTGTTGGTGGGCGTGATCTATCAAACTTGATATTCAAAATGATGCCCAACCAATATGTACCTTCATCCAAAAAGCTACAGGAACCATCCCATTATAAATAAGAACTGCCAAACTATTTCACCATTCATCAAATGGTACTGACCACACACAATGCTGCGGGGTTTACTTCTCCATCGCTGACTTCTTAAAGGGTGATCTAGGGCTGCACACTCCAAGAGCTTCGAGGCTCCCTGTACTCGGGAAGTATCTGGACCAAGCTGCCCACTACATGAGCCCACAGCCTGGAATGGTGCCAGAACAGCAACTTACAGAACCAGGACAGAGTGAACAGTGTTGACCAAGTTTGGCAGCAGAAAGAAATGCACCCCACTGAGATGCTGATGATAAAGTCAAGCAAAATGCAGATTACTTTGTTTGATCTCCATAAGCACCAATTAAGGCCTGGATAACTTCCTGATGCCACTACAGCTTCATTAGCCATGGCTAGGAAAAAAGATTTAAGTGTCCCCTTGTTGCAGATGTTAACATCAAAAGAAATTACAAATAAAACCATTTTTGAGTTCTTTACCTGTTTGTTTCCTTTCATAAAGAGCATCACAGAAGCTTTATTTGTCAGTACTTTGAGCCTAAAGAGAGAAAATTGATATAAAATGGCTCAGCTCAATTATTAAACACCACTTTTGCTCCGCTTCAGGAGTAACATGCATATTTGAGGGATAGCAGGATGATAGTTCACAGCTCTGAGTGGCATTAAACAAGCAAATGCATTGACATTTTCCTTTATTTCATTCCCTCCCTGAGCCACCATAAAACACAATATGGCTTTTAAGGCAATGAATGTTCCTTCGAGTTGCAATTCAAGCCCATCAACTCACAGCACTAAAAAAATAATAATAACCAACTCAATAAGGAATTGTTCGAGAAGGGGCCTGTCTAGGGAGCCCACCCACAATTTCCAAAACCAGATCTCGTGTGCTCCCTTCTCCACCACGAGGCCACACACAGCTCCACACTCCCTGGCTTCCACAAGGTCATTCTGGGAGGGGAAGTGCTCAGGGCTGCAACACCAGCCACCACCAGCTGCTCAAATCAAACGCTCCCATCCTAACTTTGTTTCCCACTTTCTGCAAGATTTCACACCCCGTGCTCTCACTTGCTGTCAAGAGCGCCAGCCGTCTGTGTCTAGCCTAAGGTCCAGTCACCCATCTCAGAACAGTCCGTGTCATGAGAATGGGCTGAAGACCCTCTGAGCCCCGTGGTGGTCACATCACCGGATCTTCCTCCCACTGGTGCTCTGGGTCACTCACAGCTCAACACCTCCTCAGAGAACAAAGTTATCACAAATGAAACACACAACTCATGCTCACAGCTAAGCCCCGTCCACTTCGGGGAGAGTACGCTAGGCTGATTCTCAGAAAAAGAAGAATGTGGTGCTGATCATCATCCATCACCTACAGTAACCCAACAATCTGAATCCAGGAAACCCAGATACTTCCCTCCGTCCCACATGCAGAGACATCGCCAGACCCGGAACTCAGGCTCTGGCTTTCCGCACTCTGGCAGCACTTTAGATGATCACTCAAAATACAATGAATATAGATCTCTACAGAATCTAACTAGCCAGTTAAATTGTGGTGCCTGAGGCCACAGGAAATAGACACGGCACACTAGGAAGGAGAGAGCAAGTGTGATGAAGACAGGGACACAAACGATAGCAAGAGTGTACTCAACAGAGAAAAATGGACTGAAAGCAGATGCAAGCACACACCAAGCACAAAGGACTTCGGAGGAGCATCGCCTCCATGAGCCACCCAGGGGATACAGCAAAGAATGCAACTGGGGGCACGCCTGGGTGGCTCAGTTGGTTGAGCATCTGACTCTTGATTTCGGCTCAGGTCATGATCTCAGGGTCGTGAGATTGAGCCCCGCATCGGGCTCTTCATTCGGTGCGCAGCCTGCGTGAGATTCTCTCTCCCTCTGCCCCTCCCCCAAGAACGCAACTGGGAGCGCAGAGTCACAAGGGACTAGGAGCATCACTGTCCTATCAAAAAGGCAGGAAAGGGTACAAATCATTGGAGAAAATGTGGCACTTACAGGTCAGTTGGACATATATGGGATACTATTTATTAATCAAGGACAGATAAATGAGGTGTTTATTATTAAACAATTTTAGAAATTCTCAGAATGCTGAATAGCAAGAAAATTACAAGAGAAAGTTTCACCTCATGAACTCAAGCCCCAACTACGAATGGCTGATACGCTGATGTATTTTAAAATAAATTCTTCTTTAAACCTCTACATTAATTCAAATTTATTACAATAAAAATCCCTTTAAGCCTCCCTACAGGCCAAAGTCCAAAATTTCCATAAGATAAAATCTTTAAAAGCTGATTGAGATCCTTCGTAAAACAAAGACCAATTTTACAGCTCCAAAATCTCCTTGAATTCTAAGTTACCATGATTAGAAAGGCAGTGTGATAGCCCGAAGTGTTTACACATACCACACACACAGCCTGCACTCCTCAAACGAGGCACCCCTCACGCTCAGTGTTCTGACAATGCCGAGCAGGGACTGCTACTTGAGGACCAGGATTGCTGGATCCCGGCTCAGAAACACAGAGAAAGAGTAAAACTGAGTCATGCCACTGAGAAAATGATAAAATGATATTTCTATAAAAACAAAGAATACCCTCCACCTAATCATTAATTTGGTGTAAAAATTTCCCCAGTGCAAATGAGACCTTCCCAAGTTTGCATGGCTAATCTGACTGCAAACAACACAATTATGACCTTGGCACACAAAAACAAATCCCTGATTTCTATATGGAAAGAATAATGCAAAAACCAAGAATTAAATATTTTTGAAGTACTAAATGGTAGACTATTTGAAACTTTTAAAACACTTACCTTTCCTCTAATTTGGGAGCTTTAGGGCAAATTGTATCTAGTTCATCAGATGCTTCAAGCTCCTGAAATCAACACATGTGTAAGTTTAAGAAAATATTCACATCAATCTCCTTGGTTGTATGGTATTACAGAGTATCAAGCATCTCATCAGAAATACTTTATATTCCAGGTTCATTTTTGTAAATGCAGAGATTCTTAAGTAATTTATACTCTAGATTCATTACTGTACTTAGAAAAGTGTGTTCTAAATGAAAATTCTTTACAAGGTACAGATTTCTCAGTTCTAACCTTAATTATATCAAGTCCTCCTATGAGCTCTCCAGAAACATAGAGCTGGGGATAGGTGGGCCAGTTGGAATAGGTTTTGAGGCCCTGACGAACTTCTTCATCTGAGAAGATATCAAAACTGCTAAACTGAATATTATGTTTGTTAAGGATTTCCACCATCTGCTTGCTGAAACCTGCATAAGAAAAAGAAAATCAAGAACTTAGCTTCTCTCTCTCTCATACCCGCGATTTCATATTCCTTCACAGCACACATTAGCTACTGACCATAGAGTCTGCCTCTGTTTCACCGTGACTTAATCAGTACACCTATACAGCATGTAAAGAGAAAACAAATTCCAAGAACCCCTTATCTGACGTTGAACTATACCACGTGTTCAAGTATGGCTTAGCGTTTAGCACACTTGTGAGTTTAAAAAAGTCTGTGTATATTTATCAATGTTCCTCTTAATATTAGGCACATTTTTTGTTGTAGGAGAAACAATGCTGGCCAGAAAGCCCTGGCACCTGCTCCATCCAGCAGGGAGACGAACAGTTGAGCCCTGGACAGGCCCCCTCCCGTCCCTGCACTTCCCCATCAATCAGGGGACTGACTTGGATACCCCAGACAGTCCCTCCCAGCTCTGCTGTCTGTGAATCTCTAAGAATCACCACTGGATGGAGGAAAAGCCCCACAGCGGCCATCATTAGCCACTCCTTGCGCACGCAGACTGGAAACCCGACTGTTTGGTTTCTATTGCCTTGTATCAGGTCTGTGCGCTCGGTCTAGCACTTCTCCGTCTTTCGCCATCTCTAATAGAATAAATTAAAAGTCAAGGAGGAATGTGTTCTTTCAGTTGAAACTGGTACATTGAATTTCAAAGCTGTCTTCTCTGTTGTTATATAGGCACTGTCAATAGACTGACAGTGTTCTTTCTCATCTGGTACCGTAACTTGACAGTCTCTTTTTTAAAACTATTTACATTCCCTAAAGTATGTAATGTGATTTTTTTTACTGCACTGTAGTGACAATCTTACGTTCCATGATTTTATTATACTTTTGTGACACATTTTTGTCCTGTACTTTTTTGACATCATTTTCTGATTATGACATTAGTACTGAAGTATAAGAGTGTGATATCAGTCTTTTATAAATCTATTAGTCTTGTCTGAAAAGAGGATATTTTTCTTTCCATAAGCTAATTCTTCCCAATTGTTTTTCAATACTTTGTACCACTCCACTTTCACATTCCATCCTTCTTTTCAAACAGTCATAATTCACTGGAAAATGACCTATTCTTTATGTGCAAAATTCCTGCAGGATTTCACAGCATCAGCATTTTGAAATAAAATCAAATCATAAAATTCAGTATAAGATTAATTGCAAGAATAGGTTTCACCTGATGCCATGCAAAAGCACCTTTACTCTAAAACCTGGATGTATTACTGAGCTCCAGACATTTTTCAGATCTACAGTTTATTAAGATAAAGCACTGGTATTTATTTGTACAGCATATAAGTTGCTTTTCCTACAACTCAAGTGTTAAGTTCATGTACAGCCTGAAGTAAAACACTGATTCTGAAATTTTTTTCATTCATCTGGGAGTTCATTAGTAAACAGCTAACGGCTGATTGCTGATGGTTATTCTGCTGCCAATATATTAACTCATTTCTACTGTAACTGGCTGAGGAAAAGCTTTCCTTTAGCTTTAGGCAATTACATGCAGACTAGAAAGATTGATGGGTAATGTTTCGTTTTTAAGGGTTAAAGTGGCAGACTGGAAATGTTATGCTTAAGGATAAAATAGTGAGAAGGCTTCCTTCTAATAACACAATATTTACACATTTTTTTTTTTAAGAAAAGTGCATGAATGCAATAAAAATATTTACAAGTAGAAAAACCACGTTTAGCTGCTACAGAACCAGCATTTCGGTCTGCAGTCGTTTGTACTCATGACAGGAGGCGTGAATAGTACACCTAACTGGGCCATTTCATCACTATCTAGTCACAATAAAACCCTGAAGCCCACTTATGAACCAACGATGCTTGTGTCTGATTTAAAAAGAAAAACCTGCTAAGATAGACTTTTACTGCAGAAGAAAGGTCTGTCCCGCGGTTCAAATACCCTGCTTTGCTAAAAGCTTTGTTAACTGAAACGGATACAAGAATTCCCAAATAACTTAATTAACCTGCATGTTCAAGGATTTAACATTCTGTTTAAAAAGATGGACATCTCGGTGCTTCTTGAAAATCTGCCTAAAACATGAGAGTCCTCTTTCCTGTCCTCCTGAGGAACACAGAATAAGGATAATCTAATTCTTTGATGACAGACACCCTATCAACGTGTCAGGCTCATAACACACGACAGTAGAGCCCAAAAGTGAAAGCGACGAAGACAGAGTGTGAAGCGTGCAAGGGTCGGGCTGAGACCCAGCGGGCTCCATGGCAGACCCTGAAATGGCTTTCAGGGTTTCCTTGAGAGAAAATGTAATGTTATTCACTCATGGCTTTGGATTAATTGCAATCAAGGTGGGGGCCAGCTAATCAAAAACCACCATAGCTCCACTGCACAACGGGAGCCCAAGGGGAACACTGGGTGCTACTAGCGGCCTTCCAAGGGAATTCTGTACAAAACATGGAAATACCAGCCAGTCGCGTCCAGGAGCACGAACGGTCACGGCTTTTATAAAGGAGGCTTTGCCTACACCTCGTCTCTGATGTGCCAACACAGAGCAAAACCTCTTTTCCACTAAGCAGCTCAGAAAGGAAGCGGGTGAAAGTCAAGTATGCGCCTATGTGAGAGAACAGTTTAAAGATGCAGACGGTGTGTGTGGCAGGGCACAGAGGAGGGGAAACAGAGCCAGGGGCGCATCAGTGGAGCGAGTGGCCGGGAACAGCCACAGCAAAATACCTTCTACTCGATCCTTAAGTATTTTTTTAAAGAATACCTACATTCTAAAATAATCTATTCACCATATGTCACATGTTTATTGTATCTGACAGAAAGACATGCTGTTACAGAAATCAAGATATCAGGAAACAGAAAAGCCTGTTAAAAATGTAGTTCTAAAAATCATAAAGAATAGGGGCACCTGGGTGGCTCAGTCAGTTTAGTGTCCGACTCACGATTTGGGCACTGGTCATGATCTTGGGGTCGTGGAATCAGGCCCCCGAGTCGGGCTGTGCGCTCAGCAGGGGGGTCTGCTTGAGATTCCCTCTGCCCCTCCCCCCCACTCAATCTCTCTCTCTCTCTCTAACAGATAAAATCTTTTTAAAAAATTACAAAGAATAAAACAAGTACTTGTTTGGAATGAAACTGTAACTGCTAAATCATATATATCTAAAAATCTCTTTTGAATTCCCTAATTATATCTTTTATTATCTAAATGTCTATAATACTGTGTTTTTCAGATTGTTCTAGCATGTTGTAAAGCTTCTTTTTTATTCTACCTTGTTACTTATAGTCTTCTAAATGCCAGTTAACATACAAATGGCTAGAAATACATTATAAATTAAGTCTAATAAAAAGGTAAGCAGAAAAACGACTATTTCTAAGTGTAATTCTAACTTACTTGAATAATCATACAACATCTGATCTGAAAAGGATCTCCAAGACGGACTCTAACCCCAACACCACCAAGGAAGGACTGGGTGCAGAGGGAGAGTCACTGACCTGTACCTACATCCCCAGGGCAGGGGCATAAGGTGGTGTTGGGATGCGGCTCATCTGCCGTGACATCTGGCTACCACGCTTCCCAGTGCACGACCTCCCCCTCTGCTGCCTTAGCACCCCTTCCCAAGCTGCACTTTTACCACCTGCCAGTCTTGTTAGGTTCCCATTCAGAAAGGAGTGAGAGAATGCTCCTGTTCCATCCCAAAGAAGAGAGTATTCTATTGGTTTTACTGTAGGCTTACTGCATAGAACCCTTCCTACAGGTTCATCCACATCTGACAACAGTTCACCCACACTTCAGATTGCAAGGAAGGCACTGAATAAAACCC
The DNA here is from genome assembly GCF_054177405.1 of Leptonychotes weddellii. Lineage (NCBI taxonomy): Eukaryota > Metazoa > Chordata > Mammalia > Carnivora > Phocidae > Leptonychotes > Leptonychotes weddellii. The sequence continues at coordinate 2,303,330 of NC_138374.1, forward strand.
ATCAGACTCATATTGTAAGTCCCTGTTCTCAGGTCACCAAAGAAAGTACCAGAAATGATTTTCCTGCCTGATGGGAGAAAGTAAACCAGTCATAACCACTATTAAAAACAAACCACCACAACAAAGATGGGCTGTTGCTATCTGGGGTTAACTCCAGTAGAGACCAAGTTAGTTTTTCAACATATAAACAGCAGGCATTATCTGACATGTAAATACTAGCAAGGATATTTTTCAAGTAGAACTGAGAGAAAAAGGAACCATTTCTTTACCTTTTTAAGACAGGACTCAATATGAAACTTTATTTTTAAAACTAGACTTTCATAATCTAATATGTAATTTGTTAACCATATAGGGAGGAATTTACAATTAAATTTACACTGGAAGCTAGGTTATTTTTATAAAGTCACACTGGACATGCAGTAATCATATCAATAGCACACTCCATTTTACTGCTGCGTATCTTAATAAACTCCCTCCTGTATAGTTGAAACAAATACTCTCAGATTCTCAACAGCAACATCAAGAGGCATTAAATGCTCAATTATGAAGCATAATAATGTTGTACTAGGCATAGTAAAAAGAAAATAACATAAACCCAATACCAGAGGGGTCAAATAAACTCTAAAACTCACTTAAGGACAAAATTACAAGCATATATGTACAGAAAATAAGAGTGATTATAAGCCACAGAATTCAGAATCTTTCAATTATTAGCACCTATAAACAATAGGTGAACACTGCAGTCACATAATTCAACGTTGGGACAAGAAGGAAGGCAAAAGCACAGGGGGAGACACAGGAATGCCACCAAAATTCTGTAAATTTTTAAACTGCTGAATCTGGACTACATGAATCAAGAGAGACTGCCAAGAAAGACAGGAAACTGTTAATAGCAAAATGAACTGAGCAGACAAAAGCCCATTCAGGTGACAGCAATGTGATGGCTGGAACCTAATCCCAACTACACTCCGAGGTGACCTGAGCAAACTCCCCCTCTTTGGGTACTTAGGTATATAAAACAAAAATCTTCAATCAGATGATTTCTAAGATGCCTCTGGGTTCCAACATTCTCTGTGTGTGTGGCGCAACCTAATTCTCATCACCTCACAACAGAATGCCAGTGGGACTTAGGACCTTCCTGATTTTCTAAAGGTATCTCAACACAAGTGTAAGAGGAACGGACAGCAGGAACAGAGATGGGCACCTAGCCGCACCCCATGCTGGTCAAGCACCCGTTCTGTCTGCGTCCTTGTGAAAGCAGCTTCTTACCGCAGCGCGGCTCCTGAGGAGTTCCTTTCATAAACAACATGCAAGGGGCGGCATGAGTTAATTTCTTCAGGCGAAGGTTGAGATCTTCTTTAGGATGCTCGTTACCACTGGGTGGGAAGGAGCCGCTAGATGCATGGCGCTGAACTTTTTTGGTCAACTCTGGGGCATGTGCACCATCTAATCGGTCAATTTTCTGAGAATTCTGAAGTTAAAAAAGTCGTTTAGAATATGTGTGGCATTCTTTCATCATCCCTTTTAAGATCCAAAATTTTAACAAGTATGAACTCATAGCTCTAGCCAATTTTTAAAGGGGTCAACACTATTGTATGTTTTTAAAAACCTGATTACCAATTGCCAGATGCATCTTAATTTTAGAAATACATAATTGTCTTCTTTTTTTCCCTTTTTGGGAACATACTAGGAAAACATCACAATACCTCAAACTCAAACCAGATCAGAGTCTAACCAAAAACAGAAAAGATTTCCCCACCCTCATGGGGATGAATCTATTACTAAGTATAAATGCGGTATTGGGGGGGAACTGTGGTAACACTCAGGGGTGCCCTAAAGCACAGATCTGCACCTGCTTCCTAAGAGAGTCATTAATCAAACCAGGACCAGCCAGATGTTCCATTACGCCCAGGCACATGCCCTAAGCAACCAACTTTGACCCAACTCAGGGAACATTTTGGGTCTATAGCCAAGTATCCGGATTGTTGTCTAGAAGCCCCAACTCTGATTGCCCATGACACTTCTGCAGGAACCCCAGGCCAAGCTTCGGCATCAGTGCAAACAAGGAGACTATGAGAAGACAGGGCAAAGCCAGGAACAACCAGTGCCAAGTGTTCAGGGATCAGGGGAGAGGGTAAAGGAACCAAGACAGAGCCCCATGGCCCACGACAGAAGCAGGATCTCTTGTGCCATCTTTATCCTTACCTTGAAAAACAGAAAGGTGGGAACAGAACTAATTTCATATTTTTCAGATACTTCAGGAACGGCTTCAGCTTCCAACTTTAAAATAAAAGAATTTAAAGCTTGATTATAAAAAGGTCCTTTCTTACTACTTCAATATGTAAATCAGCTTCACATGCATCATCCCTTCAAATAGTTGATGTTTTTAAAAAGTATGGCATAAAAGTTTATGACACATTTACATTTAAATGAGACTCACTGGGCTGGCATGTCATCCACTGAGTCTGCAGTGTCAAAACAGGTTCAGAGGTTTTTATTTTGTTGCACATTTCAAAAGATGCCTGGAGGCTGTGAATAAAATTTTTGGTGCACTAGTGACCTAGTAAATTTTCAATCATATGCAGCTACTACTATATTGAAATCCATAAATCACTGACCCCAGTTATGTCATGATTACAGTGTTTATTTTCTGCCCACAGCAATTCTTGCTGTTTGCTCTATTGACTAATTTCAAGAGGCAGTACATCATGACTGACAGTTGTAGCCTTCTGCAAATTATGAAGCAAAAAGGAGTATTTCTTCAATAAACTATTGATGTCTGATAAATTTTACCGTTAACTCCTGCAAGGCTGCTGGACACTAAGCAGATATCTTGCTAGGTTATTTGCTTCTGGGTCTATTCATACATTTAAATGCATTTTAAATAAGATGACTGCATTCTGCTTGATAATTTCCTTGAGGCCCCTCAACCAGATATGATGTGCTATCTGACATATGAATTTTAAACGTATTTAATAACTCAATTTCTAAGTAATTAGAACACAATTCCTGTAAGCTATTTATGTAGGACTTTGTAAACCGTACACTTTGAGAAAAACCAAGACATAATATTATATCCTTCCCTCATAGGACTGTCAATTTAATATAAACTTTTTAAAACCAATAAAAATCTGTATTCACATTATACCTGTAGGAAATAAAATTTATTGATAAATTATACTGTTAAAAGATTTAAATATATATATCCTGTATTTTTCCAGGAATGAAAGATTTCCACTGGGCTTAAAACACTATTTTTATCTAGCGCTTTCCCCGATCCGGTATATATCTATCCAAATGAACCCTGACTGTAAGTGGGAGGCAGAGTCATTTGTCTTTGGTTTGTATCTTCCTTCTCATATATTTCTTGGGTGCTCTTTTCCTACTTTATTTTTTTTTTCTTTAAAACACCCTTTTGAAACAATATTTGTAATTACTTTCATTTTTCAAAATGTACTAGGTGAAAATCATATACATTTTAAATCAACATCAACTGTCCAATAAACCCGAAAAAATGCAAAAAAGAAAAAGCATTTGGAGAGAGCTATTTAGAACACACTTTTTAAGTTTTTAAAACTTTTGTGCTGCTTTCTTTCATACAATTGCACACTCAGACCAAAGAGGAACAGAAAAGGCAATGATTAAGGCAGTTCATTATTTTCTCTCTCTCAAATAATCTCTCAAGTGCCCACCACATGTGGGCATTGGGTTAGGCTCAGTTACGATCCCTATCTTTGGTACTACTGGATTCTAACAGCAAATAAGACAAATTTTAAAAAGGGGCAATACTAAGAAAGAAAGAAAAAAAAAAAAAAAAACCCACAAGATAATAGTCTTAAGCCAAACCAAACCAGGAAGTATCTGGAGTCAAAAACACAGTCCTCCGTGTGGCCAAAAGTTGACCTCTTCTCACGTTCCTGCTGGTTTCCAACAGTCTCCCTTAATGACAATTCTTCCAGGAAGCAAACAATCCTCTTGAAATTCCTAAAGCCAGGAAGATCACCACATGCACCTCTCGAAAAACAGCTCCCAGGAAGATGAGATCTTAATAAGACAAAGGCAGTGGTGACAGACAAATCCTCCCAGGCACTGGCCAGGAGTGCCACTGAAGGCAAACCCATTCCCCCAGAACAAGGTTTCTGAGGTCCTAAAACCTTTGCACACTGAAATTCTTTGGGAACATTTTTATTGGATGTAAAACAACATGACAGTTCTATCAATAAAAACAGAAAATACTGAAAACTGATCTGCATTCAGAAAAGACCAAAGATGATCGATAAGAGCAATCTTTCATGGAAAGCCTACCCTGTGCCACAAACCATGACAGGCCCTTTGCAGACAATGGCCTAAACTACTTAAAACCTGGAAAGGTGGGTAGTATATAATCAACTCAAACTTACAGGTGGCTAGGTAAAGATGTAACTTGTCCAAAGACACACAGATAATAAGTAGTAGAGCTGAGAAACAAACCCAAGTTTGTTTGACTATAAAACCTATGCTTTTTTTTCACTATACTGTGGTATACTTTTCCTACTGTATCAATCAAAAAGAAAGATTAAATTTCAAGATAGGATTTATACATGACTTTAGCATCCACCAAACATGAACATTTCCAGAATGGAATCTCAGACAGAACGAATGCCTTCGGTGGGAACCACTTGCTTGCTGAACCACGACTCTTGAAGTCAGACCCTTCCCCTGAGGTGTGCTGTATGTCTGTGGAGTGGGGTGAAGAGAGGCAGGGAGGTGTTACCACAGCAAGGTAAATCCAGAGGTAGGGAATTCACTCTCTCCAGGGTCACCAAAGACCACTACGACAGTAATGGCTAACAGCTATGATTAATCTAGGCCAGACACTGTTCTAAGTGCATTTTGTGTACTGACTCATTTAATCTGCCCGATAATGGATGCTGTTATCACACCTGACTTCCAGGAGAAACTGGAACTTAACAAGGTTAGGTAAGTCAGCCAAGATTACAACACTGTTTGGTGGAGCACAGCAGTATGGCTCCAGAACCAAGCTCCACTCTACACTACCATGCTGCCATTTCAGCAAATCCAATAGCTACCCCTCTTTCCTCATTTTACTGACCTTTCAGTATCATCAGTGTGACCACACCCACCTTCTCGAGATACCACCTTCTCGACAAGCCTTCACTTGGCTTCCCGATTTTTCTTTTTCCCAAATTCTGAGACTCAGTCTCTCTGGCTTCTTCCTTCACATCTGGCCAACCTCTACATGGCTGGCACATCCCAGGACTTGATGCTGAGTGCACTTCTCTTATTTATGCTCATTCTCCCTGAGTGGTCTCATCCAACCCTGTGGCTCTAGGTAATACCAATATGGCAACAATGCCCAAGTTAATATCCATGCCAGACCTTCCCCCATCACCTCCAAGCTACACACTCAACACCTGCACTCAGATCTCTACTAGGTATCCCACTAAACCTGTTCCTCCCCAGGGCATCTTGATCTCTATAATCCATCCAAAGGATCAGATCAAAAAGGAGACAATTTTGATTAATCCATTTCCCTCACGGGACATCCACTCCATCAACAGGTCCTCCAGGTTCCCCCTTCAAAATATAAGCCAAATCAGAGCATCATCTCGATGCTCCCTCTCCACTAGACTCCAAGGCATCTCTAACCCGGCCTGTATTTGAAATAGCCTCCTAATGAGTGTACTTGCTTCTAGTCTGCATCCTTTCTTCCCCCACTTCAAACCACTGCCCACAGGACAGCTGGAGGAATCAACTTAACAAGAGAAATCCAATTGTGTGTCACTTCCACTGCACTCAAAATAATACCCAAACTCGGGGCACCTGGGTGGCTCAGTCGGTTAAGCATCTGCCTTCAGCTCATGTCAGGATCCCAGTGTCCTGGGATCGAGCCCCACATCGGGCTCCCTGCTCAGCAGGAAGCTGCTTCTCCCTCTCCCTCTGCCTGCCTGTCTGCCTACTTATGATCTCTGTCAAATAAATAAATAAAATCTTAAAAAAATAATAATAATACCCAAACTCTTCCAGTGCCCACAAGGTCATCTGGCTGTTGCCTCCCTCTCCAACCTCTTGCCAGAACCTCTCCTCCTTCACTAGCTCCACTGGCCTTCTGCCGGCCCTCCGACAGTGTTCACTTGCTGATCCACAGCCTAAAAGTTCATCCCAAGCTCTCCCAATGACAATTCCTTTTCACTTTCCAGCTTTCCCTTACCAGATACACCTCTCCAGCCCAACCCGAATAAAGTACCCACCCACCGCCAAGTCCTCCTCTTCTACCACCTGTTTCTTTCTTTCCAGAACTTACTACGATGTAAAATTACCTTGGTAATATGTGACTCGATGGCCCTACTGTTCTATACCCCCAGTGACTAGCATAATGGTGGCATATAAGTAAGTGTTAGATAGATAAATTCTGACACACTACTGAACAAAGGCTGGTCACTATTGCTAAGCCTACAATGGGAATGACCACTGGCCAGGGTGGCCCTGAGAACAATTAAACCTCACACTCAGAGACATCTTGTTAAACTTCATTCTTTCTAACTCTGTGACATGATCTAAAAGGAAAATTTTTCATAATCAAATTCTCTGTCCAAAGAGATATTTAAATTAATGTTTTGGGTAGCTTTTTAAAAGACCTTTGCCAAACTTAGCCCAGGAACGGCTAATAAACTTTGTTAATTATTGGGGCGCCTGGGTGGCTCAGTTGGTTAAGCGACTGCCTTCGGCTCAGGTCATGATCCTGGAGTCCCGGGATCGAGTCCCGCATCGGGCTCCCTGCTTGGCGGGGGGTCTGCTTCTCCCTCTGCCCTCTTCCCTCTCGTGCTCTCTGTCTCTCATTCTCTCTCTCTCAAAATAAATAAATAAATAAAATCTTTAAAAAAAA
>NC_138374.1:2310715-2360981 GCF_054177405.1 Leptonychotes weddellii
CTGGGTGGCTCAGTTGGTTAAGCGACTGCCTTCGGCTCAGGTCATGATCCTGGAGTCCCGGGATCGAGTCCCGCATCGGGCTCCCTGCTTGGCGGGGGGTCTGCTTCTCCCTCTGCCCTCTTCCCTCTCGTGCTCTCTGTCTCTCATTCTCTCTCTCTCAAAATAAATAAATAAATAAAATCTTTAAAAAAAAAAAAAACTTTGTTAATTATTAGTATTTTATTATCAAGACAGCATAAATAAAAACTAGAATATTTTTAAGATTTAGCTATTCTACTTGAATTATGTGAGAGGCATTTATAGAGCTCCCCCAAAATGGAATCCTACATATGTTCTCTTTAAGTGCCATTATTAGTATTATTAGTATCATGTCAGTATTCTCTGCTGCTGAAAAATAGGAATTCAGCTAACTGGTACCTAGCTACACAGCTGGTCGTTCCCTTCTGGAGATTGCCCTGCATTGTCTGTTTACACAAGCTAATTGTACAGACATTTAGAATTAAACATTTTTATAACCATATAGAAATCATCTATACTGATTATATAGACCCTTAGAAATTAAATACTATGAACTGTATTTTAAGATGCTTACACATTCAAGAATAAATCAAACTAAAACAATTCCCATTTTTTGAGAATCAAAAAATACAAATTTAAATATATAACTCCTTCTATACCTTTGCCTTCGTACCTGAAGTTACAATGGACATAATAAAATGCAAGTACACCGGTACTATACAAACAAGATCACTGTGAAATGAAACACAGTGGTACAAACCTCACCAACCAGGTGGCCGGTAAGCCTGACTTTGAGAATTTACGTACTAAAGTGCATTATAAGGTAAGATGATTACCACAGCCTAACTGGATCAGAATACCAAGCTGGAAGAGGGGTGGGGGAGGCTGACATAGAAGGTGGGAGCCACCTACACAAAGGAAAGCAATAAAAAAAATGAAAAGGTAAAGTAAAGGTCCCTATTTCAAGTATCCCACCATCTAGTCAAGAAGCCAATCAAGGGGCACCTGAGTAGGTCAGTTGGTTGGGTGTCCCACTCTTGATTTTGACTCACATCACGATCTCAGGGTTGTAAGATCAAGCCCCACATTGGGCTCCGTGATGGACATGGAGTCGGCTTGGGATTGTCTCTCTTCCTCCCCCTCTGCCCCTCCCCCCAAGTGCTCTCTCTCTTAAAAAAAAAGAAAAAAAACAGCCAATCAAAACAGGGAATTAAATGACAGAACAGACAAAAACACAAGATATTCTCTAATAGTTGAACCAATGGCACAAATTTTGGAGATGAAAGAAAAAAAAGCCACAGGAGTACACAGGAGACTTCATATAAAATGGATTTGAATTGAATCATCATGTTGTGCACCTAAACATACAACCTTCATTTGAAGAAAAATAAATAATAAATTTAATAATAAAAAACAAATTGAATAAAATTTCAATAATTAAGTCATAATAAAACCAAATGTAAAGTAAAAATGAATGGCCACTCCTATAAAAAAACGAATTTGATCTGGACCTCGAACAGAACTAATGGTACCCAACTTTCCCATCACAAAGAGCCTTGTGCTTCTCTTCCTCCTTCCTATCTTGCCACCAGACACTAGATCTTGAAAGATTCTCTCTCTCAAACAAGTGATTAAATGATAAATGTGTTTTCCCATTTTAGTTAAAGATAAAAGTGCTAACAAACTGACTTAACGTAATTTGAAAAGGGCATGTAACATTTTAATTAGCCATTTAATTTTATTCTGAACAAATGTTAAGTTTTCAATAAGATTTTTAGCAATAAGAATAACTTGTGTATCTCCTCTAAGCCCTGGGAGGCAGGCAAACCTCGGCATGGGGCCCAGAGCCTCAGGTAGGTCTAGACAGGGTGGCCAGCGCAGGAGAGTGCCACCCCACAAGGCACAGACATGGTGCCGGGGAGCATTCAAGCACTCTGTCACTACATCATCAGTACAGGCGAGAGCGTGCTCATTCAGATGCAATAAACCTAAGAGTCCTGCCTTTCAGCAACCTGTTCCAATGAGCAGGAACTACTCAGGCCAAATGTATGCTCACTTTTCTCAGGTATTGCTTTTCCATCATCTACAAAATAAGAAATTGTTTATGGTCACAAAACTTTACACTCAAACTCTTAAAAACATCATGTTTAAGATCACCTACATAATGATTTTGTAAATTTAAATTATAGAATCAATTGATCTCTATAATTCACAAGTCAAAAATGCCAGACTAGGGGCACCCGGGTGGCTCAGTCAGTTAGGCGTCTGCCTTCGGCTCAGGTCATGATCTCAGGGTCCTGGGATCGAGTCCCATGTCAGGCTCCCTGCTCAGTGCAGTCTGCCTCTCCCTCTCCTTATGCCCCGCCCCCAGCTCGTGCGTGCATGCTCTCTCTCTCTCTCAAATAAATAATATCTTTAAAAAGAAAAAAACTGGGGCGCCTGGGTGGCTCAGTCGTTAAGCATCTGCCTTCAGCTCAGGTCATGATCCCAGAGTCCTGGGATCGAGCCCCACATCGGGCTCCCTGCTCAGTGGGGAGCCTGCTTCTCCCTCTCCCTCGCTCCCCCTGCTTGTGTTCCTGCTCTCGCTCTCTCTCTCGGTCAAATAAATAAATAAAATCTTTAAAATAAATAAATAAATAGAAAGAAAAAAACTAAGAAATCAAATTAAAAGACACAGAGGTGGCAGAACATCAGTTCCCTACCCTAGGTGGCTCAAAAGCTCTCATTAACAAAAGAAAGCTCTCTTTAAATGAACTGCATCCTCTCTTACTGGGGCATGCCAACAGATCTCCCAAATATTTTACTTATTTACTCATCATTTAAATTACCTACCTTACAAACTCCATGCAAATTATCTTTGCCGTTTAAAAGAAACACTGCTGGGGCGCCTGAGTGCCTCAGTCGCTTAAGCGTCTGACTCTTGGCTTCAGCTCAGGTCATGATCTCAGGGTTGTGAGATCAAGCCCCGTGTCAGGCTCCATGCTCAGTGCAGAGCTGTTTGAGATTTTGAGATTCTTTCCCCCTCCCTCTCTCTCCCCCCTGCAGCTCCCCTCCACTCACATGCTCTCTCTCTAAAATAAATAAAATCCTTAAAAAAAAAAAGGGGGGGGGGGAGAAAAGAAAAACTACTCCACAGAGTAAATTTCCAGAAAGTAATGCCTCCTGGAAGAACTACCCACCTCATGCGGTCAGCCTTCCCACGAACAGCAGGTGCACTCAGGTTCAGGTGTCCCCGACAGATAAAGACTTCCCAACCCCTGGCTTACTCAGACACTTAAGCACTTGAACAACTTAAAATCTCACTGCCAAGTGTGGTATCAATGTGAGAAGTAATTCTATAGTTGCCTTAAATAAATCATTCAGATGGCAGCTAAGAACAATGTGTTACCTAAACCAGAAACATTATACACATAAAAGCAGACATGCAACAATTACCATCATCTTGACTAATCTTATGATTGAAATGTTTAATCATTCATTTCACTGGTAATCATTATCTTTTATCACTGACCAAACATGCAGTTTTAATGTCTCCTTCTATATTATTTATATTGGACATTTTAGGGTTACATTCTAAGGTTACATTACACATTTCATTGGAATTTTAAGTGAGTCCTTAAATTTTAAAAAGCTAACTATTACATCTATATTTGCTCTGTCTTCATAAAAAAAAAAACACTGAAAGGAATCATGCAAAATTAATATAAGCAGTCCCTTCTTCACAGGGTGGGACACCAGGGCTGGCAGGGAAGGTGTGGGGGAGCATTCTCACTGTACACCCCTTTCGCTGTTCTGATTTTGAGACATCTAACTGCAATACCTATTCAAAGCACACTTACCTATATAGAAATTGCCTGAAAATTACATCACCTATTACACGGATGAATTAGCCTGTCAGAATTCTGTTTTCAGTTTACATAAAAAATGGAAAATACAGAAGATACCACTTTTAGCCCCATAAATGGGTATATTTGCCAACATGTGCTCTGAACTCACTAATTATAGTTTTAAAAAATAAGGATTTGGTACTTTTTGTTTCTTTAAATCCTAAGGATTTCAAGTCTTTGAATACAGGGTGTGCCTCCCTTCCCAAAAATTCATTTCTAAGATTCTTGACTCCTATTTGGGCTTTGTTGCCTCTAACCAAGACTAAGTCCTAATTGACAGCATTAAATGTGCTAAACCAAGTGAGCTAATCTACAGCCTCAACTATCACCTTCCTAGTACATGCCCACCCAAGAGACAAACTAGGAATGTAGAGTGTGCACAGCCACGCGGAAACAAGGCAAGGCAAGGAGATGCTCGATTCCTTTCTCCTCTGCTTCCTAAAAATGTCAGAAAAGCTTTCAGTTTCTCCTCTAGGTCTGCATTTACGTGATCCAAGACAGTTGCTTCTTCCTGTTCCCCTGGTTCCTAGCAGCCTCCACACACCCTTCCTTTACTCGCTTTCCATATCACACCTTGCTCTTCAATGAAGCAAGCTTTGTTAATATTTTTACTATATTCAAAACACGATGATCCACAGTGAATGATCTAGTTGCTTCTGCTGGCGAACATCCCCACTACCCATCCTGCAATTTACTAGTTCTGTCCTCCCACCACACACATGTTAGGGAAAGTGTGGTTATTGTCACAGTATTTCATACTTGAGAAATGCAAAACAATTTTAAGGTTTTTAAGAATAATCTACTGCAAAAATAATAAAAAATAACAGCAATTATAAACATGTGGAATTCCAAATCCCTCCTCCCTTATGTTAATAAAATGCAATCTGCCTCATAAAAGACGTGACACCAAAAATATAATACCTTCACAAACGAAACTTGAGGCTGTTCTTTGGCTAATTCTGCCATCACATCGTTCATCTGAGCACATTGTGGAGCCCACGGCGCCCAAAAATGGACCACAAGGAGGGACCTGGAAATCATCAAAATGCAATCTTTTAAAGTTACAGTATCTTTAGAAATAAGGAAATACTGACATCGATTAAATTCTATTACCAAAACAATCTTTACAAGAACTGCCTGAAATGTTTTTCTACTGCTAGAATTCTATCGTATTAAACCCAGACTGAAATATAAGGCTTATTACAAGGTCTTGGTAATCTTTTGGATGAGTTTTCAAGTTAATGATATTTCTTGAGTGAAGACTTAGCTCATATGAAGTGGTTCTAAATATTCATCCATCTCAACTAATAGTCATATAAATCAATTATGTTTTCAGACCCTTAGGAAAGGTGGAAACTAGACTTCTGCAGCCAAGGCACCACGTCTGTGACAAATGGCTACAGGTGCACAGGTACTATGGGGTATTCACGTTTTAAGCACAGTACTGTGATGCTGGGCTCTAACTGTGACCATAGGAACAGGAATAAAATGTTGAAAATGGAAGGCACACAGGCAGAAAACAAGGGAAACAAATGGAACTGATTTTCACAAAGACAGGCTTTTTTTATATTCTACCACAAAAGATTTTCTAAAAATTGATGGTATGAACAGACAGAACAGTGGATTAATAAATTATTGACTAAGTTCTTAGGCATCTCAGTATGTACTTATCAACTATTTTCATATAAAATGGTCTTGGCTAAGGTATCTTTTAAGTCTATCTTCATATTGAACTGAAAAACCCTTCTATAGGAGTCTAAGTACAAATTATAATTATCCCCAACCAAAAAAATCTGAAAAACCAGGAAGGAAACACATTGAAAAATATGTCACATAGAGAAAGGAACTAAGGACAACTAACCTGTGGGCAAGGAAAGGAGTGGCCAACTGTAAACAGTACAGCCACGAGAAGCATAAGCCTCCCACCCAGCCCTGGCGAGCAGAAGCAAAGGGAGGACTTCAGAGGTAGGAGGGACAGGATTTGGTGACCTTGGAAGCATGGTCTAGAGCCAACTCCAAGTTTCTGGCTCAGTGACTGATGACTAGTGGTGGCACGAGCCACGCATCATGTATAGAAGCTGCTAACCTGAGAGGAAAGGAAGCCTGAGAGGGGTGGGGGCTGTTAGTGATGGTCTGGAGCTCAGGAAAGAAGTCTGTGCTTCATCTGCAGATAGATTTGGGAATCAAGAAATGGAGCTGGCACCAAGCTCTCCTACCCTAGAGGATAAAAGACAGAGGTCAGAGCCTCTGGGCTCATCAACAGTAAGTTAGGACAGATGGAGGAAAAGGAACCCAGGCAGTAGACCAGAAAATGGAGCCTAAAAAGCACAGCAAGGTTAAAGGGCCTCCCAGAAGTCAAGAGAAAGATGTTAAGAAGGAAGAACTGACAACCATCCAATGCAGCTGGAAGGGCCCCAGCAATGCTGCAGGGCAGAAGAAGCACGAGTCAGACTGCAGGATGCGGGGACTGAATCTAAGATGAGGCTGTAGGCTGCTACGAATCTACACTTGAAGAGATCTGGCTGTGAACAGAGAGAGTCCTAGGCAGAGGGAGAGACAGGATCAAGGGATTTGCGCTCTTTTTAATACAAGAAAATCTTTATGTTTGTTTCATAGAGGGTAGTGCAAGTGGAGAGGGAAAGCATAAAGACACGAGAGGCTGAGGATGCAAAGGTCTTCGGGGGCGGCAGGAGGGGAAATCTAAGAGCAGAGAATTCACCATGAGGGAAGGGACAGCCTCCTCTGGGTCAGGAGTGAAGGAATCAAGAATGGGTAAAGCTACAAATAAATGTCAGATGTGTCCTGCATCAGGCTCCCTGCTGAGAGGGGAGTCTGCTTCACCCTCTGACCCTCCCCCTGCTCGTGCTCTCAAATGTCCACAAATTGGAGAAACTGTTGTATATTTATACAACAGAATACTACTGGGCAATAAAACGAAACCAACTATAGATGCATGCAAACATGCATCTTGAAAACATGATGAGGAAACCAACCCAGACATTCAAGACCATGAGTTGTGTAACTCCATTTACATAAAGTACAAAGAACAGGCAAAACTAACCTATAGTGACAGAGAGTGGGTCAGTGGCGGGGATTACAGGAAAGGAGCTAAAGAACATTCTGGGGCTCTATATTGTTTTGAATGGTGGTTACTTGTGTATGTACAACTGTTAAAATTCATCACACCTAGCTATTAAAATCCGTGCATTTTATTATGGTATGTAAGTAATGCCTCATTTTTTTTAAAAAAGCTGGGATACCACTTCTAACTAAACTGAAAAAAGACTTTTTAAATAATAATATTCCATGATAAAAAAAAAAAAGATTGAAGGAGCCAAGCATTTCCATATCCTACTGGTAAAAATTAAATTGGAACCTTTCAGAAATTTCTTACACACTGTCAAGTATCTATCCTAAGGAGTAAAGACACCTTCCCATTATCTTACACAGCCAAATAACAGGAAGAATCAATTCTTCAACAACACTAAAGCTTTTTTAATGGTCCTATAACAAAATATTATCAAGTCATTAAAAATCATATTTCAAAGAATTGTAATGACATGGAAAAATGCTCACAATATGATTATATTTTTTTAAATTTAAATGTTACCAAATTTTTAACAGTATGAACTGACCTATGCAAAAAAGATAACATCTGAAACTAATATACTATTGTGTATTAATTATACTCTTAACAGTTTAAAAAAAAGGAAAAAGGTATACCCACACAATTTAAATTCCATTACTACTAACATGGTTTTGAAGAGTAATTTAAATCATAATTTAAATGTGCAATCTTAACTTCCATATTGTAAAAGAGCAATAACTAGGGGCGCCTGGGTGGCTCAGTAGGGTAAGTGTCTGCCTTCGGCCCAGGTCAGGGTCCTGGGATGGAGCCCCACATTGGGCTTCCCGCCCAGCAGGAAGCCTGCTTCTCCCTCTCCCTCTGCCTGCTGCTCCCCCTGCTTGTGCTCACGCTCTGTCAAATAAATAAAATCTTTTAAAAATATTTTAAAAATAAAACAAAATAAATTAGAAATAACTAATACCCTGGGATATTGGGAAGATCAAACAAAAATATAAAAATATTTAAAAATAAAAGCACATTAATAGTAATTGTACATTATCCACAACAACCTCCTATTTAGATGCTCAGCTCTCTAAGTACACACTGCCTAGTAGCATAAGGACATAAACCTGAAACAAATATAAATGCTGCTACCCTCTCAGGTTACATGTCTGCATGAAATAACCCAACTTGCATGGTGCACTGTTTGAGGAAAAACTTTAAAGGCCAGGTTCAAATCCTAACTAACATGATTTTAGACAATGTAATGAACATTGGTTGTACATCAACAAAATAATTAGTGCTCAATGAAGAGCTGTTTCTCTATTATTACTAGGTGTTCTGCTGCTGCAGTTACTTGTCTGCAGGTAACAGCAGCTACAATTTATTAAATACTATCATATGCTAGACTCTTAAGTATTTTACAAATGGGTATTAATACCCCCACTGTATAGACCAGGGTTTCAGTGATATACAAACACCTGAGACGATTTAAGCAAAACAAAAATTTCTTTTTTAAGATTTTATCCATTTATTTGAAAGAGAGAGAAGGAGAGCACGAGCACAAGTCGGGGGAGGCAGAGAGAGAAGCAGACGCCCAGATGAGCAGGGAGCCTGACACAGGGCTGGATCCCAGGACCCGGGGATCATGACCTGAGCAGAATGCAGACATTTAACCGACTGAGCCATCCAGGTGCCCGCAAAAATGTCAATTCACATAACATTTTAAAACTGAGAAATGGTATTTAGGAAGTAGATTTTTAAATGATTACGGTAACAAGTACTGTTTAATGTTTTCCAATGCTTTCATTTTCACAAAATCGGCAGAGATTTATTCCTTCCAAGATGCCATCCATCACTTCCAGGTGCCCTGTTTCAACTAATCACTACGGAAAAGGCATGCTGTTTTCTGGATCACTTCGAGTACAGACCACCGGGAAGAATACATCCAAATCGTATGGACCGTGTGATTTCAAGGATTTTTAAGATAAAAAATGAAACATAAAAACCAAAATGTGCAACACACGAGGCAAAAGAGTCTTTCAGGTGACAGTAAGTTGAAACATTCAGGAAGGGCAGGTGCACACAAGCCCGGCTCCTTTCAAGAGTCCACCTCTGGCGCCGTCCCTCCTTGGGCTGCCTATACGCAAGTGTTGGATGAATCACAACCCACCCTTCATCAATGAGTAATGGTCATTCCCCCCCCCTTTTTCCCCCCTAAACAATTTTCGAAGTAAACCTGAAATGTCAAACGGGCTGCTCTGGTTAACACCTTTAACTCCGTCACCTCCGTAAAGCGTGACCAACCAGAGTATGGAGATACCTGTCGCCCTGCTCCGTTTCCAACACAGACAACTCCCCGGTCCCACTTGCTCTCCCAAGCGGAGCACTACCTGCCGCTACTTCAAATTCGGGGGGCAAAATGCCACTGGCTGTGGCCACAAGCGTGCCCCGCCTGGGAGCGCCACGCAGGCACTGGGTTCCGCGCTGAAGAGACTACGGGCCAGCGTTCCCGCACGCGAGCCCAGCACGGCGCCCGCATCGTCCCGTTCACCCCCCACCGCCCCGCCCGGACGCAGCCACGACTCTCATCCGTTTCACCGCTGGGGAAACTGAGGCCCGGTTCTGAAACTTGCCCAGGGCTTCCCAGGCTAGTTAGAGGCAGGGCTGGGGGCCGCCTCGCAGGCAATCGGACCCTGGGGCTCCCGGCCGGTCCTCGCAGGGCTCCCGGGCCCGGCGACCTCCGGGCTGCGGCACCGCCCCGGAACACCGGCCCGTAAGCGCCCCCCTCCCCCGGCACGGTCTCCGTGCCCGCCCCCGGGTCCCCTCTCCAAGGCGGCCCGACAGCTAGAAGCACGTGTGCCAAACCAGAGCCGACCCCAGCCGGCAGGTAAGCTGCACAGAGTGAGCACCGCCGGACTCCCCGGGCGCCACGAACGCTCGGCGCCAACCGGGCACCGTCGCCCCAGCAGCTAGGCCTCCCTGGACCGCGGGCCGCTGACAAAGCGGGCCGGGGCCGGGCCTGGGTCGCGGGCCGGCGGGGTCTGCTCGCCCCCTCCCCCCCCGGCCCCGGGGCTGAGTCACCGCGTCGCCGGAGGCCCCGGGGGCCGCCAGGCCGGACGGCGGGGCGGGGCCGGGCCGGGGCCCGAGCTCGGCCCCCCATCCCGCTCCTCTTCTGGGGCCAGGGGGCCGGGATCGGAAGCCGGGGACCCCACAAGTCTGCCGCCCCAACAGGCCCCGCCGGCGGGGCGCGAAGGAGCCGGGCCGCAAGCCGCCGCCGCCCGAGAGGCCGCTCCCCGCGCGCGTCCCCTCAGCCCTGCCGCCCGCCGCGCCGCTCACTTGGCTCTGAGGCGCAGCAGCTCCTCAAACTGCTGGGCTGAGCCGACCTCCGCCACAGCCGCCGCCGCCTCAGCCGCCCCCGCCGCCATGCTGCCGCCGCCAGACAGGAGCAATCGAGCGGGGCGGCCGGCGGGGGCGGGGCCTCGGGCCGTTGCGGGCGGAAGCCCCGCCCTCCGGCCCCGCCCCGGGCCTGCGCCCGCCGCGAGCGCGGAAGCGGGGCGGGGCTTCCGGGGGAGTGCCCGCGCGCCGGGCCCGCGTGCTCCCGGCTCCCCGGGTCTCTGCGCCTACCCGGGAGTCCACAGCGCGTCGGCGGCGACTACAGCCGCTGGGAGAAGGCGTGCGCGCGTGTGGCGGAGTGCAGGTGAAGTCACGAGGTCTGGACGCTCAACGAGATGACATTTTAACCTAAAATGAAATTAAGTAAAAGGCGGGATGTTACTGAAAGTGGGAGATCACATGCAGTAAGAGCCACGAGGAACTGTTTTGTATCCCAGCTGTGGTGGTACATATGCAAAATCCATGGGACAAAACACATACACACGCAAATGAATTCAAGTAACACTGCGGAATCCGAAGAAGAGGGGCGGATGGCGTGAATGTCGATCGACATCCTGGTTGTGGTTTTGTTCTATGGCTTTGCGAGATGTCATCTTTGGGGGAGAATGTACACAGGATCTCTCTGTATTATTCCTTACAACTGCGCGTGACACGAAATTATTTTTTCAATAAATAAAATCTAGAGATTACTATATAAAAATGCAGTAGAAGGTGGGGGGAACAGCACCTTGCAAAACAGGATGTATATACTCCGATGGCCATTTTAAACAGAATTACAGGTAAATAAAATAGCATAGCTATATATAGATGAACGTAGCATAGAAAAAAAGGTCTTCAGAAGGATATGCTCCAAAGTGTTAGGAGAGCTCGCCCCCAGAAAGGAGGGGAGTCAAAGGGAGGATCTTCCCTTTTTACATCATGTACTTCTTAGTATCATTTGCATTTTTTCAAAGAACATGGACTGGCTTTGTAATTTAAAAACTAATGAAATTGTAATGCGCTAGGGAAATGTGCTATAGTGATTCTTTTTCAAAAAGCAGCAGTATTTACTCCCTCTAATGTTTTAAAAATTCTGACTTTCCCTTCAAATGGAATTTGCTGAGAGCAGCGCACACCAGCTACAGAACACCTATCTACTTTCAAAGAAGAATGTTAGGGAAACTCCCAGATTACATTTCCACTTCTGCCTCCTGCTCTCTCTGCAGCTCTCACTATTGACATCAACAGGCCCAACGGTTAGAAGCTTACCTCTGAGCTTTAAAATGCTCTGACTTTGGCCACAAATACCACTCCACTGGGCCCTGAGCCCAAGCAGTATTTGGCTGTTGTGTCTGAGCTACAGGTCTGTACCATATATACATGCCCGTGGTGATTTTCAGCCTGCCAAAGCCTTCAACATGTGTCTGTATTTATGTAAAAACATCACTGCCTACCTACACCTTATAGCTAAGGCAACAACCAGACCCACAGCAAGGAAGGGGCAGCATCAAGACTCGCCCGAGGCTTTCTGTTACCACCTCACACCCATCTGGTGCCCCACCACGGCACCCCATCCCACCCAGGTGCTGTTAATACCCTGTCCTCTCTCTAAGCATGTTGCACCCAAAGGGAAAAACTCATTATCATATCAAACTGGTGTAGCCTATTGCAGAGTACTCTGGACTTGGCTCTCCCAAAGGCCCCTGTTGGTGCTCAAAAGCTCAAAGACACAGGAAAGCAAGATATTGGGGCTGATTTTGACCAATGTCCCCAATGTGTGTTCATCCCAGGCACTGAACTTCTGCTGACCTCGTAGGTAAGCATCACGTAGCCATGTCCTATTCCTTCAGGGCATCCCCTTTGGGAACCCAGTGACATTTTACCTGAAGTGTCCCCTGGGTAGGAGCCTCTCCTAGGCTTCCAGACCCTGCTCATTCAGGAACCAGGAACAGCTCTCCCAGCACAGCCCTGAAAAGGACGTTAGGTTTCCCCAAGGGTGCTGTGTGGCAGCTCAGGGACCTGGAACGTGGGGACCCATGCTTGGGTTCTGGGCTGTGAAGACTGAAATCCTGGTCTGGGAGAGCCAAAGTTCCAGACAGAGCTGCAAGGGGGCCTTCCTGGCAGCAAAGCAGCTCCACCCACTTGATGTTGGTAAGTTGACCCCATTTTAAAGGAGGGAGTGTGTGAGAGAGAGATGGAGGTATAATTATTTTTCCAGGTAATGACAGCTAACATTTACTGCTCCTAAATAGGCAAGGAAATTTTTTTTTTTAAAGATTTTATTTATTTATTTGACAGAGAGAATGAGAGAGAGAGCACATGAGAGGGGGGAGGGTCAGAGGGAGAAGCAGACTCCCTGCCGAGCAGGGAGCCCGATGCGGGACTCGATCCAGGGACTCCAGGATCATGACCTGAGCCGAAGGCAGTCGCTTAACCAACTGAGCCACCCAGGCGCCCTAGGCAAGGAAATATTTTAGCTGTGCATTTTTAATGACACATCCTTCCTTCCCGGGGCCAAGTGTCACTCCCTGGCAGGGCACAGGGCCGAGTGCTGGGCAGACGCCAATGAGCCACGGTGGAGAGGAATACCGGGTCACTGTAGAGGAGGACTGTGGAGGACAGGGAACGAAACCCCCGCCTGGCAGGGGTTTGTAAACCTTACCTCAAGGAGCCCAGAGACACAGGAGTACTGAGAGGGAGAGAAGGAGCCAGCATTTTTAATGGGCAAAGCATGGCATTAAAAAGTGTTGTTATTCAAGTGAAATGGCCAATGTTTCCTTTCTTTTAAGAGAGACTCTTAAATTCCAATTACTCCGCCCCTGAAGACCAGTTGAGAATAACCCCAACTGGAGGGAATTAATTTCCTTAGGAATTTCCCTGTTACAAGATTAATGGAGCCCCCCTGCAGAGAAACAGTAAAACTGTAAGTACAGTAGATTTGCACCTGAAGGATACATATTTTAATTTCTGTTCTCAAGCTGGGATAACATCTTCTCCAGCTACTATAAAAAGCATAAATGAACACCCGCACGTCTGCTGAGAACCCGCGAACATGGAGCTCACCAGGAGGAGTCTGCACCTGGCTGGGGATGCCCAGGAGCCCATTCCTCCCCCCCTCCCCCCACGGGCTCATGCTCTTTCCACACGCACTGGTGGCCAGGGCTCCTAAGAAGGGGCACAGTGACCGCCACTGGGTGCAGGGCTGGGAAGGACCCAAATAAGGCACTTCCAGAGAGCCCCGACAGGTGGACTAGAGGTGACCAAAATCCAGAGGAGAATCCCTGGGCCAGATTCTGCGAAATCCACCCTAATCCCTGTGCCCCCGCCCTGCCATCGCCCTGGTACCACCCTCTCGAGAGACCACAGCGCTGGATGCAGGATAGGGAGAACCAAAAGGCAGAGGGTCTGTGTCCTGCCCTGCAGAGCCCTCCAAGGAACTTCTCACCCCACTGTCCAACAGCTTTGGTGGCCCCTTCAAGAATGGGCCTTGGGGAGGGTGTCTCACAAACTATGTTGAAATATGCCAGCAGGTGGGATGCTCCAACTGTCCCCAACAGTCAGGGGCTATCCCAATAGGGAAATGGGAATAGGCTGTGAGGGTCTGTCTGTCAACCCTTAGGAACCCCAGCCTTGGATCTCGGCACCAGTCGGCCAATTTTCTGTGTTCCTTTCCTTACCAGAAACTGCTTTTATTGGAAGAACTCTATGTATATGCTGGCTGTCAAGGTTGTTTATGCTGTCATAGCTAGATTTTTATTGGTTGTATTTTTGCTGCACTTGTTTGAAAAATAATTATTTTCAAAGAAAAGAAGAATTACATATCCAGTAAACTAAATAAGACTCATGTTTATTAGGGACCCCTGACAGCTCCTCAAACGTGAAAAAAAGATTTTGAAGCAGTGAATGGACAATTTATGTGCAAGTTTATTTGTAAAACAGATTTCAAGACGTACTTCATCTTGGCTGTGCCAATAAAAATACATTCTATTTCTTTTCAGAAGTGTGCGTTATCTGATGATTCCGCAGCAATCTGGTTTCTCCTAAGATACGACTACATGGATAACCATGTACCCGCTAACCTAATCTAGAATTGGGTTGAATGTTTTGGGCTTGCTACACACACACACACACACACACACACACACACACACACAGAGACATGGGCATATCTCATAAGGTGCTCTCTAGAAGAAATATATTTATAAGAAATGTATTCACAAATCTTAATCCAATTACTGCGATCTCCAAAAACACTTTAGTCAGATAATTTTTAAACTCATGTTTAATTATTTATAATTTATCAGGAAAAAAATTCATCCTGAGCATTGACTGCCCATTTCCCTCCCCAGCATCAATCTAATCTCTTGTCTTCCACGGAGGGCCAGACAGGGTGGCTGGATCGGATGCAGAGCCAGTCTGCAGGCTGTAGGTGGCATCAGCTGCCTCCTCAGGCTGGGCAAGGAGCATCCTTTGTTGGTGGCTCCTTTATGCAACCTAGAGAGGCCACAATTCAGAATTTACACAAACTGGTTTCATATCTGTAAACACTCTGCTGATCCACCAAACAGGTGCTTTTCCCTGACCTGCCAACTTTGAGCACCTTCCGCCCCGCTTCTCAGCTGACATTCTGTAACAGTTACTAGGTCTGTACTGTACAGGGAAGGCATGCCAGGGCAGGGCTGGGGGAGAGGAGAACGCCGTTGTCACTTGCACGCTCACATGCGTGTTTGTTTGCAGGTGTGATCACGGCAGGTGCAGAGTCCAGGACACCCTGTTGATGATGAGTGTTCATAATCACTGTGTATGTCTATACGCAGCTGCCTATTGTCCTGGGTCAGCCTTCTACATTACAGTATTGTCTGTGTGCCCATGTGTGTCTGTGTATGTATTCTCTAAGTCCATTTGGTGTTAATTCTCTGCTCCTATTTATAATTCTTGCTTCAGTTTTAAGAAACTAAGGACACAGATGAACTTGATCTGGTGTCACAAACAAGATCACTTCTCAATCAGAAGTAACTCTTAAGGGGCGCCTGGCTCAGCCGTTAAGCGTCTGCCTTCGGCTCGGGTCATGATCCCAGGGTCCTGGGATCGAGCCCCGCATCGGGCTCCCTGCTCCATGGGGAACCTGCTTCTCCCTCTCCCACTCCCCCTGCTTGTGTTCCTTCTCTCGCTGTGTCTCTCTCTCTGTCAAATAAATAATCTTAAAAAAAAAAAAAAGTAATTCTTAAGAGAGCTAAGAAGTTTTAACCAGGCGAGCTCCTCGGGCTGTGTGGCTCCCACAGCTGACGTCTCAGCAAGCACCCTTCTAGACACTGGCTCCCCATCCGTGTGGTCTCATTTGAACGCATGGGCCTCTGTCCCGCCAACCTTGGCATTCTCTCACGGTCTGCCCTGGCATGGAGATGTCACGGCTGTCTGGAGCGTCCAATGGGCACTGTGAGTGGAGCTGGCCCTTCCTGCCCATGGAAGAAATTCAGGGTACAGAGGTCTGGGAAACACTGGGAACACACACATGTGTTCCTTAAAGACACAGCTCCATGACGCACAACTCATAGTCACTGGTTCTCAACACACGGCAGATGCCATCCCAACCTGGAAAGCTGATCCGTTTGGCTTTAGTTAAATCAATGACCACAATCTTACCCTTGCCTAAATTCCTCGAAAGTTGGCCTGAACACTTCCTGCACCTTTTTTTTTTATTACGTTATGTTAATCACCATACATTACATCATTAGTTTTTGATGTAGTGTTCCATGATTCATTGTTTGCGTATAACACCCAGTGCTCCATGCAGAACGTGCCCTCCTCAATACCCATCACCAGGCTAACCCATCCCCCCACCCGCCTCCCCTCTAGAACCCTCAGTTTGTTTCTCAGAGTCCATAGTCTCTCCTGCACTTTCTATTCTGTGAAACAGAACAATGACATTTTCCCCCAGGTGCAGGACAAAGGGACACCAGGATTCTGTTTTGTCATCTGAAATGTATATTTGGACCTTTTCCAGAGTTGCTGTGTGAATTTTGGCCCAGCACAATGGCCCCCCGCTAGATCTGGTGGGCTGGTCAGGGCAGAAATGTAGGATGCTCAAGGCACCTGTACCCAGCCGACTCGGGAGCCTCCGCAACTGCCTACGGCAGCTGCTCTCCAGGAAGTCCGGGGGCAGTTTCGGGAGGGGGGGTGGCAAAAGAATGACATAACTCTGGGTGCGGGGACCAAATCTGGGTTTGCTTCAAATCCAGAAGGGATTCCCTGTTCGGTGGTCTCCAAACTGGCTTGCCCCTGTCGGCTTTCAATGGCTGGGACGGTTTTCCTGTGAAATCACTACTGACTTTAAATTCCTTCCTCCAGAACCAAACAAGCAAAAAAAGAAAGGGAAAAAAAAGCACACCACTGATATTTACACGCTGCATGGGCCCTGTTGCCCTGTAGTATGTATATAACATAAATGAGTCAGTGGTTCATGTTCTCATGATGAAGTAGCTAAGTTGACACCTCCATGGATGTGTCCTTCCATCGGGGGAAAGCAAACCTTGGGGTTAACTCCATCAGTAGCCTACATTAAGTCAGTATCTATTACTCATTCATATGAAATACACTTTATTATTTCTTTAATACTTACTTAATTTATTGTTTATTTATTACTTATTTACTATTTAATTATTTAATCAGAATATCTCACTTAAAAATTCCAATGCCAACACCCCCTTTAGACTTTCCGACCAAGACATACATCCTTTTCTCAGTTCGATTGTGTTGAACTACAGAATGAATAACAGGAGATAGAGGTGAAAGTCTCCTTCCTAGGATAAGATGAAGAGGTATGGGAGCCCGGAAAGAGTAGCCCTTGATGCCCCATGTCTGAGGGAGACGGCACCGCTAAGCCGCATCTGGCCGGTTCTGCAGACCCTAAGGACAGCTCTGCCAGGTACCAAGCCTGGCAGAGGTCCAGCCGCAGCCGCCCTAGGGGCTGAGATGGAAGAGGACAGAGCTATCTGGCATCCTTGTCCCCTCCATGGGGGGAGCCCTGTCAGCCCCACCTTCTATCCTGCTGCGCTTTATTCCTATTGTCCCTGACTCTCGGGCTTTCTCTCAGGACTGGGGCAGACCAGGAGGGATGCTTTCCACTATTTGGATGAAAGCCCAGTTTTCTAGTTTTCCATGCATTTTTTTATCCTTGAATCACAAGAGGCGGTGACTGGACCCCTCTTCAGGATGCACAGTGGGTT
The DNA here is from genome assembly GCF_054177405.1 of Leptonychotes weddellii. Lineage (NCBI taxonomy): Eukaryota > Metazoa > Chordata > Mammalia > Carnivora > Phocidae > Leptonychotes > Leptonychotes weddellii. The sequence continues at coordinate 2,328,289 of NC_138374.1, forward strand.
TCTGGGCACCCAGTTTTCTCTCCCCTTGAATCATCATTCCTCTACAGGACTGAGTTATTATTGGCCATACCGTATTTACCTTACAGAAATATGTCCTTTTATGATGGGACATAAATATGAAATGACAGTGTTCTAGCATACCTGGTCACTAACACGGCAGGATGAAGCCGAATTCCAAAAGAATCCCAAGGCCTAATCATGTCCTTAAAGAGAATGTTCTAAGGGATGGTACAAACCTTTAACACTATTTAGCAATCTCTTCGGAGAGGGTCTGTCTCTTATTTACTGGAAGATGTAGTATATGAGCTTCCATGGTTTTGCTTTTGTTTTGTAATTTCAAATTGTATATAGTCAGGAAATATTGCATTCATGGGCAATCAATTTATTTTGATTGATAAAAAGGGGTTAATAAAAACCCCCTTAGAAATAACAAGAAAGGGCAGTAGTATATCTCTCATAGTGCCTTCTTTCATGGTGCATAAAGAGAGCAAGCTTCTTTACTTCTCCTCAATAAGTCTTTTCCTTTATTTTCTATACCTAGTGAGTCATTTATAACCCTTATTACTTCCAACCCACACACAGTCATATTTCCACATGCAGGGGGTTCCCCTCGCTAGGTCGTGAGAGCCAAGAGGCCAAAACACCCTATAATTTATATGAAAATACATGCCAAAAATGGATTATCAAACGTAAGCAATGTGACTTCATACACTCGCAAATAAAAGAAATTTAGGATGAAATAGAAAACATCATGCTAAAAATTCAATCTATTGTTGAGACATAGCGTAGCACAGAGAGTACGCTGGTGTCTGGCGCTTGGCAAACATTGCCAAGTGATTAGGAGCAGAGATAAGTTAAGATGAGATACAATTAATACTTCCATTCAAACAGAAAGCTATTATTGACTTTATAAGGCACATTGTGGGTTTTTAATATTTTTATTTTTTTACAGCACCTGTGAAGAAAATGCAAAACGACAGACCATGAAATGTTTGCCTTCTGTACGTAGCAAGTGTTTACACTTACGTTATGGGATGGATTGGGGCACAAACATTGTATAGCATCATATACATCTCTAATTTGCACTGGTCATAAAGTCTTTCAGTATTAAATAATTATCTATTGTTGGTCACCCCTGAAGGGCACATTTACAATGCCAGGAAATAATTTAGGGAACTGGCTTAGATCACAAAATTCTCCACGTAGAGATATTATTTTGAAAGTTGAAATATGGTGGGTTATTTTTTTTTTTTTGCCTCAATGAAGTATTCCTGGATCATTATAAAGACTGCATTTAGAGAAATCTTACACCAAGTCTTGCCATAAAAGAAAATAGAGCCTGAGCTAAAAGGGCACTGGAGCAAACCCATGACCCGCAGGAAAACAAACATGCGCTAATCTTCTGGAGAGAGGTGCATCTCTCAGATTTGAATCCTCTAGGAATAAAACAGCCTGTCCACAGTGAGAAACCCTTACAAGTTGCCTGTTCACTGTAGAGTTGAAGACCAAGGCTGACAACGAGGGCCAAGAGATAGGAAAGTTTGTCATTCCACTTAACATCCCAGCAACAATAAATGTCGTCAGCTGATAGCAGCCCTGAAAAGGCAAGAGGCCATGGCACCTCTCTTGAAGGCCTCCTGGCCACGGTTGGAGCAAATAACACATTCACTCATTCATTGGCTTTGTTCTGAATCCCACCCTGGGTCCTGTCTGTGCTGGGTGGTGGGGACATAGAGATAAATACACTCCTAGAGCTTCCAGAGAACAGAGGGACAGCCACTGAGTTCACGGATGACAGATCTACATCTACTCAGAGAACCTTACACTTTGTAGACAATGGAATGTTTCTGAATGGGTGAACAGGTGCACAAGCAAGCGAGCCTCAGTCGCCCATCAGTACTGAACCTTTGCCCTTCTAGTTCTGACTTTGTGATGTGCCCGAAAATGGTCTCACTTGTAAGATGGCTTCTTTCATGGACGGAGAGGAAAGCATCATCAAGGCTTCCATATGAAGCACATATTCCATGTTAATTCACCAAGATGAACATTTGTCATATGCCAGCTCTATGCAGAAAACATCCAAGTCCAGATGGACGCAGATGGGAAGATAGGGACAGCATGACAGAAAGAAGGTGGCTTCTGTGAAGGACCAGGCCAGTCCCCACAGGTAGAGGGGAGGTCCCATGGGAGAAGATGGACAGCAGCTGTATCTCGAACAATGAGGAGAAAGAGAAAGGCAGGGAGAGAGAGGCCAGACATGCACAGGGCCCCTGGTCGGTGAAGGGACCAGGCGGACCCAGGCTGCTAGGGCAGGAGGGACACAAGGAGGCAGAGACCTGCCAGGTTCTCAGGGAGGAGAAAGCCCCTGACCACACACTCCCATGCACGAGCCACTTCTGGCACACAGGTGGGAATGCAGAGTAAGGATGTACAACAGAGCTGTACCTTGCAAAGGCCACCTCTGGGGGCCTGCACTTTACAGCAGGGGGCCTGGAAACTGAGCTGTGAAACCAAGGCCCTTGGGGTGAATAGCAGACTGGAGCCCTTGGGGGGGAGGGTTTCTTATTTGTTTGATCCAACTCGCCTGGTTTTCGGGAAGACCTGCAGCTTAATAAGGAGGCTTTCCACAGGAAGGAAAGGCTACAGGGCAGCAAAAGGGTAGGCCATCCAGATGGAGCTGTGTCAGAATTCAGGGCTGCCACCCAGGCCTTCTGCAGCCCTGGGCACCGCACACAACGTGTCTGAGCCTGGTTCTTTATCTGAACATGAAGATGGCCCAGCAGTGTTGCTGTGGGGATTCACTGACATCAGGGCTGCCAAACGGACTGCTCTAGGCTCCAGGGCCTGTGTCCAGCTGCAGGCCTGTCCCTGGCCAGTGGAGAACAAGCACTCTGCGGTGGGGGAGTACAGAACCCCAGTCGTAAAAAAGAAAACTAACCCCTTGCGGCCCCTCTGAGACAGTTCAGTCGACATCTGAACAACAAGAAACAAGCCATTGCAGATTAGGGGGAAGTGTTTCCAGGCAAAGATGATGACCATTATTGTTGTAATAATATCTAAAAACTGTAGATTTCAAAGAAAAAACATAACCTTATACTAGTGCCCAAGGAAGTGTCAGGAATTTCTTTTAATAAGCAGGCAAGAAGGAAAAGAAGGGACATTTATTAAACACCTACTATGTGACAGGCTCTGTGCTAGAGGCTTAATATGTTTTGCCTCTTTACATCCCAGCAAGATAAGCAGAGGTAGTAATTTTTAAAAGAGGTCATTGGAGGGACCTTGAAAGGGAGGATATTTAAGTCAATGGGAAAACAGGCATAGCTTTGCAACAAAACTGTTACTCAACCCCCTCCCTACAACACCACACACACACACACACACACACACACACACACACGTCTCCCTTGGCCAGGCTAAGCTGAGCATGTTTTTCTTTTCTTTTGTAAAATATATGTTTTATTTATTTACTTTCAGAGAGAGAGTGCATGAGTGGGGAGAAGGACAGAGGGAGAGGAAGAGAGAGAGAATCCTAAGCAGGCTCCATGTCCAGCGCAGAGCCTGAGGCGGGGCTCGATCTCATGACCCTGAGATTATGACCTGAGCTGAAATCCAGGGTCGGACACCTAACTGACTAAACCACCCAGGCCCGCCCTGAGCATGTTTTTCAAACAATCTGCAGCCACTCCTAGAAGCTCCCTCTTTCCTGGAAGGCAGGGGACAGGAGCAAGCTATTTTATTCCTACTGTACAGATGGGGAAACTGAGGCTCAGAAATGAACAGTTGCCCCAGTGTACATCACTAGTTAGGTTCTGCAGCCATAAGCAAACCAAAGCTCCAGAAACAGCCAGCGCTCAGATGGGGACAGACCAGAGGTGGTCAGGCAGCTGCAGCGAGCTGACCACGTACTGCGTATCCTGCATCATGCCCTCCACTCTACAGACAGTATCTCACCGAAAACTCACAGCACCCCATTGAGGTAGGCACCTCTCTTAGCATTCCACCTTTATACACTGAGAGGGACGGGGAATGAGAAGTTAAAGCAGCCTGCCTGGGAGCTGGAGATGAGCAGGGTGGAACTGGAACTCAGGTCACCTTCCTCCTGAGAGCCATTTCCTTGGAAGGCAGTGTGCAAGTGATGGTAAGTGGTGCACCGAAAAACACTTCACTTTTACTATTTAATACATTTACTTTTTTGTTGTGGTAAAATATACATAACATAAAACTCACCATTTTAAACATTTTTAAGGGTACAGTTCAGTGACATCAAGCGACCATCACCACCATCCACGTCTGGAACTCTCCACGTCTTTCTAAACTGAAGGTCTCCACCCATGAGCCACTGACTCCCCAGTCCCCTCCCCCAACCCCTGGAAGCCACCATCTGTCTGTCTTGGCGAGTTTGATTATTCCAGTACTTCATATAAGTAGGATTATACTTTGTCTTTTGTGACTGGCTCATTTCATTGAGCATAATGCCTTCAGGAGTCCATGTTGTAGCAGGTGTCAGAATGTCCTTCCTTAAGGCTAAATAATATTCCATTGTATGGACGGTCCACATTTTATTTATCCATTCATCTGTCTATGGACACTTGGGTTCTTTCCACCTTTTGGCTACTGTGTCTAGTGCTGCAATGAACATGGGTGTTCGAGCCCCAACTTTCAGTTATTTTGTGTTATGTACCCAGAGGTGGAGTTACAGGATCATAATTTTATTCTTAAGTTTTTGAGGAAATGCCTTATAGTTTTTTGTATGTTTTTAAGTTTTTATTTAAACTCTAGTTAGTTAACATACAGTGCAATATTGGTTTCAGGAGTAGAATTTAGTGATTCATCACTTACATACAACCCTCAGTGCTCATCATAACACCCCCTTAATGGCCATCCCCCATCTAGCCCATCCCCCACTCACCTCCCTCCATCAACCCTCAGTATGTTCTTTAGCGCTAAGAGTCTCTTATAGCTTGTTTTCCTCTCTGGTTTTTTTTTCTTTCCGCCTTCCCCTGTGTTCATCTCTTTTGTTTCTCAAATTCCATATATCAGTGAAATCATATGGTATTTGCCTTTCTCTGACTGACTTACCTTGCCATTCTGTTTTTAATAGTGCTGCACCATTTTACATTCTCACCAGCAGTGCTCAAGGCTTATAATTTCTCCACATTCTAGCCAACACTTGTGTTTTTATGATAGGCCTCCTAATGCGTGAGGTGGTATCTCACTGTGGTTTTGATTTGCATTTCCCTGATGATTAGTTGATGTTGTACATCTCTTCAAGTGGTTATTGGCCATTGTATATCATTTTTGGAGAGATGTCTATGTAAGTCCTTTGTCCACTTTTAATCAGGTTGTTTGTTTCTCTGGGGTCCAGTTGTAGGTGTTCTTTATGTAGTGTAGGTGTTCTTTATGTATTAACTCCTTATCAGAGACATGATTTGCAAATATTTAATCCATTTTGTGGGTTGCCTTATCACTGTGTTTATAGTGTCCTTTGATGCACAGAAGTGTTTTAATTTTGATATAGTCCAAATTATTTTTGTTGTTGTTGACTCTGCTTTTGGAATCATATATATGCAAGAATCCGATGTCATGAGGATTTTCCAGTTTTTTTTCTTTTTCTTTTTTTTTTTTTTAAAGATTTTATTTATTTATTTGAGACAGAGAGAATGAGAGACAGAGAGCATGAGAGGGAGGAGGGTCAGAGGGAGAAGCAGACTCCCCGCCAAGCAGGGAGCCCGATGCGGCACTCGATCCCGGGACTCCAGGATCATGACCTGAGCCGAAGGCAGTCGCTTAACCAACTGAGCCACCCAGGCGCCCTCCAGTTTTTTTTCTAAAAATTAATGTATTTGCTTTAGTATATTAAAATGAGCACTATAAACATCATTTAACAGATGTTTTATATTATTTTTAGTTTAAAAAATTTACGACATTAAACAAATATACCAAGTTAATAGCAGAGTTTTGTATACATCTTGTAATTGGTACCCAAATGCTTGGTGTTTGGTAAATAGTATATTACACTAAATTGCAGTCTATTAGATATATCTATTTCTGTACACAGTGTTAAAGAAAAAATTATTCATGACACTTGACATGAAGGTAAGGCAGACTTTATTCAGGGGGACCACTGTGACAGTCTTTTTTCTAATAGTTAATGTATTGTGACAGTTATAGGAACTACTATATTGGAGTTTTGCAGTAGGGGAGGAAGAATAGGATCAATTCCCAATACAAAGCAGACTGGGAATTTATAGCCAAGGAGTGTGATGCGGGCAGGGGAAGGTCGGTGGGTGAAAAATTACTAGGAGGAAGCATCTGGGGTGAGGGACAATTCTTTCTAAATCAGCCTAACGGGATTCTTGCCGAAGGCAGGCCGGGTGATCAGACATCACCTGGGGGAATGTGGGGAATGAGGAGCCCCATCAGATATTGAGGCTGATCTCGTATCAAGGATAGGGGATTCTGGCAAACTGACTTAGCAGGATTCTTGCTTAAATTGGACAATGCAGAGACTAACATGGAAGCCCAAAAGTCAGGGACTAGTTGAGAAGAGAGTTCAGGGGAGCCTAAGCGCAGTTTGGTCAAGGAGAGTATCTGTCACTAGATTGTAGGCTAAGCTTTCCCTCATGACCCAACGGTGGACTCCGCATCTGAAAGAGCAGCGCCAAGCACAAAGACCAGTGGTACTGAAATCAGACGACACGGCACATCATTTAATCTAAACTGCAAGTCCGAAAAAAAAGTTTTTAAGGTAGAGGTAGTCACAGAGGTTCATGATAGCACCTTATTTTCAATTCTGAAATGCAAACAGTTCTAAAAATTCATTCTTCCTAAGTTTTGCGCAAACTCACATAAATATGAGACTAGTTAAAGCCGCTGTATATCCCACTTAGGGTGAATATTTGTGAACATTCACACATTTTGCCACAGAAATATTGTGTTTGATTATAGGATGTTATCCCAGGCCCTGCTGAAGGTGTTTCACACGATATATACACTGCCCTTCAAAAAAACAAAAAACAAACAAAAATCCTAGGGATTCTTAATTCCAAAAACACATCTGGCCCCACGGTCCCCCCCCGCCCCAGTTTATTGAGATATAACTGGCATAGAACATTGTAGAACTGTAATGATTTGATATACATTTATTTATTATATTTAATATATATTTATATTGCAAAATGATTACCATAATAGGGTCAGTTAACACATCTGTTACCTCACACAGTTAATTTTTTTTTTTATGCTGAGAACTTTCAAAATCGACTCTCTTAGCAAACTGAGGTAGCTGAGCTACCTCACTCGCCAAAGATCATGCAGCAAGTAGCCCAAGGGAGGGGGGCTCACTCGTTTCACCAGAATGGTTCAGAATTGGGCAGAGCAACCAAAGGACGTCTTCACTTGCAGCAGGACACTCGATGACTCAAATAACAGAAACACAGCCAGAAGTCTGGAGACTGGTAGGCACTTAGTTGTGGGTTGGTTCAGAAGCTCAAAGTGTTCGGGCCTCGGGGCTTTCCTCCTTTCCAGCAAGTTTCCCGCCAGCCGTCCTCATGGGGGCAGGAAGGCTGCAGCAGCCCCGGGAAGCTGACGCTTGGGCAGGAGAGGACGCAGCGCCCACGCACCCTGTCTCTGTCCACCACTCTGTCCCGGCGCCCTGCCTCCGCAGACCAGCTTTACTCCCCGCTGGCCACAGCTCGGTGACCTGCCGCCGCGGGCCAGCCACTGACAAAGTCTCGGCTCAGACAGGTGTTTATTAATAGGAGTGTCGTACGGCCCGGTGTGGGCAGAGATGCCTGCTCCGGGCCCGGCTCCCTGAGGACGCGAGCGCAGAGGAGCCACGGGCGGCGAGGCCTCCACTTCCCCTCTGCAAAGCCCTCCAGCCTGCCGAGAAAGCCCCCGCCCAGGGCAACACCCGGCCGGAGACCCGGAGCCGCCCCACGGCCGCGGCCGCCCGGAAGTGAGGCCCTCCCCGGGACTACAGCTCCCAGAGACCCGCGCTCCAACAGTCGCCCACGCGGACTGGCTCGCTGCGCCATCCATCAGCCACCAGCCCTAGGAAGACGCTGCTGACGGCGCTCAACGACCAATGACGAGAGCGAGGAGGCGGGAGCTTCCCCCAGCCGATCCACCGCCTGTAGACGAGGCGTGGCCAGACGCTAAAGGAGTAGGTTCTTCGGAGTGGTCGGAGAGGTGACAGCCTGGCCCTCCGCGAAAGGATGACCTGGGACAGAAGCCCCCTCTTGCCCAGAAGACTCTGGTCTTCACTGCGCGGGCCTGCAGCCCCCGCGGGGCCACGCCCAGTCGGGCTTCTCCCCGCCCCCGTCTTTCATTGGCTCCCCCGGGACACGTGGGGAAGGAGGCGTGGACATAGTGGCTGGGACCGGCGTCCGGCGTTCGGTGGGGATGAGAGGCCCGCGGACTCGGGCTTGGGGCCGCATGGACACCCTGGTGCAGGCTCGGTGGCGACGGCGGAGGGCGGAGGAGCTTCAGGTTCCGGGGGACGCGGTGAGCCCCCCGGGGCCTGGGCGTGAGGAACGGGATGGCGGAGTCCCTGGGCATGCCCCATTGGGCCTCGCGTCTCCCCGGGGGCCTTCCCGGGAGGAGGCCCGGCCGGGGTCGCGCCCGCGCCCTCCTGGCGGGGTGGGTGAGGCCAGGGCCAGGGGGCGGGGTCAGGGGCGCGGCCGCGGCGCTGCCCCCCTCTGTCCCCTTCCGCCCGCGCCTGCGCGGAGATGCGGGAGTTGGAGCTCTTGTTCCCCACTGTCCGAAGGAGCGGACCCAGTGTCGTTCGCAGTGTCCCTGACCCTAGCGCGGGCTCGGGGTGTGCGCGCTGCGCTCCCGAGTCACGCCCCCACGTGCAGGCGGCGGACTGGGCGGGGTAGGGCTGCGGGGTGAGCAGACACGCCTGGGTGGAGTGCTTTGGGCGGAGAGAACTGGGTGAGGTGAGGTGACTGGTGGTGGGGGCCCCCGATCAAGGTCCGGCGGGATCAAGGTAAGACTGGAAGGGAAGCAGGATGGGAGACAGGGAATTGCTTAGCCTTTTAGGGAGCTGGAGGAAGTCCCGTTGGGGTGGAGCAGCGCTCTGTGACTTCCACCTTTGCTTGCGAATTGGCTGGTTCTCACCCCACCTTTATTTCTCGGTTCCTTGCTAAGAGCACCAAGGAGCCGCCAACATACCCAACATTTGAGTTCTTCTGTTTCTTCTGCACCTACAGTCTTGATAAGCCCGGAATCTGCCCCCTGAGTTAATGCAGGCACTGTTTTCTCAGATGTTTTGCACAGCATAACAAAAGTGGCTAGTCTCCTTCCCTGCATGAGCTTCCTCACCCCCCCACTGCCTGACCACGAAGCCACTGTCACTTAAGGCCCTGTCACAGAAGCACCCCACTTCCAGGGTCCATGTTACCAGGGCACAGGTTAAGCTTCTGTAACGGAGGCTTCAAATCACATTGGCTCCAACAAGGTGGAAGCTTGATTCTGCTGCTCATAATGTGTGAAGGTGAGCAGTCCAGATCAGTGGAATGGGGACCCTAAATACAGGTATGGGGCTGGTGCTACCAGTCAGAGACATCCAGGGACCCAGATTCCTCCAGTCTCCTGGCTCCTGTAGTCCCCAGTGTTGTCCTCTTTTGCGAGGTCAGCGCTAGGTCATCATTACATTGCTCATATTCCATACACTGGGAAGTAAATAGTAAAGTGACATGATCATACTGACATTTCAAGAGCTTATTCTGGGAACTCTGGGGAGAATGAAGGGTATGGTGGTCAGAGTGAAGGCAGGGAGGCAAGGAGTGTCTGAATTATGAGAGGTGACAGGCTTGGACAGAGAGGACAGTGAGACAGTGAATGTCAACAGAAGGCTCTGTATGTTGCAGGAACAATGCACAGGTCTTGCTGATGGAGTGGATGTGGAAGGTCCTGGAAGGGGAGGAGTCTGGGCTGGCTCCCAGGGCTGTGACTGGAGCACCTGGGTGGGCAGTGGTGCTGTTACTGAGAGAAAATTGGTGTGGAACTGCAGGAGAAAAGGAGCTCTGCTTGGGACACATGCATTTTCCGTCTTTGGGACGGTTAACAGAGGTTACAGATACTGCTAGGCATTGAGTGGTTACCAGGTGGATTATCTGAATTTCACAATAACCTGTTACTGTTGCCAGATTACAAGTGAGGAAGCTGAGGCACAGAGAGGTTAATCAGCTGGCTTGAGGATACATAGCTAGTAGGGAAATGGGGCTTAGACCCCACCGTCTGCGTCCAGAGCCTGTCCTCTTAGTTATGGGGCTCTATAGCCTCCCACATGGGGTTTCTCAACAAAGTCCTAAATTGGCCATAAAATGATGAAAAGTGTGATGCCACAGGCTGTCAGGGACCAGGCACCAGAGGTCATTATTGATCGGAGAGGAAGAAAGGCTTAGAAGAGAAACCCTGAATGATCTTTCAGATTGCAGTGCTGAAACTAAGTGCCCAGCTTGAGGCTGCAGTACTTCCCTGCTGTTACCCAGGAGTAGTGAGTTCAGTGTCTAATTGCCAAGGTGTGTATGGCCTCTTAATCTGATAAAGTCCTTGTTTATATTGTGTTCTGCCTTGGTCTTTGTGATCTGATAATCTAGATTGAGTTTAATAAATTATCCAAGTCCTTGTCCCGAGTTTTCTGTTCTCTCTCTCTCACACATACACACACACGCACGCACACACGCCCCCTTCCAGAATTTGGTATATGGAAAGTGCAACCCATTTCCTACCTACAGATTAGTGACTCTACACCCTGTGCATGAGAACCACCAGTGGAGTTTTAGAAACTGCAGCTGCCAGGACCCATCTCTGTAATAGCTTCACAAGTGATTCTCAGGCAGAGCCAGAGGCAGCCACCTCCTGTAACCCCCCAAGGGTCCCGATTGTGGGAAGGGCACCTTATGTAGTGACGTGTGGAAGTGTTGGTAGAGTTTATCATTTCTGTTAGGTAGACAAGTTCTGAGCACCTGTGTGTAGCAAGCAGTATTCTAGGCTCTGCAGAAAGAAGAGTGAGATCCTTGGTTAGATTGACCCTGAGACCTGGGGGCATCCAGCGCTTGGCTCTCTCAGGCCCCCTGCCCACGGCACAGTCACCACACTACATGTTCCAGAAGGAAAGCGTATGCCCGGGACACCTAGAGTCATGCATACTCAGCCTGTACCAGCCGTCAAGATGCTCTTTCCAGACGACCTCTGTAAAAAGCAAGTTCTCTGGGAGAGCAACACCGCAATGTCTGGGCTCACAGTCGACTTGGTATCTTTTCCGGTTTCCTCTGGGTTGATCCAAGATCCCATTTTCCAGCTTTTGATTTCTAGGGATAAGTGGCCATTTCCTCTGTTGTAATTTCCTTTGAATCTTTGTCAATGTCCAGTAGAAATAACATATCAGGATGCATTAATGAATTGGCTGTTGACAGGCTTTTTTGCTTATCACTTGTTTTTTCTTTTTAAAAACATTTTCACCTTAGTATTTCTTTTTTGATATGTACTTTTTTTAGTTAATGAAGTATAATGTACATACAGTGTTACATTAGTTTCAGATATACAGTATAATTATTCAACAATTCTGTATGTTAGTGCTCATCACAGTAAGTATACTCTTAATCCCCTTTATTTCACCTTTCCTCCACCCACCTCCCCTGTGGCAACCACCAGTTTGTTCTCTTTATTTAAGAGGGTTTTTTTGGTCTCCTTTTGTTTGTTCCTTTGTTCTGTTTCTTGAATTCCACATATGCAAAAGCATATGGTATTTGTCGTCTTCTGACTTATTTCACTTAGCATTATATCCTCTAGGTCAATCCGTGTTGCAAATGGCAAGACCTCATTCTTTTTTTGTGGCTAAGTAATATTCCATTGTGTATATATACCACATCTTCTTTATCCATTCATATGTGGATGGACACTTGGGCTGCTTTCATATCTTGGCTTTTGTAGATGATGCTACTGCAAACATAGGGGTGCATGTATCTTTTTGCATTAGTGTTTTTTATTTCTTTGGGTAAATACCCAGTCATGGAATTACTGGATCATATACTAATTCTATTTTTAATTTTTTGAGGAACCCCCATACTGTTTTCCACAGTGGCTGCACCAGTTTGCATTCCCACCAATGGTGCACAAGTGTTCCTTTTTCTCCATATCCCCACTAACACTTGTTATTTCTTGTATTTTTTATTTTAACCATTCTGACAAGTTGTAGTTTTGATTTGCATTTTTGTGGTGATTAATGATGTTGAGCATCTTTTCATGTGTCTGTTGGCCATTTGTATGTCTTCTTTGGAAAAATGTCTATTCATGTCCTGCCCATTTAATTGAATTATTTGGGTTTTTTGTTGTTGAGTTGTAGGAGTTCTTTGTATAGTTTGGATATTAACCCTTTATTGTATATATCATTTGCAGATATCTTCTCCCATTCAGTAGGTTGCCTTTTTGTTTTATTGGTGGTTTCCTTTGCTGTACAAGAGCTTTTTATTTTGATGTAGACTCAATAGGTTATTTTTGCTTTTGTGACCCTTGCCTCAGGAGACATATCTAGTAAGAAGTTCCTACAGCCAATGTCAAAAAGGTTGCTGCCTGTGTTTGCTTCTAGGATTTTTATGGTTTCAGGTCTCACATTTAGATCTTTAATCCATTTTGAATTTATTTTTGTGTATGATGCCAGGAAGTGGTCCAGTTTCATTGTTTTGCATGTAGCTGTCCAGTTTTCCCAACACCATTTGTTGAAGAGGCTGTCTTTTCCCCATTGCATATTCTTGCCTCCTTTGTCATAGATTAATTGACCATATAACTGTGGTTTTATTTTTGGGTTCTCTAGTCTGTTCCATTGATCTCTGTGTCTGTTTTTGTGCCAGTACCATGCTGTTTTGATTACTAGAGCTTTGTAGAATATCTTGAAATCTGGGGTTGTGATCGCTCCAGTTTTGTTCTTCTTTCTCAAGATTGTTTTGGCTATTCGGGGTCTTTTTTGGTTTCTTACAAATTTTAATATTATCTGTTTTAGTTCTGTAAAAAATGTTCTTAGTATTTTGGTAAGGATTGCATTAAATTTATAGATTGCTTTGGGGTAATATGGACATTGTAACAATATTGGTTCTTCCAATTCATGAGCGTGGAATATCTTTCCATTTGTTTGTGTCATTAATTTCTTTCATCAGTTTTATAGTTTTCAGGGTACAGGTCTTTGACCTCTTTGGTTCAGTTTATTCCTAGGTATTTTATTATTTTTGGTGCAATTATAAATGGGATTGTTTTCTTAATTTCTCTTTCTGCTACTTCATTATTAGTGTATAGAAGTGCAACAGATTTCTGTATATTAATTTTGTATCCTGAGACTTTACTGAATGTTTTTGATGCAACTGTGGAAGTTTAGATGTGAGTAAATTATGAAGTTCCAATCTACCATTTTCACCAATTTTTGGTATTATGAATAGTTGCCTCTAAAATCAAGGGCTGAGGATATCTTATATCCACTCTGCTCTGTTTTATAACTTTTAGACCTGCTTTTGCTAATACTTGAAAAATTATCCAGTAAATTTAGCTAGTAGTCCTTGTCAGCAAAACCACTTAGACATGTTGATGGCTTTAATTCCATTCAAGTAACCCTATGGGGTCTAACTTGTAAAGAGAGAAAATCCAGAGTTAAGTTTGCTTGTTTCACTTTGTAGGATGTAGATTTTATAGCTCATCTGCTAAGCAAGATCCCAACTGTGAGAACCTAAGGGGTATTGGTGGTGGTGCTGACCTCAGCAAAACCCTTCACTCTGCCTTTCTGTGGTCACTCTTTTCATTCAAGATAATTGCAACCCATGCCTCAAGAAACAAGTTATTTAGTTCTCTCACTCATTTGTAGTTTTAAGGTTCATCTGTTGAGCTACTTTTACTGTCTGTTCTATTCAGTTTAATTGTATTCAGCCATCTTCCTACCTAGATGAAGGGAGCTTACCAATAATTCACCTTTGGTTACATCTCTGATATACATGTTCACGCTGCCACCTGCATATAGCCTCGATCATGTCTAGTTTTTGGCAGATTTCCTTACATACAACACACAAAAGTCAAAATGAGGTAACGGTCACTTGGTGGGGGTACTTGACATGCTTGGGGGGCTCCGCAGTCATGGCTGGAGGACCATGATGTGGCTTCTGCTTCTTCAATTATCAGATGCCCAGAGTTGAGCAAGGCATGTAGTAGGTGTTCAGCAAATACTTTCTGACTGGTTAGCATGTTGGGGGTGGGTGTGTGTCCAACTGAAAAGAAACAAAGGGAGGATTACACTAATGCATAAAATCCTTGGTGCTTTCAAAGTATCATTTACTTAGGGAAAACTATAACTCAGCTGGCAAAGCCCCAGCAGTGTGCCCCATCATCACCCTCACGGTCATGACTGCGGCTCATGTCTTTTCAATTTCTCTCGTGTTTATTATCAAAACAATGTTGCTTAGCTGCTTTTTTTCTTTCAAGTGTGCAAAGAAGTGATTTTTTGGTAAACTTGCAATTGTGCAACCATAACCCCCAGTTTTAGAGCCCTTCCATTGCCTCATTTGTGCCCATTTTGCAGTAACTCCATCCCCCCCCCGCCCCGCCCCAGCTCCAGGCAACTGCTAATCTTTTTATTTTTCTAGATTTGCCTTTTCTGGACTTTTCATATAAACAGAATCACATGTGCTTTTTCTTGCAGCTGGCTTCTTTCACTTAGTGTGGTGTTTTTCAGGTTCCTCCATGGTAGAACATGTATCTGTAGCTTGTTCCTTTTTATTGCTAAATAATACCCCATTGTACAAATATACCACGTTTTGTTTATCCATTTTTCATTTGATAGACATTGTGTTGTTTATCCTCTTTGGCCGTTATGAATAATGCTGAAAATTCAGAAAAGTCACACGCAGATGTTGGTTCCCTTTCTCTTAGACACCCAGGACTGTGATTGCCAGCGCGTGTTGCCAGGGGAGCTGCAGGCTGTTTTCCGTAGTGGCACATTCTGCATCCCCACTGGCAGCCCATAGAGGGCTCCAGTGAGTCCGCATTCTCTGTTGTCCTCTGTTGTCTGATACAGGCCTAGTAGGTCTGCAGTTGGGGGTCTCACTGGGATTCTAATCTGCATTTGCCTAGTGACTTGCTGTTGAACATCTTTTCATGTGCTTTTTTTTTTTTTTTAAAGATTTTATTTATTTATTTGAGAGAGAGAGAATGAGAGACAGAGAACACGAGAGGGAAGAGGGCAGAGGGAGAAGCAGACCCCCTGCTGAGCAGGGAGCCCGATGCGGGACTCGATCCTGGGACTCCAGGATCATGACCTGAGCCGAAGGCAGTCGCTTAACCAACTGAGCCACCCAGGCACCCTTCATGTGCTTTTTTATCACTCATAACTTTTTTGGTGAATTATTCAAAACTTTTGCTCATATTTAAAAACAGCTTTGTTTATAATTTACATACCATAAAGTTCACTCTTTTAAAGTACACAGGTCAGTGGCTTTAATATATTTACAGAGCTGAGTAAATATCTCCATAATCTAAATAAAGAACATTTTCATGACCAAAAAGAAACTTGGTTCCCGTGGGCAGTCACTCTCTTTCACCCTCCCCTAGCCCTTAGCAACTACCTATTGACCTTCTATCTCTATCAGTTTGTCTATTCTAGACAATTCATATACACGGAATCACAATATTTGGTATTTTGTGACTCGTTTCTTTCAGTTGGCCTAATAATGTTTTTGAGGTTCACCCCTATTGAAACATATATCAGTATCTTATTCCTTCCTGTTAGTAAATAATATGACATGATATGGCCATACCACATTTTGTTTATCTGTTATTCAGTTGGTAGACATTTGGGTTGTTTGTACTTCTGAGATTTTATAAGTAATGCTGCTGTGAACATTCACATACAGGTGTTTGCATGGGCATATGTTTTCATTTCTCTTGGGTAGTTGTTTAGTTGTGGAATTGCTGGGTCATATGGTAACCAGATGCTTAACATTTTGAGGAATGGCCAAACTGTTTTCCAAAGCAGCTGTGCCATTTACGTTCCCACCAACATGGAATGAGGGTTCTAGTTTCTCCACAGCCTTGCCAACACTCGTTACTGTCTCTTTTTGATTATAGCCAATCTAGTGATTGGGAACTGCTATCCCAATGTGTTTTTTATTTGCATTTTTCTAATGACAAATGATGTTAAATGTCTTTTCATGTACTTACTGGCTTTTTGTATATCTTTGTTGGGGAAATCACTATTAAAATCCTTTGCCCACTTAAAAAATTATGTTGTCTTGTTGAATTGAAAGACTTTTTTATATAATCTGGATACATGTCTTTTAACATATAGATGATGTGTAAACATTTTCTCCAAGAATGTGGCTTGTCTTTTTACTTTCTTAATGGTGCCTTTCGAAGCTCCAAAGTTTTGGATATTGATGAAGTCCAGTTTATCAATTTGTTTCTTTATAGATCATGCTTTTGGTGTCATATCTTAGAATTCTTTGCCTAAGATCACAGAAATCTTGTCCTATGTTCCCCTCTAAAGATGTTATGCTTTTAGCACTTATATTTAGCTCTCTGATCCCTTTTGTGTTAATGTTTGTGTATGGTGTGTAGGTAGGGCCCTAAGTCTCTCCTATTGCGTGTGGACCTTGAATCGTGCCCATATACCATTTTTAATGAAGACTGTTTTCTCCATTGAGTTGTCTTGGCACCTTTGTCAAAAGTCAATTCACCATAAGTGTATGGGTTTATTTCTGGATTCTTAGTGCTGTTCCATTGATCTGTATGTTTATCCTATGCCAGGACCACACTGTCTTGATTATTGTAGATTTTTTTAAGTTTACTTTAAATTTTGAAATCTTTTTCTTTTTTTCTTTTTTTTAAGATTTTATTTATTTATTCATGAGAGACAGGGAGAGAGAGGCAGAGGCAGAGGGAGAAGCAGGCTCTCCACAGAGCAGGGAGCCCGATGTGGGGCTCGACCCCAGGACCCTGAGATCATGACCCGAGCTGAAGGCAGATGCTTAACCCACTGAGCTACCCAGGTGCCCCTCGAATTCTTTTTCATACACTGTTTGGTTTTTAGTGCTTCTTTGGTTGTATTTTTCAGTCTTGTCTCCCCAGTTAGACTGAAAGCCCACTGAAGACCCAGCTCTGTCATTTCAAATCACCAGCCTCCACACAAGTTAGTTCAGGTTTTTGGATTTCATTTTTCTCATCTACAAAATAGAAATAAAATTTCTTACCCTTTCTATGTCATGAGGTTGTTAAAAGGATCAAATGAAGTAACAAGTGTGGAAACGCTCCTAAACTGTAGTTTTTATCATTGTGAGTGACCTTTGTTAGCCCCACCTGTGGTGAGTAAATTTGTATACCTGCTTTCCTAAGATCCTTCACTTTAATCAGAGTGTAACTTCGGTTTACAGTGGACTTCGTAAATCTCGCAAGCCTGTGCTTGATCCTCAGTAAGTCTAGTAAGTTCATTCATGTTTTTTACTTTAATTGGAAGTATGAGTGTGGCTTTTTTTTTTTTTTTTGCTCTGTTGTCTTTCTCTAGGTCGCTAGCCCGCCAGGAATTAAGTTGTCCCTCTTGCTTTTGACTATCGTCTTAGACTGCTCCTCTTCCCTAAACCTCCCTGTGTCCCAGCCAGACGGGGTGGAGGGTGTGGGCTGGGGAGCTCATGTACGGTAGGATGACACATCTTCCAAAAAGTGGTAACAGCTGAGTGAAGCACAGCATCAAGATGTTTAAGATCCATGTGGTTAAAGTTTTAGTATGCCCTGAGAGCATGGAGTGGAGAGGAGGAATCCTAACTTCAGGTCTCCGTAGTGGACACTGTCAGGTTTCACTGTCCTCAACTCCCAAGAAAGCGACCCTCCCAAGAGGGCAAGATTGTTTTCCAAATGACAGTGTTATTGAAGAAGACTCTGTGCTTGATGGAAACTGTGTTTTCTCTCTAAATGACAGTCTGTAGGGCCTTATTAATCTTGCTGTTCCAGCATTAATGGTTCTGTATTCGGGGCTGGTGGACATGCTCCTCCAGCGAAAGTAAACTGTCTTTGCTGAACTATACAGTCTCACTCAGCAAACTGTTTCTGGTAACTAGGACTCAATTAACCAGCATTACACATTGCTAATACAAATGATCTTTAGAAAAAAAGGCCATTAGTCAATAAAAATCCCCATAATACCTTCAGAATGAAAGATTAGATGTGTGTGTGTGTGTGTGTAGAGAGAGACTCACATTAACTGCATTCTGAGTTCTAGTGATTTACATCGGTATTCTGTCTGGAGTATGTATGCGTAACTTGTATACTAGTGTATGCATTAAAGATGCTTAATTCAAGGTGTTTAATTTTTTAAGAATTAAGCCATTTTCTTGTGCAGATTAGAGAGAATACAGGGTGTTTCTCTGTAGAAGTGTTCAGGAAGTTGGCATCTTTTTTCTTCTCCACACTCCTCTGGGGCATAGAGTGGAGGAACAGGTTTCCAGAGGTGGCCCAAGCCTGTGATCTGTGGGCTTGTGCCCCCTCTTCTGGCTCACCAGTGTGTCCCAGGTGCCTCATGAACACATCCCCAGTCTGGTTTCTACAATTCTGCCAAATCGTGAAGCCTGTAACACTCCTCCCTCCCCCCACTTATCCAGCTGTGCCCCCATCGCTTCTAATAACGGAGAAAGTCCACGGCAACAAAGGTGGGCTTGCGCCTCTTCAGTGGTGGGCGCCTCGTCTTTGCTGAGACCTGCCAGGGGTTTTGTTCTGTCATTGAGGCGACACAATACATATTTTATACTTTAATTTATGCGTCTTATCAAGTGTCTTTTCTTAGCCAACTGTGTTTCTGTTTCAACTGTTCTCTAGTGCGGTTGCTATTCGATTGATATTCAATTATTGTTAAGTAATGGGGTCTTTGTGTATACTTGGGATTTTAGTTTTGTTTATACAGTGCAAGTGTCTTCTTAGTTGGTTGGTAAATCTTCATCTGCCTTTATGAAGGCTGACATATCCTCTCCAGGAGGGAGTAAAAGTGAGCCATGTAACAGAATCCTAGAGTGAAATGTGTCTGCAGGCTTCATTTTCCTTTGGTCCAAGCCAATCCACAATAACTGGGCAATTTGCCAAGTAAGTGTACAGGGCAATGGCATATGCAGTCAGCTCTCAATAATCCACCGTAAATAGCAGAAAATATGAATAATTTAATCCACTCAGCTGGTCGGGAGCCCCCAAGCAGGTAACCCCCACGTCCCCTAGAGGAGCCCAGCTCTTACCGACCACCTAGGTACCAGCATGACTCCCCCTTTCGCCTGCCACCGGGTGTGGGGACCCAATTCCCCAACCGCCTGAGCCACTTAAAGAATGTCAGCTTGTCGCCATGGATGATCACAAGTCTGCTGACCTTAATGTGACAAATGTTATTTGACCCCACACAGAAATGGTTTAGAATGCACTTCCAGTGTTTTAGGTTTCATCCAGAAAGTATGGGTTCTAGCTCAGAGCCACATGTCCGTGCCCTTTTGCTCTCCTTTCTGGCAAGTCTGATGTTGTTCAGAAACAAGCAGGGAAATAATATCGCTGTCAGCCCGCTGTGGTGTAACTGTTGGGGGAAGCTTGAAGCCTGTGTGTAAAATGACGTGGGGTGTATTTAATATTTCCACTTTTTCCCTTTAGCCCAGATTGTGGGAAGTTGACAGTAAACCAGTTTTATACATCGAGCTTGTGTTGACAGTGTAAAGATTGAGTACATCCTGAGTAACTGGAGATCTAGGTCCTCGGTCTTCCTGGGTGTTTTCTCGGACTTGGGCAAAGGCACAGAGGCTGCATTCTTTGCAAACATCTTGAAGATGATTAGTAGGATTACTGCAGTATCCGGGAGAAGAAGGATTGGATGTACTCCGATAGACCGGAAAACCACACAGGTGTCAAATTAAGGTTAACGAGGGCGCCGAGGAGAGCCCTTCCATGCAGAGAAGAACACTCAGAAAGCACCAGGGCTGGGGCAGGTGCTTCACATGGAGAAGACTCGGGGGCCGTGCGGGATGCCCGCCTCTCTTGGACCTGCCACGCCATGTGGCCACTGCGCCAACCCACTAGGGTGGGTTTCTTCTGTGCAGACACACTGGCTGAGCCACGGAAGGCGGTCATTCTTCTCTCCACGGTGGGGGCCGCTTGACTTTGCAAGTATTTTTTATGGTTAATTTTAAGAGGGATATTGACAGTTTAGAAACTCTGGAGCAGGATGTCTAAGGATAGGAAAAGTCTGGAAAACATCTCAGGTGTGGGATAGTGAGAGGCAGTAGGAATGGTTGGTTGGAGAGAGGAAAGCTCACAAGTACCTGAGCGTGATCTACAAACATCTGGAAGGATGTTTATCTCCTGCTTGAGGGACTATTTATTTTATGTTGCTCAAGAGGGGAAAATTAGAATTAGTGGGTTGAGATTATGGGAAAGCAATTTGGCTTAAATCAGTATTTCTAGAAGTATGCTATACGCACCACCAGGGGTATGAGAGATTGTTTTTTCTTCATCTTTAAAAATCTTTATTTCAAAGTAGTTATAGATTTACAGAAAGGTTTCCCCCCCAAAATAATATAGAGAATTCAGGTATGCCATCAGCTAAACAGCTTACCTGATGATAGTACAGTGAGCGCACTGTGAAATTAGCCCTGGTGAAGCGCTGCTAACTCTGCTAGACCTTCTCCTGTCTCACCTGTTTTCCCACTAACAGCCCTTCTCTGACCCAGACGGGATCCAGGGCCCACACTGCACATAGTTCTTGTGCTTCTCGGTCTCTTCCAGTCTGCGTGTGATGCTAACCAGTGCTCATGACCTTGACACTTTGAGTGAATGGTAGTCAGTTACTCTGTAGAGTGTCAGTCAGTCTGGGTTGTCTGATGTTTTCTGTGATTAGATGAAGGCCACGCGTTTGGCATGAAGACCACAGAGGTGACGTTACGCCTTCTCAGTGCATCAGATCAGGGCTGTGTGGTGCCAGTCATTACTGCTGGTGTTGACCTTGTCCCTCCATGAAGGTCATTTCATCCACTGTAAAGCCACTATCTTTCTCTTTGTAATTAGTAAAAACCTTGGAGGAAATGCTTTGAGGCTGTGCCAATATCCTGTTTCTCCTTAAACTTTTGCCCAGTGATTTTAGCATCTACTGGTAAATCTTGTTTGAAATAACTTTCACTGTGGCATTTACTTAATAGTGGTTTTGTATTTTCCTCATTCCTTTACGCTTGTTAATTAGAATTCGACTGAAAAGGAGAACACTAACTCTTCTCCCCCAGTGATGTATTCATTTGTTGATGTCATGGTCAGACTCCCAGGTATTTACTTTATTCTCTGGATTACAATCCAGTGCTGTTGTTACTTATTTTATTGCCCAAGTTGTTCGGCTTTGGCTTTGGCCATTGGGAACTCCTTCAGGATGGCGTGCCTTTGTCTTTTTGACGTGTCCTCATCCTTTTTAAAGAAACTTATTTTGGGTGACACAAAATGTCTCAGGCTCATCTTATGCTTTCCCTGTTCCATGCCTGAACCAGCGCTTCTCCATGAAGCCTAGATTCCTTCAACGGGAGAATGGTATTTAGAAAGCAGTATCTACGTGCTAGGTATAGTCTTGCTACTACCAGGATGCCACCATGACAGCAGACAGAGCTAGAAAATGTACGTATGGGTGTATGCATACGTCCTAGTGTGTAAGTATTCGTATTTATGCTTCATACCATGTGCACGTCCACACAGCTGTATGTTTTCTCTGCCACTGTCTGGATACCTATTGAAAACTGCATTCATGCTAATACTTTCAGTCCTGATCCAGCACCCCTGGGTTCTTTTTTTTTTTTTTTTTTTTTAAGGATTTATTTATTTGAGGTGGGAAGGAGGAGAGGGAGAGAGAGAATCTCAAGCAGACTCCACACCCAGCATGGAGTCCGATGTGGGGCTTGATCTCACGACCCTGAGATCACTACCTGAGCCAAAATCAGCAGTCAGCTGCTCAGCCGACTGAGCCACCAGGCGCCCCACCACTAGGTTCTTTAATAGCCTTCTCCCTTCCCTTATTTGTGACTTATCTCTTCAACAGAGAGAAACCTGGCTCTCCTTATTTACAATATGTTTACTTATTTATTCAATCCCAGTATACCAATAAAATAGTTTCGAAATTGCTAATCTGTGAGAAACAGATTAGCTAACTAGAGTCAGTATTTGCATACAGCTCTTTTTTGTCCTTAGACTTAAGAGTTTCTAGTGAAAATAGTATTTTCCAGAATTACTGAGGATTGTTCTGTATTTCAGTGTGACTATGTTATTTGTCTGTAAAATAGTTTCATTTGCTACCATTTGTGTTCCATTTGGGTCTGATGTCCTGGTTGATTTAAATTTGGTACTTATTTTCGGGTATGTGAAGTGTTACTACGGTTCTAAGACTAGAGCTGTAGAATTTGCATCAAGTGTCTGCCCCCACTTTATACCTGTCGTCCCCCTTCTTTCGTACCTTTTCCCACCCACTCTCCATGGAAACCAGTGTCTTTAGTTCCTGGCACCTCCTCCCTGTATTTCCTTTGTACAGATGAGCAGATGGGTGCAGGTGTTCTCATCCCCCTTCTTGCATTGCGCATCTTCTTTTGCACTTTGTCACTGTACGTCCTGGGAATCTCTGCGAGCCCACGCACAGAGGTCTTCCCCTATTTTTTACAGCTGCCTGGAGCCGCGTTGCTGAGATGGGCCGCGCTTCTCCAGCTACTCTCCAGCCTGTGCCTGTTCAGGTGGTTTCCAGTATCTTCCAGCTTAACCAGTGCTACAGGGAGTAACCTCGTGCATTCTTTTTTCCCATGTCGTTGTAGGTATGCCTACCTGACAGGTTCCTGCAGGCATAATTTCTGGGTTAAAAAGTCTCTGTAGCTTTTGTTAGGTATCACCAACTTTCCTACAGGATATGCAGCCCAGGAGACACCTGTTTCCCTACAGCCTCGCCAGCAGAGTCCGCACCACGCCTCAGCATTTTGCCAGTCTGACAGATGACAAGTGCCCGGTGGGGTCTTCTCGTTTGCTCTTCTCTAAGTGTGAGTGAGCTTGAACTTGTAAACTTTTTTGTTAATTGTCTGTTCATGGCTTTTTCCCATTTTTCTTTTGTGTGTTTGGTCCTTTGTCCCTCATTTTCTAGGAGAGTTTCATATATTAAGGGGAGTGGCCCTTTTCCTGTGGTATGTGCTGCAAATATTTTCCTCCAGTTTGTCAGTTATCTTCTGTTTTGTCTAGGGCACCGTTTTGTTTTGTTTCATTTTGCCCAGCAGACATTTTTATTTTTATGTAGTCAAATTCATCAATTTTTGTTTCATTGCTTCTGGGTGTGGAGTCATAGTGAGAAAGTCTCCCTATACTGACGGCTCACCCATGTTTTCTTCTAGGAATTCTATAGTTTAATTTTCTTACATTTTTAGATCCTTAATCCATTTGAGGTTTATTCTTATATATGATACAAAAGACACATCTGATTTCATCTTTTTCCAAATGGCTACCCAGTTGTCCCAGCACCATGTATTAAAAGGTCCCATCTTTATCCCAGTGACTTGTGATGGCAAATTTCCATATATATTCAGGCTTATTTCTGGACTTTTTTTTCAGTCCCATTTGTCTATTTGTCTGTCAACAGCACCACCCTTTTTACATATAGAGTCTTCATAGTATGGTTTTATGTCCAGTAGTTTTAATTTTGTTTTTTCATTTTTATTGATAAAAATATTAGCCTAATGAATTTTTCTCTGATTACTGCTTTAAAGGCATCCCGTAGATGCTGATTTCCCCCCCTAGGGTTTTCTTGGCTATTCTTGCGTGTTTGGCAGTTTTTCCACGTGACCTTTAGTATCAACTTGTGCAAGTCTACACTGTAGTCTATTGGCATTTTTACTGGCATTACATTGACTTTATAAGTTAACTTAGGGGCAACTGTCATCTTTCTAATGTTAAGTCATCCTAACCAATAATAGATGTTTTTTCATTTGTTCATTTCTGCTTTCGTTGTCTTGCAAGAATGTTTTACATTATCCTTGTATATATAGGTTGAGTGCAATTACTATTAAACTTATTCCTAAACATTTACTCTTCCTTGTTGCAATGATCTAAAATGGGGTTTTCTCTAACACCTTATTATTTTATATTTCAAGGCAATTTTTGTATGTTAACTTTGTGTCCTACTATTCAATTGATTCTTTCATTGTTTGGGTTAGTTTTATCATTGATTCTCTGGGGGTTTCCAGATATATATTATGATATCTGCAAATAGTGGTAGTTTTACTTCCTTACCCATTCTTACACCTCTGCTTGATTTATCTTTTGTAATTATATAGGGTAATGTAATACGTCTAGGGTAGGGCAGTGGTAAGCAGAAATGGAGACTGGGCATCCTTGCCTTGATTTTAGTGGAAATGCCACTAGTCTTTTCCCATTAAATAAGATACTTGCATTAGGAATAAAGTATGTATATCTTATCATGTTAAGAATATATCTCTCAATTTCTGTTTTCTGTAATTTTTATAAATGGGTTTTAAATTTTGTCCAAGGGTTTTTCAGTATCTGGGTAGATGATCATATGTCTTTTCCTTAGGTTTATTAATATGAAGAATGATACTAGATTTCCTAATATTGAACCCAACTTTCATTTCTGGAAAAAATCCTACTTGGTCATGGTGTGTGGCTTCTTCCTGTGGTGTTAGATTCTGCTTGTTAATGTTTTATTTAATATTTGTGCATTGATATTCGTGAGGGATACTGGTCCGTGGTTTTCTTTCTTAGTTCTTCTTTATCTGGTGTATCAGTATTACACTTCTTCATAAAAGGACTTGGGGAGGGTGCCTGGGTGGCTCAGTCGTTAAGCATCTGCCTTCGGCTCAGGTCATGATCCCAGGGTCCTGGGATCGAGCCCCGCATCGGGCTCCCTGCTCAGCGGGAAGCCTGCTTCTCCCTCTCCCACTCCCCCTGCTTGTGTTCCCTCTCTCGCTGTGTCTCTGTCAAATAAATAAATAAAATCTTTAAAAAAAAAAAAAAAGGACTTGGGGACTTTTCCATCATCGTCCGTGCTCTTTAGTAGTTTATGTAGAGCGTTGGAACTCTGGGTCTTGAGCATTTGGTAGAACCCCCTGTGAAGGTGTCTGCCCTGGTGCTCCTTGGGGAGGTGCCGCTTAGGAACCTTGTCTTCTCTGACTTTCGTCTGGTTCGGCTCCCTAACTGCAGTGGAGTCAGTCTTGGTCGTGGCCACCTGAGCTCTTCGGGGAGTTGTCCGTGCCAGCGACGTGTTCAAGTCTGTTTGCATGAGGTCTATAAAAGAGTCTCTTAGGATTTTTAAAATTTCTTGTTTCACTGGCCACTTCCCCTGTGTCATCTCTTATTTTCTGTATCTGTGCTTTCTCCCCTTTTTTCTTGATCAAGTAGCTGGTAGATTGTCTACTTTGTTAATTTCTACCCCCACCCCTGCAAAAAACTATAAGACTTAGAATTACGGGTTAGCTCTGATGTTTTTAATGGAAAACCTCCCCTCATGAGTCAGCATTTCCTTCCATTGTTTCTTCCTTGCATTTTCTTCTGGGTTACTAACAAGCTAAGACTTATTGATTGATTGATTTTATTTTTTCATTTTTATTGGTAAAAATATTAGCATAATGAATTTTTCTCTGATTACCGCTTTAAATGAATTCCATGGATTCTGATACATAGCGTTTTCTGTGTAATTATTTTTTTAAAATTCTATACTTTTAGTTTGTATTTACTCTTTCACTAAAAGTCAATAATAGGTTTTTTAAATATCCAAGTGGAGATGACTTTGTTGTTGTTGTTGTTAATAATGTATACTTTTATTGCATTGTGATCAGAAAGTATTGTTTGCAGTATTTCTACATTATGGAAATGGTTGATGTTTTCTTTGTGACCTAATATATGACCATTTGTAGGGAATGTGCGATAGATTCTTTTTTTTTTTTTTTAAAGATTTTATTTATTTGAAAGCAAGGCAAGAGAGAGAGAAGGAGCTGGGGGAGGGGCAGAGGCAGAGGGAGAAGCAGGCTTCCCGCCGAGCAGGGAGCCCGACACGGGGCTTGATCCCAGGACCCTGGGATCATGACCTGAGCCGAAGGCAGACGCTTAACTGACTGAGCCAGCCAGGCGCCCCTGTGCTATAGATTCTTGAGAAAAATGTGTATTCTCTATTATCAGGGTACGGACTTCACTGTATATCTATGAGCTCTACCTTGGTTGTTGGTGTTGCTTAGATCTGTCTCTGTGCTTATTTCTTGTGTACTTGCTCTGCCTTGTATGGAGATGGTGTATTAGATCTCCCATTTTTAGTACGTGCCTGTGTGCATCTCCTTGCATATGCTGTCACCTTTGTTTCGTAAAGGTGGTGGTTATTTATTTATTTATTTTTAAAGATTTTATTTATTTGAGGCGGGGGGAGCACAGAGGGAGAAGCAGACTTCCCGCAGAGCAGGGAGCCCGACGTGGGGCACCATCCCAGGACCCTGGGATCATGACCTGAGCCGAAGGCAGTCGCTTAACGACTGAGCCACCCAGGCGCCCAGTCTTGGGTTTTAATTAGGTTTTTTTTTTTTAATTTATTCATTTGAGACACAGAGATAGAGAGAGAGTGCATGAACGGGGAGAGGCAGAGGCAGAGGGAGAAGCAGGCTCCCCGCTGAGCCGGGAGCCAGATGTGGGGCTCGATCCCAGGACCCTGGGATCATGACCTGAGCCGAAGGCAGACGCTTAACCGACTGAGCCCCCCAGGCCCCCCAAGGTGGTGGTTGTATTACTTGGTGTGTAGATGTTCATGAGCATTATGTCTTCGTTGCAGACTGTGGCTTTTAACATTAAATATATCCCCTTGTGTTTAACCCTTTGTGACGTGAGTTCTACTTGGTCTCCTTCTCTCTCTTTGTTTCATTTACCTTGGTCCGGCCATTTGCTTTCTGGCCTTTCTGACTGACTTTATTTTAGGTATGTCTCTTGTGTACAGGATACAGTTGGGTCTTGTGCTGTGAACTCAATTAAAAACCTTTTTCTCTAAATACGTAAATTAAGTCCATTAATATTTTTTGACATGACTGATTTATTTGCTTGTAACTATCATTATATTTTATAATATGCATATTTTGTTGTATTTGCCATTCCTTTAGGAGATCTGTATTCTTTGCTTTTATATTTTTGATTTTGGATTTAGATAGATTTGTATTTTCTAGTCATTACCTATGTATTTAAACCTATTTTTATGTCCTTAGTAACCCGTTTTGTTAAACTCTTTATTGTCTGATTTGTTTTTTTCCCTCGTATTCTTTAATGCACACCTGTTGCTTACACAGTAATGACCTATACATTAATCAGAGTTTTTGCTCTTTACCTCTTCCTTCATCTCACATTTAGTTGAATAATTTCTGTTTTGTCACTGTATGTAATATTTGCACATCAGTCTTCCAGCTTAATTGCACCTTTATTTTGGTCTAATATGTACATCTAAATATTTTTAAATGTGTCTCATAAATCCTTTTGCTGAAATTCTCCCACTCATCACTAGGCAGATAAAGTTTACCCTCACATAGAATCCTCAAGAAGGGCCGACTGGGTGTAGTATTCTCCAAATTCATGGATGTTAAAAACTGCTTTTCTGTAGTCTTGGTAATTGAAGGATGGCTTGCTGGATTTAAAATTCTTGGTTCATACTTGCATTGAATTTATAATGTTGCTCCATTGTTGCCTTGCTTGTGTGTTGGTTTTGAAAGTCTGCTGTTAGTCTACTTCCTTTGCGTATTCATTGATTGGTGCCCCGGGCCTTGAGGACTTTGTCCTTACCTTTGAAATCCCATAGTTTCATTAGGCTGCATCTCAGAGTTGATCCTTCTGGGTTATTTTTCCTGGGTACCCAGTGAGTCCTTTCTTTTGAAGATTTGGGCCTTTCTCTATTCTGGAAATTTTCTTGCAGAGTTAAGTGTTAGCTTTGCTATACTGTTTTGTTTTCCTCTTTTAGGAAGTCTGATTTATGGACATCACTCCTTTGTCTTCTCTCCCCGCCACTTGCTTTCCTCCCCTTTCCCGTCTTTCTCAGTGTCGCTGTCCTCCTCTTGGTTGTGGTCCTGTCTGTCCTCAGTGCCCTTTGTTAGTTTTCATTTGAATTGATTCTCCTTGGGTGCTCTGTAATTGATTCCTCATTTCTGAGGTAATTTTGTTTTCCTTCCATAACTTCCCTGAGTCTGCTCACCTCTCCCCTGCTTTCTCTGTTTTTGTCCTTTTCTGTTTTTAATTCTTCTACGTTTCTAATTCAGGGTGGTATATTTAATTATGTTTTTGGGAGTGTAAATTCCAATTTTCTTTTGACTCGTGGTAGTTTTCAGGAGGACATTTTTATGGTATTGAGTGTTTAAAAGATTGCGAGTCTAGCAGCAGCCTCTTCGGTTGGTTTGGCCAAGTGCAGGGGCCGCCGAGGCAGCTGTTGGCTGGCTGCTCGGCTTTGGTGAGGACAGGCCAGGGTGAATCTAATGATATTCCTCTTTACTCCTAGGACCCTACACTTTTCCTCTTTCTCTTTTAGCTTTACCACTCAGTTGCCGAAGGGTGCTTCTCCCCTCCTCTTTTGTCTGTTTTCTTCCCCGGAATGCCTCTGTAAATTGTGTCTGTCCCCTTACGCTGCATGTGTGGGCCTTGAAGTCCCTTCCCTGATACGGGCACTCAGGCATGTCATAGCTTCTTCATGTTCGTATGGACTTTCTCACCCTTCTGCTGTGCTCCTCTCTGTCTTGTGGTCTTTCCTTCTGACCTGGCTCACCAGAGCTCATGACGGCTGGTGTGAGCTGGGGGCATGAGGGGCCTACACCAGGACCTGGTGGCTTTTCTCTTACCCTTTTCTTCGTATTTCACATTATCTGGCTTCATGTTATGCCCGGGGTGTGGTTTGTTGGAGAATTTGTAGTTTCATTTGGGGAACCATAAGGAAGTCAGTGACTGCGTAGCCAGCCTTGTCTTCAGCCATCCAGAGGTCAAGCACTCACCCAAGAAATTCTTCTCAGTGGGCTGAGGGGCTCAGAGCTCAGCATTTTCCAGTTTAATCCTAAAATTTCCATGTAATCTTTAAGGTATATTAGAGAACAGTAAAACTAGCACTCTAAACCCATGATATAAGGCTTCTATATTGAATAAATCCATTAAGGGAAAAAAAGTCAATTTAGAAAATACAAATAAGTAATAGTATGGATAAGAAACAAATTTGGTAGAAACCATGTCGATGGTTTGCAAGAGACCAGAGAGGCGGAGGGAGCCACAGTGTGTAAGGGCCATGTTTACTGACTTGGCGGGAGCTGTCCAGCAGCAGGGCCCACAGGCTGGCCCAGGGAGCAAGGGATGGACTTCACGACCCTTTGCAAAGGTCTTCCGGCTTCTCAACTTTGTGTCACTGAAAACATTGTTACCCTTCAAAATGCACAAAGTCTTGGGATTTTGAGAGTGAATAATTTTTTTTTCCTTTAGCGTTAGAGGATTGCTTTTGTAATTTATCTTTTTTAGTTCATGGGAAAGCAAAAACCAAATGCTAACTTTCCCAGAGGTTATCAGTTATGGAGTATATGTGCAACCTGAAAATAAGTGAAATTAATGTACTCTTCAGTGTCAGTAAGACAAAGAATTATTCACATGTGAATTATTTACATTGTATTAAGAAAGTATGGAACTCGAAACTAGGCAAAATGTGTTGAAGCATGTAACTAGTTTCCTGAACAAAATTGATAGATTTTGTATATTTTCAATATCAGTAAACCAGTCACAATAGTTTAGTATAAGAGTTTTGACCAAAGTTGTTTCAAATGTCTATTTTAAATCCATAAAGCCAAGTAAACCCCAAACAGTGCTAGAAATAATGAGGTTAAATGTAATTGATGGAACGTGTTCCTGAAAGATGATGTTTAAAGTCACCCCTCAGATGTCCTATAAACTCACTCAGCTCTACAGGGGTCTGTGTTTGCCGCTTAAGTTTGCAGAAAGCAAATCCAATTAGTGTCCTGTGCTCCTGGAGCCATCTCCAGTGAAGTTTCGTGTCTTTCAGAAACGGGCATGCAAGAGAGTAGAAGCGGCCGGGCCAGAATGGGGCTGCGGCCCCGCGAAGCTCAGCGCCCTGGTGTCCTGGAGTGGCGGGGGGCTGCCACGTGTGGGGGTAGGTTCCCGTTCCCACCAAACCAGCTGTGATCCGTTTAAATATTTTAATAAAAAGTGTAAATAATGACTGTCCTGATGCATCTGCGGCTGTGATTTGTTAAATAGATTCCTCAGAACGGTGGAAGGAGCTCAGCCCAGCCTTGCCTGAGATGTATTGCGGGGGAGTCTGTAAGTGCATTCACCTTCTTGCTGTGACATGAAAGACAGACTTGCTCTTAAATATTAGATCCATAAAACAAAGTTAATAAAAACGGCAATTACATTTCTAAGGAATGAGGGATGTAAATAAAAAGATGCAGATTGAGTTAAGCTTTTCTTGGCATTGTACTGGGGTGCAAACTGATTTGTTTCCAGGTTCAGATTGGAAATAGAAATGAAAATACACTTAAAATTTTTTCTTAACACAGGGTTCAGGGGAGGGAACAGGCCACTGGATACGGTTAATAGAGATCATGTGAGGACATCTTGAAGAGAAGCCCTGACCTCAGTTAATTATCCGAATAGGAATGGATGTTGTTTTCTCCTTTCCCTGGTTAAGCTTTCTTTGGTGTTTCCATAAACTTCACAGAAACCACAGATTTCAGAAGGAGAAATGCAGTGTTCACAACATTAATTCAAAGTAAAGGAGGTCTAAGATGACCAGAGTCAGATTCTCAGTTTCCTGAGAATATTGGGCAGAATATCATAAAGAATACACCGGCATAATAATACCTTTGTTATTAATTTTGCACTTACTCTAAGAACAAGTTAATGTCTTTGATAACCTCTGTAATTCTTGTTTTTTTATTTTAAATTTAGAATCTTAATATTGTAGTAAAATAGAATTACGCTTAATTGCCACATAGAAACCAGGAGAGTGTGTGTGTGTGTGTGTGTTTAGAAACCAGGTGTATGTGTGTATCTCTGTATATGTGAGTATTTCTTAGGTTGCCCTCTAAAGAGGTTAGAGAAACGTATTGCTCTGCTTTTGATCAGCAAAAGATTGAGTTGATCCGTCCTAAGTTTTTGAATAGGCATATCGCCGGCTACTGTGTTTTACAATGAGAGGCAATGATTTTGTTTTAAATGAAGACCTAATGCTGTGTCAGTTATTGCCCACATGAACCTGATTCTCTGAAGTCATTGGAGAAATACAAAACAAAGCTTAGTGTCCGACTCATTCCACGAAGGTGTGCTTTTCATACTCTTCAGGAGAATGTCTGCATGTTACACTGCATTCCATGGTGTAATCCTGAACAATGGTGAAGTCAAAGATCTAGCAGTTGGAACTTACTGTATTTTAGGTTGATTCCTATAAGAGCCACATATGCCCTAGAATACAAATACATAATGTTTACCTTGAGAAATGTGGCCTCATTGTGACTAAAGTGTGTTAGTGTGGTGACTAACTGGTAACCTTCCTTGTTCTCATCCCATTTCCATGGACTGTATCTTTCAAATCCCCCCGTCTGTTGGGCAAACACTTGGAACGAAATATGGATTCTTTATGCTCTGAGACGTTGTGTTCTGTCATGAATGGCTTAAAGAAGAAAATTTGGCTCAAGCAACTGATTGGATCATTTTAGCTAATATTCTGTTTGAACAACAGTTTCTATTTGATTAGGATTTTTCCTTCCTTTGTAACTCCCCAAGCTTGCCTCTGTTCTGTTTCATAGGAAATGAATCTGTGAGCAGAGAACCTATATTGATATGTAAATATATCATTTTTTCCTTAGTGCTCGATATTCTTTTCATCTAAATTTCAGAAACCGACTTTAAAAAATCAGTTTCCCTTTATCTGTAGTTATTCTCAATAAAATTTCACCCAGGCTTGGGTGATTTAATATTTACACCCACTGTTACAAAAGTCTTATGTAAATAAAGATTGAAATGTGAATTTGAAAAGTCACACCTCTTGATATTTGAACAGACTATAGGTGCATATATCTTCTTTTTCTAATAATATGGCTAGTTTGTCTCCTAAGCTTTTAAAATAATAAGACACTATTTTTATATTCTGGAGCATCAGAAGGTTCAGTGCTAAATAAAAAGCAAACAGTATTTTTAGAAATGCGAGATCCCAGGGAGAAGTGCTTAACAGTAAATCACCGATGGGCAGCAATTCCAAATTTCAGAAGACTTTATTAGACACACAGCTCCATTCACAAATGTGCCCCTGTGTGCATTACTGTGCCCTGTCCTGTACCATTGTTCCTAGAGCAGAGCCAGGGTGGTGACCTGGGCTCAAAGACAAAGGTTGCACTGAGGGGTCTGTGGAGTCCTAACAGGAGACTTGCCTATGAGTCTCAGCTTCTTTGGTGCTTCGCTCACCATAACCTCCCTTGGTGCTCCCCCCATCGCCTCCCTTGGTGCTCCCCCAGCACCTCCCTTGGTGCTCCCCCCATCGCCTCCCTTGGTGCCCCCCCATCGCCTCCCTTGGTGCCCCCCATCGCCTCCCTTGGTGCTCCCCCCGCATCGCCTCCCTTGGTGCTCCCCCATCGCCTCCCTTGGTGCTCCCCCTGCATCGCCTCCCTTGGTGCTCCCCCCAT
>NC_138374.1:2361081-2374407 GCF_054177405.1 Leptonychotes weddellii
CATGGATCGTTTCTCATGCATGCAGGGTCATGGCTTCTCAGGTATGCGGGGACGTTTTTAGTTGACCTCCCCGCCTCGTTTTCCAGGTTGGCACATGGCCCCCTCGCCGTGTGGTCTGTGCTGGCTGCCTTTGCAGTGACCACGGCTCCGACCCGCCATGAGGTTCCTGCCGGGGCGTGCGCGGCTCCGTAGAGGTGCCTCCTCTTAGCCCTGCCTCGTCCTGCTCAGGTTACTGACAACTGCAGGGAGACGGTCCCCGTCCTTGTGGTGGGACGTGGTTCTCCATCCTCCGGGGTGTCCGCGCTGCCCCTCTCTGCTGCCCCGTCCGGGGCTGCGAGCCCAGAAGCAGTGCTGATGGCCGATGGCCGCCGTCCGCGGGCCCCCTTTCCCTCACAGGTGGTTGCTCAGCTGGGCCCGGCCTCACCAGCCGCTTCCTTCCTCGGGTCAGCTCAGCTGGCCTGGCATAGGGTGCGCCACGGCCGCAGGGAGGGTGGAGACCGCGCCGTCCTTTGCAGATTCTGACCCACTAAATGAAACCTGACAGGGCTTCACAAGCTCTCTAAGCAACTGAATGAAGCTCCGTGGTGGTGGAGGGGGGGGTTGCAGTATAAGGCAGAAAACTCTAGGAAGGACAGATTGCCCTCGTTTGCTGAGGCAGAGATGCTGGGTTCCCGCCACCATGTTTTCCGAGTGGTGTCTGGTCTCTGACACCAAAGCTGCCCAGTGCAGGAGCCCTTCAGGAGCAGCGCCGCCCTCAGATTTTATTGGGTCAGCATGATGGTCAGCTGCCTGTTCTTTCTCAGCTCTGTTCCCCACCGTTGCTCTGCTCTGTCTTGTGGAGACTCCTTCTCCTTGGCTTCTGGTTTCTGACCCTGGACGCTGGAGTGGGGCGGGGGGTGGGCTGGGAGCCAGAGCATCTCTCCCTCTGCCCCCTCCCTCCAAGGTGCCAGCTTCTACAGAGTTGTCCCCCGTGGTCCCAGCTCCTGCGGGCAGCATGGGCTCCTGGGCTCTGGGCCGCACTGCTGCCTCCCTTGGTCCTCCCCACCGGGGGAGACTGTGGCTGTCTGGGGGGGTGGCAGTATCTGGTTGCCTTGCCCTCCTCCACGTGGCTTTTCTGCTCTTCCATTGTTAGTGTGCTGGAAGCCACATTAAATTCCATGTGAGGTACCTAGATTCCTCTCTGACTAGACCCTTTTGGCCTTAATTACCTAATGAGTGGACAAGTCCTCCTGGGAAAAAAAAGAAAGAGATTGCTGTTTTAAACCTGGGCCTCTGGATCTTTGTTGCTCTCCCTCAGGTCTCTGGGTGGAGTCCAGCAAGCTCGGCGTTCAGGAGTGTGAGCAGAACCTGCCCCAGCTCGGAGTCACCTGGGCGGTGTGGTGAGCCTGGGTGTTAGGTTGAAAAAGAGTCAGGCCCTTTCATATTGCTCACTTGTGTGTTGTTCTGTTATCTGGGGTTAACTGGGTTTTATTACCCAGACTGGTAGTGAATTGCCATATAAAGGCCAATGTGCAAAGCATGATGTTTTGGTTTTATGGACCCCCCTCCCCCACATACACACACCAACAAGTTAATTTTGGATAGCAGCCCGTTCATTAGCGTTGAGGGCAAATACTAAGGGAGAAGTCTCAATAAGCCTCTATACTACTCACTTTTTTTTTTTTTTTTAGATTTTATTTATTTACTTAGAGAGAGAGAATGAGAGAGACAGAGAGAGCATGAGAGGGGGGAGGGTCAGAGGGAGAAGCAGACTCCCTGTGGAGCAGGGAGCCCGATGTGGGACTCGATCCTGGGAGTCCAGGATCATGACCTGAGCTGAAGGCAGTCGCCCAACCAACTGAGCCACCCAGGCGCCCTATGCTACTCACTTTTTGACATTGAAACGCACTGCCTGACCGCGGTGAGGAGGGGCGGGAGCAGAAATCGAGGGCAGGGCATCCAGGATTTGGTCCATGCCTGCTGGCTGGTGGCCCCGCAGGGACAGCAGGGGCAGCCCACATGTGATTATTCTGATTCTAAAGGGATATACTTGTTTTCTTTGCACTTTTTATCTCCAAATGGGCGACCTTTAAAGTATTTGTTTTATTTTATTTACCTATCTGACTTACTGGTAATTGCTTCCTGCATCTGTAGCATCTATAAACAAAGCTCTGGAGCAGGAACCGCCCAGAAGCTGGTGTGCACGAGTCTGCCTTTCCCCGGGCCTGCGTTATAGCAGGGGGATGGGTGTTGTGGTCAAGCTCAGTGGCCCAGGTGTCAAGCCGCTGACGAGGCGGAGATGAAAACGTAATGTTCTGACACAGATTAGGGAAGATCGATGTGCAGTGGTTTGCTCTTTGTGTCCTGTTTCAGCAAGAGCTAGTCCTTGTCAGTCCTTTATTCTTACGTCCTGAGAGGAGAAAACACAATCAGGTGGGATCAAGGGAAATTTCATTGATTCTTCTGTGAGAATCAAATTGTACTTGTCCGTTTTCCCCAGGTTTGTCAAGGATCCTAGAGTTCGTTGAACCCCGTCCATTTACAGATAAGGAGAGTCAGGTCCGCCGTGGGTGATGGGCAGGTTTCCGGCCCGCTCTGCTCCTCTTGGCTAGTCCGTGTGCTCGTGGCCAGACTGCCAGCCTCCCTGCCCCGCGCTGGGCGCACCGAGCGGCCGCTGTGAGGCGCTGCAGCCAGGGTGTGGGTCTTTGCGGCATCACACCCGGACGCAGGGAGAGCTCCCTGGCGAAGGCACAGTGCTGGATCGCTCAGACGGAAGAGCACGCTGGCCGAGGGAAGAGCCCGGCTGTGTTGGTACAACCAAGTGTGAATCCCAAAATAGAGGCGTTTGAGTAGACTTGCTTACAAAACCTTCAGATTTAGCTTCTGACGGTAAATGTTTTCTCTAGAGTATGGGAACCAGGAAAATAGTTTTGTTTGTTCTTTTTTTTAAAACTATGTTATTGAGATCATTTCTAGGCTCTGAAGGAACACAGAGCCTTCAGATGACTAGAAAAACAAAACGAATGCTTCGTTCTCTATAAATAAAGTGAGTGAAACTATGAGGAGATGGTGCTGTGGATTAAAAGCACTTTAAGGAAAGCGTCACGTAGACTCGCTGGGAGCCCGCTCAGCTGTGCGGATGGACGCTCACCGCCTTCTGCTGCGGGTGGACCATGGTGTCAGGTACACGGTCAGTCTGTCGTGAGTGCAGGCAGAGCACAGAGCAGTGCGTCCAGACACATCCCTGGTGGCCATGGCGAGGTCCTCCTTTGTTGGGTTTGGTCCTGGAATGGGCTGGGCAGGGGGGCTGGGGGCTAGGGGTTGGAATTCTAATGCCCAGAGGCAGATGTGACTGACTGGTGGAGGTGTGGGAGCCAGAATCTGGACCCTTGCAGAAAGTTCTGAGTCTGGGAGATCTGCCTGTACCTTAAGGACATTAGAAATTAAAATACCAGGCCATACACGGGTGTGGGCTCCAAGCTTATTCTGTCCCAGTGGTACGAGAACTGAAAGGAAAGCATGAACATAAAAATAGATACAGACTCTTGAAGTCCTTTAAGGCCTTGGACAGTGGCAAATGCAGAATCATCTTGCGGGCACATCTCCACCGTCCAAGGCACATGGGATTCAGAGCTGAGACCGTCTGCACAGAGAATGTCACATCAGAACAATATAAATAACATAACATCTACCACTGCAGGCGGGGGGGGGGGGGGCGGCACATCAGGAATTATAACAAACAGGAGAACAAACCTCCAAGATTCTGAAATGTATTATAAAAGAACTTCACTATATGAAGTTCACTATAAAGTTAATTATTTTAAATTGCAAAAACAAATGATTAAGAAGAAATAGAGCCAGGGGCATCTGGGTGGTACAGTGGGTTAAGTGACTGACTCTCAGTTTCGGCTCAGGTCATGATCTCAGGGTCATGAGATCGAGCCCCATGTTGGGCTCTGTGCTCAACGAGGAGTCTGCTTGAGATAATCTCTCTCTCCCTCTCCCTCTGCCCTTCCCCCTGCTCATGGACTCTCTCTCTCAAAATAAAAATAATAAGATTTAAGATAGAAGAAATAGAGCCATAATGAAAGGAGAGGACAGTGTGAAAAAAGAATTGGAAGGTCAAAAAAAACCCCAAAAATCCTTCTAAAAGTGAATGATACAATCATTGAAGTGAGACATAGTTAAAGACAGAATTAGTGAACTAGATTTATCTGGGGAGGTCATCCAAAACAGCATGAGATGGAAAGATATGGAAAGTATGAAACTGTGATTGGGAGTCAGAGGAAAGAATGGAAGGTCTGTCAGGAAATCCAGAAGGAACGAATTTACAGAACAGGAGAGGAAAGGATAATAAAAAGACCTGACTTGAGAAGACTTACAGCTTTTGAAAAGATAGTGGCTGAGAATTTCCCAGAATTGAAGAAAGACATGTGTAGCCTGACAATTTTGAAGCAGAAGAACGAGGTGACAGAGATTACCTGTCAGATGTCAAGATACATTACAAAGTCGTGAGAATTCCAACAATGTGCTGTTGGCCCAGGGATAGGGAAATAGACCAATGCAATAAATTTGAGGGCTTTAAACTTGGGTATATGGCAGCTCAGTGCATTGCAGAGATGGTATAGCAAATCATTTGAGAAGGACAGGGTCCTCTAACTGTGTTAAGATGTGTGGCCATCTATATGAGGGAAAATAAGATTAGATCTCTACCTCACACAAATCAATCCTGGGAGGTGGGGGGAAGGTTAAAGACCCTAAATGTGCAAAGTACAAAATCTAATAAAGCCACAGGGAAAAGATTGATATATTTGACTATGTACATAAGACACATTGCATACCAAAATTCCTCATCACTAAGAAGATCCTTCCATAAAGCAGGGAAGACATTTGTGACATGCCAAATGGAGTGTAGCAGATACGTGGATAAAGTCTATGAATTGGCAATTCAGAGAAGAGGAAACCAAACTAGCCAGTAAACGTAAACGGACGTTAAGCCTTGCTAGTAATCAGGGGTATCAACTCAAAGCATCAAATTATCAGGAAAAAAAAAATAGTAACAAAGCTCCAAAGTATGGAGAAGGATATGGGACATCCTCTATCCTCTGGCCCTAGTCCACCTCCCCCCACTTAAGTCCTACCCACTTATCCCTTCCCCTGATCTAAAAGGAATTATTTGCCAAACCTGAGCCCTTTAAAGATGATCCATAGGAGACTGAGTATGAACAGTGTGCTGAGTCGCTCGTTAGAAGCTGATGATGGAAGTGTGGGCAAGAATGTGGAGTGAAAGGATCTGCCCACCTCGTTGGAGGCCGTGCACCTTGGCTTTGTGACTTACAGAGCAAATACCTACTAAGGGTGGTGGTAGGTGTTCCCTGTGACCCAGGAGATTCCTTCCTGAGAAGGCACCGTAACAGATGCCCAAAGAGACGTGTACAAAATAATTACAGTGACATTGTTTGCTTAGCAAAAAGCCAGAAACAACCCACCTGTCCAATAGGACAATGGATAAGTCAGTTTGGGTATATCAATTCGGTGAAATATACACAGTAAAAATGGATGAATTAAGGAAATGGCAGAAGACCGTGTATAGAATGATGCCATTTAGATACAATTTTAAACATGTAAAACATTGATATTAACTAAAAGAGTAAAAGATGGTTCTGAGAATGAGAGACCTCAAGTTTAGGACTATGAGCTTACTTCTCCTTAGGGCGTGAGGGCTCAGGATATGCAGGGTGTTTCATTCGTATCTCAAATATGCTCTCTCCCAAGCTGTGCGGTGTGTTATGTTTTTGTCTATAGCTTTTTTGTTCTCCTGAAATCATGGCGGGTGGGACTTGGGCGTGATGTCTCTGCAAATCCATCATGGTGAAGGGGAAGGACAGTAAAGAGGAAATTCTGTGGAGCTGCTGGGGAGACATGATGGATTATCCAGGGTGGGATGATGCTTTGACCACAGGCCTCAGAAGACCTTGGCATGACATCTTTGATGTGCTCAGGGGACAGTGCCTGTGTGAACATGTGGGCCGGCTGTACGAACCACAGGGCCAGGACAACCAGCGCCAGTGGGAGCCCCCCTGCCCCCCATATACAGGAAGTGCGGCCACCAAAATTGACTCCAGAAGAGAATATAAACGGACCAGTAATAGTGATGAGTGAGATGAGCTGGGAAAGTGATCCAAAAGCTACCACCACAGATGGCTTTATAGGTTAAAAAAAATCCTGTGTGAAGTAACACATGGGTGAGTTAACATTAGAAAAACTACTACATTGATCAAAGGAGGAAAAAAAACCCAAATGATCATCTAAATTGATGCAGAAACAGCATCCAGTTACTCCAAATCCTACCCATGATAAAAACTAAGCAAACCAGAAATAGAAGTGTTTATCCTGGGGAGGTTTGGGGTTTGTCCTACTTCATGGAAGCATTTCCGTTGACGAAGAGGGAAGCATGGGTTCGCTTGCTGTCTGCACTTCTGTCTAGTGCACTGAGTGTGCTCGTGTGCTGGGGTGCCTGACTGTCCAGGGAGGGATGATGCTTTGACCTTTGGCGCGTTAAGACAAGAAAAAAGAAGCAATGGTGGGAGAATTGGAAAGGAAAAACATAAACTGTTATTTCCAGATGATAGAATTATCTACACAGAAAATCCAAGAAAAGCTATAGATAAAGTACTAGGACTAATATTCATCATCCTTGTTGGATATAAGATGAACATTCAAACATAGGATGGATGAGTGAATAGAGAAACTGTATATATACACAGTGGAATGTTATTCAGCCATAAAAAAAGAATGAAATCCTGCCATTTGCAACAATACGGATGAACTTCAAGGGCATTATACCGAGTGAGATAAGTCAGAAAAAGACTCCTACTGTATGATCCCACTTATGTGTGGAATCTTTTATTTAGAAAAAAAGTGGCTCGTAGATACAGAGAGCAGGTGGGTGGATGCCAAAGGTAGGGGATAGGGCGTTGGAGAAATGGGTGAAAGGGGTCAAATGGTGTAAAATGAAAATTAAAACAAAAATTTAAAAAGACAGCAGCAGGGGCGCCTGGGTGGCTCAGTTGGTTAAGCAACTGCCTTCGGCTCAGGTCATGATCCTGGAGTCCCGGGATCGAGTCCCGCATCGGGCTCCCTGCTCAGCGAGAAGCCTGCTTCTCCCTCTGACCCTCCCCCCTCTCATGTACTCTCTCTCATTCTCGCTCTCTCAAATAAATAAATAAATCTTAAAAAAAAAAAAAAAAAAAGACAGCAGCAGCCCCGGTAAGTGGGTTCTTTTAAAGTCCTCAGGCTCCTCATGGGGGAGCCAGCTTGTGACATCAGCATCCCCTCCGAGTGCCAGATGCCCCTCCACTAGAGCCCGGATCCATGAGTTCGAGCTAAAACGATTTTATGTAAAAGAACAGCCTGATAACTGGATTTTGGAGAGTCTGGCCTTAGTGCCTGCTTCCAAAGTCCACGAAAGCTGTGCGTGCAATTTGTTTTTTAGTTTTAAACTCCAGGCTTTTCCTAGAATGCACATTCCTCCACATACCCTGTTTTTAAAATGACCTGTTTGTGTCCAGCTCAACAGTATTCCTCTGTGATACTCCCGATCCTCACACATCTGGGATGTGAGTGTTGTAAGTCGCCCTGCTCGGGCAGGTGGAGCTGTGCCCAGCTCGAGCCTCAGCCTGGATTCAGCCCTAGATCTTCTTCCCCAGCGCGAGCACCTGACTCAACCTCAGAAGTGTGAGCAAGGTTATGGGATGCCACCTGGCCGACTCCACCTCCCCTGACTTCAGTCCTACCCACTTACCCTTCCCCCTGCTCTAAGTGGAGTGTTTCTCCAACTTGGTCCCTTCAAAGATAATCAGTGGGAAACAGGTTATAAAGTTTGCTCACTGTTGTTCTAAGTGGCTTGCTTGAAGCTGTTACTGAGTACTGCCAAGTACTGAGCTTTGTTCCTATTGTCCACTCCCACCCCCTAGAAGGGTCCTACATGGATGAGGCTAGGGCAAGTTCCAGGGCCTTTGAGCTATGGGAAAATCTGGAACGGAGGCCAAAAAAAGGTCATCTCAAGAATCAAGTGTCCTTTGCCTTGATGTGGGCCCTGCTCTCCTCAACTACTTCAGACACATGCTGACAATTAAGCCTTGAAGGAAGGCCAGGAGTAGGGCAGTAGTGGGGTGGTCTGCCCTCAGGAGAACATACCTGGAGAAAAGGCTGGCCCCAAGAAGTAGGCTCTGGAAGAGGAACAGGGGCTTTGGGTGGGGACATCCTATTGGCCCTGTGGATTCTTTACCCCATGGAGAGGTACAGCCGAAATGGGCCAGATGGGGGCCCTCTGCAGCATGAGGCCCAAGGCTGTGGGTGCACTGGAAGCGTAGCTCAGATGGAGGGAGAGATAGATGAACTCTACTCAGTGGTAATAATTAGGAAACAAGTCGCATTCATCCTATTTCTTCCTGATGTGAGGAGCAGCGAATCTTCAGATGATTAGACGAACAGAACAAAATCTTCTCAAAGAGTAAAATCTGTTCCACCCCGAGGAGAGGGTGAACTGCGTTAAAAGGCAAGTTAGCACTTTCAGAAAAATATGAAGGTCTGGCTTTGAGTTCCTGACCAGTATCCTTTCAGTTGGGCCTGCAGGATTCCCTTCAGCATTTGTCGCAGGCTAGGTCTGCTAGCCACAGCTTGTCTCTGTGCACCTGGGGCTGGCTCAGGGGTGCCTTCATTTCTGGGGGCTAGTTTGACTGGATCTAGAACTCTCGATGGACCATCATTCAGCACTTTGCATACGTCCTTTCACTGCCTCCTGACTTCTGTGTTTCTGATGGGAAGTCAGCTCTTAATCTTCCGGAAGTTCCCTTGTACGGGACACAACGCTTCTCTCCTTCTGCCTCCAAGAGGGTCTGAGCTTTGACACTTACTCTGCTGTGTCCAAACGTGGACACCTTTGGGCCTGAGGCCTCTGATCCTGATATTAGAAATGAATAAAAGCTGTGTTCAAAACACATCTTTCTTTGGTGGAAAACTGATGGAAGTGTATTTTATCAAAAGTGATGTGTTCCTACTGTATCTTACGAGATGACTTTTCAAGCCTGATCAGGCAACAGGGCATCGTCAGTGAGCACGAGCCTATGGGCACAACTAACCTCTTCACTCCTCTGTCGAGTCGGAGACGCAGTCAGTGCCCAGACCCCACTGTCACACACGCCTCTGGGGGCTGGCGTGCGCCACAGGACGCTGCAGGGTCCGGGGGCCGCACTCCCAACCTCTCGGTCAGGGATAGACAGGCTCCTCTTTGGGTGTCACTGTGGCTCTGTGCTGCGAGAGGGACGTTGACAAACAAAGGTGTCGAGAGGAGTGAATAGGACGGTGTGGGAACCTGACAGGGCACTGGGAGGCAGGCTTTAAGGAGCAGTTTCTGCAGGTCCTTTTGTGCTTGAGATCCTGGATCTCAGTTTTCATAGTGACATGGCTCTGTCTATGTAATTGTTAAGAGTCTGGTCATTCTCGCTCCAACACATCTTCAGATAACCCCATTGCATGGGGAGGGTGGGGACAGGGGCTAGATGGAGACCTCTCAGTGAAGACCTTAAAAGGAAAATTTGGTTTTTGAGCCACATGCTGGTGGTGCTATTGGCAACAGTGATGACGACGATGATGATGATGATGAAGTTAATTAAAGAGCATTGTCCAATCCCCTCCCCACCAGCCAGTCTCACTGTCCCTCCCCTGAGAGAGGCCCCGTCCTCTCTGGAGTCTGGCCTCCTGAGCCTGTCCACTGCATTCCTTCTCCCACAGCCCCTGAGAGGGAGCTTCCCAAGCTCTGTCTGACCTCATCACTGCAGTTTCCTGTGTCTGGAGCAGTGCTCCCTCACCCAGGCTCCTGCTGCTGAGGCTCTCACGACAGGAGCTTCCTGGCCAAAAACATTTGGGAAGTGCTAAATCCTTTCCCCACCTTTTGGAGATTTAATGCATAGTAGATGATTAAAGAACCCAAGAATCACAGTAAAGACACTCGTTTAATTTTATTCAATCCAGTGTTTGGAAAACGTCTCTTTTATGAAGGGATGCCTGTTACACATGCATTTCTGGGACTGTTTTGGGAAACACAGGCCCGTTGAATAAATTCAGCACCTGTATTCACAATCTGGGCGCAGCCTGACTATCCAAATAGATCCCCTGTCCCTGCCTGTGTGTGCCGTGAACCCTGCCTTCTGTCATCCCAGATGGCTTCTCTCGTTCTGGAACATTCTCACCTGCTGTTCTCATTGCCTGGGAGGCTCTCTCCCACCTTGTAAGATTCTATTCTGTCTTCTTGGTCCACTCAAGATACCTCTCCTACGTGAAGCCTTCCAGACCCCTCCTTAGGTAGAATCAGCAGCCTCCAGAGCATCCCGTTCTGGTCCACCTGAATGATTCATCTTTGTGACACACGTGCTCACAAGCCTGAGTGCCACCTCCCTGACTCTTTGCCAGTCCCAGGTCTCTCAGGCTGGGTCCCCATGGCTCAGGACAGCACCGCCTTCTAGGAAATGGACACCATCATGGACCAGACCACTGCCTGGCCCAACCCAGCCTTCCTGGCCTCCACCAGCCTAGGGAGCCCACTGGCATCATGATGTGGTCTTGGAGAGCAGGGCTCCCCTGCTGGCTCCTGCCATTGGGCCACAGATCCACTGCTCTCTGCCCGGATCATGGCCAAGTGGGATAAAGGTTTCTAGATGCTGGACATCACCTCTCATTTCACAGTGGCTCAGCGTCTGGCCACCTGTCTGCCCCTAGCCATCTGGTCCTCCCAGTTCCTTCTGTGGGTAAAGGTGAGGAGGCATGAGGCGAGGTGGGCAGAGGCCCTGGACTGTTACAAACCTGGGTCACTTCCAAAGCCTGGTCCGCCTGAGAGCGGCTGCTACAGTGCCTTTGTGTTGGATCCCTACTCAATATTTAGACATCATTTTTAAAAATTCTGTTTTATGAATATATAAATTATATTTTCACTCTTTTTTTTCCCCTCATAGCACTGTAGGGGAGAAGAAAAATAATGTTTATTGAGAACATTCTATGTAACAGGCACTGTAGGAAGTGCTTTAAATATCTTTTTTATGTTTTATATATAGTCTATAAATGTGTATTTACCTCAGAAATAAAACATTCTTTACAAGTGGTGGCCCTGTCATTTTAAATGCAAGTGCTGCGTGTGGATGAACAGACAGCCTCGGTAAATCCATTCCCATGATGTGTTTTTGTATCATTGTAGGGACATCTTAACCACACCGAGAGCCAATAGAAGGTGCAAGTTGGAAGGTTCCGTCCATGTGCCAACGAGGGTCGCCCTCATGATGGACCTGGGTGCCCACCTGTTCAAATCACAGCCCGTGTCCCCTGTCCAGGAGATCCCACCACCTGCTGTGTGAGAGCCAGGAGGACCCCGTCACCTCAGAGGAGCCCTCAAACCGTTGTCCCCCGCTACACCTTTCAGATGTA
The DNA here is from genome assembly GCF_054177405.1 of Leptonychotes weddellii. NCBI lineage: Eukaryota > Metazoa > Chordata > Mammalia > Carnivora > Phocidae > Leptonychotes > Leptonychotes weddellii. The sequence goes on from NC_138374.1 coordinate 2,372,539, forward strand.
TCTTTCTTGACAAGGAAATCGTTTGCGTCATTTAAAAGTTAAAAAAAAAAATGTCAGTATCAAATTTCCTGTGAGGTTTGAGAACCGTGTGGCTTCTGGAACCACGTATCCAGATGTAGCCCTGTTTTCACACTTTCCAGTTGTTTTGTGGATGGATTCAGGGCTGCTTATGTGTTCTTTTTTAATTAAAAGACTTATTTTTTATATTTAAAATGCTCTATAATCTTACACTGAATTTCACTAAATGCTGGTATCCAATCTGTTCTGTGTAATTCCCCAAATGAAGTTATCAGGCACAGGGCCTCTTTTATATTAAAATGGAAATTTCTCATTTCTCTTGGGTTTTCCGTGCATCGTCTGATGGCGTCCTTTTCCCTGGGTCTGAAGGTTTCCTGAGATGTCCTAGTACTTAACAGACAAGGTCCTCACAAAACCGCTGGGTTACAGGGCTGCGCCCAGGTTCTTTACCCTTCCAAAGCCAGAGGGGGACAGAGACCCCGCACTCCCGTGTTGTTCTTGCGTCATCCCCAGGGCCCTGTTCTCTGCCAGTGGCCGCCCCTCAGCACCGACGGTCTGAAGAGCCAGTCCACCCATGGCCACGGCATGTGGTCGTGGAGGGATTTCATGTGGCACGGAAGGGCAGAAGCCCGCACCATCCTAGCTGGGATGTGGATTATCCGGAATCGCAGGGCACACTGGTGTGTTGCGGGAGCGAGATGAGCCTTTTCTGCCCCCGGCATCTTGGGAGGTCACCAGGCGTTCAGCCCCGGGTCAGGTCGCCGACCGCCCGAGACGCGGCGGCCAAGGCCCAGAGCGGCGAGGCTGAGATCCGCGGCCTTCAGTATGTGCTGTTCAAGAGCTTTCGTGGGTTCCTCTCTTCAAGAGGAGACACATCTTCATTCGCAGGGAGACCGGGAATTGGGGAGTTCTTAGGTTCACAACATTTCTTTGTGTGTGTGAGCTCCACCCTTCCCCCCAGAGCCGTGGGGAGAGGAGGTGGCCACACACGGACTCGGTGCTTGTGGTGAGGGAAGTAGCGCACACGTCGCCCGGCCACTTAGTGAGTGGAAAGCGTGTTCTGCAGAGACTAGGCCCCACGCGTCTTCCTGCCCGCGGGAAAGCACGCCGAGTGGAGCCGGGCACACGGGTGCGGGGCTCACGTCCCCCAGCGCCTCGCCGCGTCGGCCCGTCCCCGGCGTCTTGGCGCCTCGTCCCGTCTGTGACCGGGGGTGACGGCCCACGGGGCTTGCGGGGGCAGGAGACATGCACGGACGGCCTTGGTGACGCTGTCGTGCAGCCCCCAGGCCCCAAAGCAGGCGCTCCTCCGGAAAGCCAAAGGACACGGAAGGCTAGGGCCGCAGTGACAAGGACAGAGGTGGGGCTGGCGCTGGAGCCGGCAGCGTGAGCATGAATTCCTCGGGTTCCCAGATGCGGAGGGAACGCTCCCCACGCAGGAGCGTGTCGGCCGGGCGCTTGCGAGATGTGGCCTCCGTGTTGCCTCACCGCGTGTGGTCCGCTCAGGCCGGGTCGCCGCAGACCGCAGACCGCCGCGGGCCCGACCAGAGCCCCTCCCAGCTCGCCGCCCCTGCCCGGCCGCCGCCCGCGCCCTCGGCTCCACCCCCGCCCGCCTCGGGCCTGCACTTGGAGCCGGGAGGGAAGTCGACGTGAGGCCGAGGCAGTGGCGGGCTCCGGATTGTCCGCGCGCTGCTTGTTCGCTGTGGAGGAGCGCGGGAGGCGGAGCGGCGGGCGCAGACGCCGCGGGCCGGCGCGGAGGGCGGCTGTGGGGCGCGCGGGGAGGGGGGCTGTGGGCGCGCGCGGAGGGCGGCTGTGGGCGCGCGGGGAGGGGGGCTGTGGGCGCGCGGGGAGGGG
>NC_138374.1:2374907-2416738 GCF_054177405.1 Leptonychotes weddellii
GGGGGCTGTGGGCGCGCGCGGAGGGCGGCTGTGGCGGGGGGCCGCTCGCGGCCGGCAAACGTCGCCTGGGGCGGCGGCGGGGACGCCGTCCCGGAGCGCGCGGCGCTTCGTTTTGTCGGCTCCGGCTCCGAGTCTGCCCGTTTTGCCAGAAAAGGTTGTTTATGAAGTCTGTAGGTAAGTGTGGGGGTGCCTTTTCCACCTTCGGAAGGGAAGGCCAGGACGCCCAGCGCGGCAGGCTCGAGGCCCGCACGTGGTGCTGGGATTCCCTGGAGGACTGTCCGGGGTGGCCCCACGCCTCCGCCCGGCAGCCACCCCTCCTGGCCACCAGAGCTGTCGCACCCCGAGTCCGGAGCAGTCGGCCAACTGGCAAAACCTGCACACACGCCACCCGTAAGGCCCACGGATATGCGCTCATCGCTTTAAAGTGCTTCATCTGTGTTTTCCTTTTTTTTTTTAAATTTTATTTATTTCAGAGAGAGCGCGCGCGCTAGTGGGGGGAGGGGCAGAGTGAGAAACAGAAGCAGACTCCCCGCTGAGCAGGGAGCCCGACGCGGGACTCGATCCCCGTACCCTGGGATCACACCTGAGCCGAAGGCAGAGGCTTAACCGACTGAGCCACCCAGGCGCCTATCTGTTTTTTTTTGTCAAAAGAGTAGGGAAAGACCTGCCCTTGTCCCTCAAGGAAGCCGACTAGCGTGCCGACTAGCGTTTGTGTCTGCGCAGTGCCGTTAGATACATTTTCAGTTTGTCCTTTAACCCACAACCCACCACTGTTTGTATTTGGTGCAGGGACAAAAATATCGGCATGTCCCTCTTATCATTTCACAAAATGAGTTTATGGTGGCTTCAAAACCGACAAACTCTAAAACTCATTTCGGAAAACTCAAAGGTGTAGTAAGTGGTTAAGGAAGAGATATTAACATCATTCGAAATGTTTTGCCTCCTTTTAAAATATAGTTTATTCACAAATTTCTTTCTAAAACATTTAAAATTATGCCTCAAATCCATACTGAGGACAGAGAAAATTTAAAACTATACATTAAGGAAAATGAAATACAAATATGAAAGCCCCCCAGGACCCCATCATCCCAGTCCCACCACTGATGGTAGCATGTGTCCCTGTAAAACTTTCTTCATAAACATATATGCCCATAGACGGTGTACTTCTGATGTTAACATCATGCGCGTGTTTTCATGTTCATGAATGTGTACGGGGTCCTCTCCTTAAATGGCTGCACATCGTCCCCTTGAATGGAAGTGCCCCAGTGCCTTTGTCCAGTCCCTCTGGAATGTGTGTGTATGTTCTTCTCATTCCTTCATCCGTTTTATCTACCTGCTATTACAAAAATTGCTGGATAACCATTCTTACACGTTTTTATAAAGTTTTCCAATTATTTTCATAAGAGAACATTCTACAAGTTGAACTGGTGGGACAGAGGGTACATTCTGGTTTTCTGCCCTCTAGAAAGTTGGTCCCAAGAGCCCACCTCCCTTCTCTTTCACCAAGACTAGGTAGAGCCTGCTCTGTTCTTTCTTTAAACTTGGAACATTATGAACGTGCCCAAAAGTTGGCAGAAGAAACAGTACAAGGGACTCCTTCAACCGCGTTCATCTCTGGCAATGCCCAGCCCCTGGCCAGCTCTGGCTACCCACCCGCTCCGCACACTGGAAGCAGGTCCCAGATGTAATGTCAGTTCACCTGTAATTATTTCCGAGTGGCCCTCCCAGAGGCATTTAAAGAGCATAACCACAAAAGATTGTTAGTCCTCAAAAAAACATTTACAATAGTTCCTTCTATTATGAAATCTCTAGTCTCTGGTTAAATTCCTGTGTACTTTATCAATTTCATAAATGATTGATTTGGGTTTTTTATATGACTTATTTCGAACTGGGATCCAAATAAGGTCTACATATCCGATGGGCTGATGAGTTCTGTCTCTTCTGATCGAGGGTCTCCCACTTTTTTCCCCCTTGGACTGTATTTTCAAGAAGCTGGTTTGTTCATAGAGTTTGTCAAGATTTTGCTAATCATGTCTCTCTTGTGTTTTACCTAGTCCTCTGACCTCTGTATTTCCTATAAATTGGTAGTTGATCAGAAAGCTTGATCAGATTCGATTTTGATTTTTTGGCAAAAGTTCTTTTTTGATCCTTGCCTTTCTGATCTTTGCTGCTGACATTGTTCTTTTCATCTGGGTATCCTGCATTCCGTTTCTGATATGTTTATTGATCATGTGCATATCTTCTTTTATGAACTTCCCGTCTTTGCCCATTTTTCTATTGGGACCTGTATCTTTTTGTTATTTATTTTTAAGACTTCTTTATATATAAAGGCTAATAAGTATGTTTTTCTCTCAAATACAAATATTTTTCCCACTTTATAATTTTTCACTTTCTTCTCAGTGATGCTTACGGTCCCCTTAGCTGCATGTAGGACTTTCCTGTCTGTCAGCCTCTTTTTCTCTGGTTTCTAGCTTGAGATTTACTCAAGAAAGGCCTTCCTTTCCCCCAAATTCTGTATAGTGTTTACATTGATATGTAATTATGCATCTTCAACTTTGCATGATTTTTATTTCATTCTTAACATTTAAAACTTTGGTCTACCTAAAAATTTCGGGGGCAAAGGATGATATGTCTAGCTCGATTTCTTCCCCAGATATTAACCAGTTATTCTAACCACATTTTTCTCCACTGATTGTAAATTCCATTTCTACCATATATGGGATTGCTTCTGTGCTTTCTCTTCTGTTCTTTGATCTGTCATTCTCATCTGGTGGCTGTAGCACTGTGTGTGTGTATACATGGGGGGGGCGCATGCATGTATGTGGCTTTATTATTAAAACATAACACATGCAGAAAAGTGAAAAGTCAGGGTCCAGGCCCAGTGCACATCCTCATGTGGACAGCCTACTTCTCCATCGTCCCCTGTTATTTCTCAGAAAGCTCCTGGCTTTTTTCACACGCTTATTCGTGCAAATCAACCTCAGAATCATTTTATCAGATTTTAAAAATAAAAGCCACATAAGACATCGATTAGATTTCTGCTGAATTTACTGATTAATTGCAGGATAAGCAATAGCTTTCCAGTCTTGAGACTTACCACTCAGAGACACAGAGTATTTTACCATGATAAATACTTTTTATGTATCTAAGGGCTTCCTTTTCTTTCTGTTTTTAGTTTTTTGTTTTGTTAGACAGGTCTTGCACTTGTAGCTCAACCCTAGGTATCTTTTTTCCATTACATTTTCTGATTATAACTGTTTTACCAGATCATTTCCTGGAATATTGCTGTTTAAAACTGAACAGTGCATTTTTTCCCTCAAATGCAATGAGAAGGAAACTACTCTGTACTTAGTGACACTGTATGTCAGTGTACTGAATGGTCATTTTTTAACAATCTAAAACCCTTTGAGGGAATAATTATCCTCACTCTACTATTAAGGACAGAGGCTTGTCCAAACTGGGCTTCTCTGACCCCAACAGCTGCCTCTCCAGACCCAGGCTCCTCAAACTGCACATGGGTCTCAGGGGTAGGAGGGTCTTGTTAACATGGGGACACTAGGTCTGGGAGGATCCCTGAAGTCTGCCTTTTTTTTTTTTTTTAAAGATTTATTTATTTATTTGAGAGAGCGAGAATGAGAGAGAGAGACAGAGTACATGAGAGGGGGGAGGGTTAGAGGGAGAAGCAGGCTCCTCGCTGAGCAGGGAGCCCGATGCGGGACTCAATCCAGGGACTCCAGGATCATGACCTGAGCTGAAGGCAGTCGCTTAACTGAGCCACCCAGGCGCCCTGAAGTCTGCCTTTTGATAAGCTCCCAGGAGATGCCGCCAACCACGTTCTGAATATCTGGGCGTCCCTGAGTCATTGAGGTTGTGAGAAAATGGGACCTTTGTGGAGGGGCGGGGAGTTCCCTTGTTCTATGTGGAAAGTACTTCCGATTTTCTGGAGAAATCTGAATAGTATATTTAGCCAGACGAGGCAGCCCTCAAACCCAGTACGTGAAGTAGTGGTGTCTGGTGGATCGCAGGGCTGGGGTAGGTGCCTGCCTGGGACTCCCCTGCTTCTCCCATCACTGACCCTGTGCCTCGGTTTCCTCTTCTGGAAAAAGCAGTGAGCGATGGAATGATGCATTTGAGGTGCTTTGAATGGGGCCTGGCAGTAGCGACTGCGACTGCATACCTGTGCATGGGGCCTTGGAGCCCAGCGCCCTGGTCCCAGGATGTCAGTGACAGGGTGTAAAGCTGGGCCCTCTCTGCCTCTGACGTTGACCTTGACCCTGTGGTGAAGCCCCCTCCCCTTACAGGGGCAGGCCGCGTGGAGAGCACCATTCCAGACGTCATCCCGGGGCCGCTGGCCACTGCTCATGTCTAGTACTCGTGATTTCTGTGCACATTTTAAAGCACGTTTAGAAACTTCTGGCCCTCAGTTCCTTACAAATCCGTATGCATATTTGTTGAGGATTTCCGGCCAGCCATCTCACAGGATCTTGTACTTCTGCAGCCTGGCAGGAAGGCAGGGCTGTCTGGCTCAGACTTAGCAGGGCTCAGCAGGGCGGGCACTGAGTTGCTCCTCGGGGACAGACTTCCAGTTGGAGAAGATAAAACAGCTCTGGGGATGGGTGGAGTTACTGTTGTGCAACAGTGTGGACATGTTTCATGCCACAGACGGGGACGCTTAAAAATAGCACAATTTAGGTCCTGTGTATTTTACCACAATAAAAAAAAACAAATCCAATCAAGGCTTACAACAACTCAGTCTTTTCCCTCTCTGTGAGAAATGGAAGCATTTCTTCCTCTCGTCTCCCGTGATCATCGGCTGTGGATGGTCCCGACACTAATCACTCATTCTCCAGTTCCCCTTCTTCCGCCAGCCACTGGAAACCCCGGAATAATTTGGGGACTCAGGCAAGCCCCCCCACCCCAGGTTCGATGGGCAGATGGTCAGAGAGAGTTGGGGATGAGTCTTCGATCCCCACGTTTGGGGATCTGGAGCCAGGGTGGGAAGTAGGTTGGATTTACTGAGCTGTTTCTGAGCAGCCCAGACAGTGCGCTGCTCGGCAGCCGTGTGCACGTTCCCTAACTGGAGGTGGCAGGTGACTGGGTCCCTCATTGACCAATGGGGGTGGAATGCAGAGTGTGCGTTTGTGCTCCCCACCTCCCCCGGACTCAGCAGGGGCTTCTGTCTGACCATCCCTTTCCTCCACTGTATTTTGGGCCTACCGTCTCCTTACAGAGGCATGGTCAGCTGTGAGCCGCCTCAGGGGGAATGCCTGCGCGAAATGCTCCCCGCGGGGTAACTGCCACTTTTGAACCGTGCACGTGTGGCTCCCCGGGGTGCCCTCCCTGTCCTACTGGTGACAGTGCTCCCACTTCCAGCTTCCCGGTGGACGGGAGAGTCTGGGAGCTTTGGAGGCTGGGGAGCAGCCCTGGGAATGGCTTGCTCGGGTCAGTCAGGGTTAATTGTACGTTTACAAATACACAGTGACTTTTTAGCTGAAATTCAGGACAGACAAGATTTGGTTAGTGACATCTAAATTCACTTATGTGAAAATAATTACACAAATACAAACTTAAATCACAGTTATGACCTTTATAAAAAAAAAGAGTAAAATTATAAGAAAAGATGGAACCATCAACCACAAATGTATATATCAATTAAAGTGATCTTTTTGGTCGTTCTTCTGGTGAGACCCACTTAGTCATGTTTCAGGAAAGCCAGTTGAGTGATGAGCTAAATCTTTTAATTTTTAAAAACATTCTTGACAAGCCTCTTAGTAACTAATTTGAATTAGCAAAAGAAATCTCACCTCAGGGCTGATAAATGCCTTTGCCAGTCCCTGAAAGTTGTCGATCGTGAAAAATGACCTGTGGCCGTTTGCGCGTCTCCTTTGGAGACGTGTCTGTTCAAGTCCTTAGTCCATTTGCAAATTGAGTTATTAGCTTTGTGCTGTTGAGTGAGGTACTGAAGTCCCTTACTCATCTTTGAAATTAGCCTCTTATCAGATGGGCGGTGTGCAAACCTTTCCCGCCCTCCTGCAGGATGCCTTTCCGCTGTGCCGGGGCTTCCTCTGCTGGGCAGAAGCTGTTTAGGTTCACGTGCTCCCACTGTCGATGTTTTCTCCCGTTGCCGGTGCGCTCGGTATCCTGCCCACGCCATGTGATGTCATCCCCAGAGTCAGTGTCCCGGTGCTTTCCTGGTGTTCTCCTCTGGAAGTTCAAGTTTCAGGCCTTACCTTTGGGTTTCCAGTCCATGTGGAGTGGGTTTTTGTGTGTGATGTAAGATAGGGCTGCACTTTCGTTCTTCTGACCGTCGTTTCCAGTCCCCTGAGCACCGTTTGTTGAAGAGACTTCCCCGTTGTGTGTTCTTGGCGCCACTGGTGAAGGCCCCTTGACCGTATATGTGTTTGTTTCTGGCTCTCTGTTCTGCCCCACGGGTCTCCATGTCTGTCTGTATGCCGGGGCATACTTTCTTGGTGCCTGTGGCTTTGTAATGTATTTCGAAGTCAGAAAGTGGGATGCCTTCAATGGGCACGTGAGAAGGTGCTGCACATCACTCATCATCAGGGAAATGCAAACCCAAACCACGATGAGATCTCACCTCACGCCTGCTGGGATGGCCGTTCATAAAACAACAGAAGACAATGGGTGCTGGTGAGGATATGGAGCCACCCGGAGCCTTCGTGGACTGTGGCTGGGGACGCGAACGTGTGGCTGCTGTGGAGAACAGTACAGAGGGTTCTCAAAAAGTTAAAAATAGAGCTGCCACATGACCTGACAGCTCCACTTCTGGGTATATGCCCGAAAGAGTTGAAAGTGGGATCCAAAGTGATATTTGCACTCTCACATTCATAGCAGTATGACTCACAAGACGTGGAAACAGTCCTAATGTCCATCAACAGATACATGGATAGAGAAAATGTGGTCCATACACACAGTGGAATATTATTCAGCCTTAAAAAAGAAGGAGATCCTGCATTATCTGACAACTGGGAAGAAGCTGGAAGACATTATGCTGAGTGAAACGAGCCAGTCACCGAGGGACGAATACTGCACGATTCCACTTAAGGGAAGCGTCTACAATAGACTCCGGGAAGCAAACGGTAAAATGGTGCTTGGACATGAGGAGCTGTTGCTCAGCGTGTTCAGCTCCAGCTGCGCAAGACGGATACACTGGGGAGCTCTGCTCCCAATGGCGTACCTATAGCCAATAATACGTGTTGCACACTTAGACATCTGAAAGGCTACAGCTCATGTTAAGTATTCTTACCACAATAAAAATTTAACCCCCCCACCAAAACAAAAAACGGACCGGTCACTGCAGCAGCACTCTGGAGAGAGGGTTGTGCTCGCTCTCTCCGTCTTTCCCTTTAGATCCAGACACTGCTGCTGCCCCGGGAGGGTCCTCTGTTCCGTGGTCACCGCTGGAGGGTGTTCTCCCACTCCCCGGGGCCAGCAGCTTCTCCCTGAGGTTAGGGCAGCACCCTAACGACAGAAGAGGGGGAGACTTCTCACAAAGACCCTTTGTCTCCCCAGATGGTTCCACTTACAGTGCGGTTTCACTGGCATCCTGGGTAATTGATAGATGCACTGGAGACCTGTGGTCCCAGAGTTCAGGCTGCAGAGAAGCCCACGTTGGCTGCTGCCCCATCTAGACTGTAGAGTCCCGCAGCTGGCCGTGTGTTCCCTCAATCCTCACATCCCACAGCAAAGTCCTGACACGAGTGGAAAGGCTCCCACCAGGCCCCAGCGGGCTCCGGGCCTCATTCTAGAAAACACCTCCCTGGACATAGAGGCTAGACCCGGAAGATCTGACTCAGTGTCCCCGAAAACCCCAAGAATGGCAGTTGTGGCCTCCACAGCCTCCAGATGTCCCACAGCAGCCAAGCAGTGTTTACAAGCTATCTTGGTCTGCACCAGTCCAAGAACCTTTGGGTCTTAACAAGAAGGGACATTTTGAAGCAATTCGATACCAGATGTGGTATTCGGATATGGTGGCAAATGTTTATTACACAAATGATCTCCACCAATATCTGACTGGCATTTTAGCAAACATGCTTGGAAAATGTTCTTAGGACATGTATTCTTTCCTCAAAATTAGTGCAAGAATTGTCAAACACTCCACTGATACTTAATTTATCTATGAGGCTGTTGGGACTCCTCTGATCCTCAGGTGTCCTAAACTCCTACTTCAATCCTGTATTCTAGTAGGAATACTCGTAATATGGGAATAGGCGGTGGTATCTAGGATTACACCGGCCTGATGAGACCGTGCAGACCGGAGGCCAGGCCTGGGGCTCGGGCGCTTAGTCGCTTCCTCTGGGGCATTTTCTCCTTCCACTGCCTGTCCTGGGGAAGCCCTGGATGTCAGCGGGCTGTGGCTAGTACTCCTGCCTCCCGCCGGGGCTCAGACCCAATGACTGACCTGTGTGGGGTCCACAGACCCCTGCTCCCTCACCGTCAGGTGCTCAGACTGCAGAGTAGGTGCCCGAGCTCTGGGTGGGATCAGGCCCCGACCTCTTCTGCTGCTTTGCCCCGGCTTCTCCCATCTTGCCCCTACTCCCACAGGTTTCTCCCAAGGGGCCTGTCCACGCTCCCTGACACAAGTGCCCCTGCCTTGGGCTCCTTCCTAGTGGACCTGGCCGGACGTCAGGACAGAGCAAGTTCTGGAGGGTGGGAAGGATGCTGTCGGCCGGGCAGCGAGAGGGTGGACAGCAGGGGACAAGCGCTTGTGATTAAAGGAACCTCAGCTGCTGCTGTCATGATTAACTTAATTTAAAAATCTAACACAAATGTAACCCAGTGCTGACACTTAATTCTGGTGAGAACGTGCATGTGTGTGATGCACTGTATTTTCCTTTTGTCTTTTTGTATTTCTTAAGATGTTCTTTCACAAATTAACTTTGAATAAGGAGCACATTGGCTTCGTAGTACAACCCAAGGTCTGCAATGAGAGCTGCGCCTGGCTCTGTCCATGCAAGTCCTAGATGCTTTGCACGGAGCAGCTCAGGAAGTCCCCGCACAGTCCCCTGAGGCAGGAAGGGTCATCCGCTCTGGAGACAAGGAGGCCAGGTGTCTGGCTGAGGCCGCGGCGCAGGTCGGTGCTGAGGGCAGGGCTTGCCCCCTGGCTGAGGGGCTCCGAAGCTCCTGTTCACACAGTTTTGCTTGCCGCATGCTCCCTGTATTGAAAACAGTCTCTTAGAGTAATTTTTAAAATGGAATCTGAGTGCTAACTCATGTTTCTTTGGTAGCTTATTTGAACTTAATTCAGATGTCCCCTATGTTATTTGAGGTAGAAAATGTCATGTGTTGATTTTCAAGTTTCTTTAAAACATGTTACAAAGCTTTACTAGGATTGCATTTTTCTTTTCCATAGTTTGCCTTTATTTTGTGGGTGAACTGACTTTTATGTTTCGACGATGATGACAAGGTCACCATGCTGCTGCCCCCATATCCAGTCACACTGACTCAGCCATCTGCCTAGGACGGCCCCCACCCCGTCTACACAGGTCCTCCTCCCAGACACCCGGAGGGGGTGCTGCTGGTAGCTCTGTTAACCTCCTATGGGCCTGAGGCAGGTGCTCTCATCCATTTTGGAGATGAGGAGGTGGGTCGTAAAACCGAATGGTGTAGCTGAGCGAGGTTTGCACTGGGCTTGAAGGGGAGGCAGGGAGGGTGCCAGGGCTGGGAAGAGCTCCCTGGCGCCCACACAGGTTTGGGGCGCATCTGCAGGGTCAGTTTGAAATGATTTTAATGACCTTTGAAAGCTTCAGGAGCTCCGGCCACCATGACTCCTGCCATGTGCTTGGCCAGTCGGGCTCTGTGAGGTGTGTGAGGGTCCTGAGGAGGTGGGAGCACCACTGAGCGTCCCCTTCCTGCTCCTGGGCCCTGCGACCACAGATTCCAGAGGTCCGTCTTTCCCAGCTCAGAGTCCACCACCCACCACCTGGTTCTGAACCGCCCTGAGTGTCTCCTCTGTCTTGATGACTCTCTCCTGGGTGAGAGCTTCGTGTGCAGGCTGAGAAAGCACAGAACGCCTACCATGAGATTTGAACTCACCCCTAATTTTATCACCGATAGTCCCTAAGTGTTGCTATGTTTGTCTCTTTCTCAGCTTTGGTCCTGAGCAAAGTCCTCAAAGTCTAAAAACCCAGACTCATCCCAGCCGAGGGAATGATCTCCCTCCCAGAATTGGAAATGGCATGTACTGCATGTGGCCTGAGGAAGACTTGTCACTCTGGCAGCAAAAACCCCAAACAAACAAGGCCGACTGCTAAGTCAGAAACTGTCTTGGGGGCGCCTGGGTGGCTCAGCTGGCTGAGCACCCGACTCTTGGTTTCAGTTCAGGTCATGATCTTGGGGTCATGGGATTGGGCCCTGCATTGGGCTCTGCTGGGAGTCCTCCTGAGATGCTCTCTCGCCCTCTGCCCCTTCCCTGCTCATGTTTGCCCTCTCTCTCTCTCTCTCTCTCAAATGAATGGATAAATCTTAAAAAAAAAAAAAAGAAAGAAAGAAAAAAGAAACTGTCTTTGGCCGCAGCGTGAGCCGGGATGCCTCTGCAGGTTCCCTGCCCAGACCCGCCTGCGTGACAGTGGGGTGCCTGAGCATCTTCCAGGAGCTGGGGAATAGCAGCTCCCTGGGCAGGGCCCCTGACCCCAATGTGGGGAGATCTGGACCTGCCCACTGTGTTGCACACCAAGCTCGGGGAGTCACTGCCCGGCCTGGAGGGCACGCTCAGCACAAGGGAAAGAAGCAAGCAGCAAAGACAGAACACAGTGTGGAGGAAAGGGAGCTCCCACCCACTGGGCTTCCTGCCCCACTGGCCACTGGCGGGTGGGGCCAGGGCAGGAGCACAGCCATTCCAGCCCTGACCTAGCCCCATTGTCCTACGGCGTTGAGACAAATCATGTTGCACTGGAGGGGAGGACCAGAAAGCTAGCCACCAGCCTTGAGCACAAACTCCTCTGGGCTTCTAAGGCAACAAGAAGGATGGTCTGATGTATATCCCCATGGTCGGGAGGAAGGAAGCGCGCTTGTTCTTTAGGAAAAACTGCCTTATTTCCCTGGAGCTAAATCAGAAAAAATACTTCCAGTGGATCTTTATGTAAATTACATTGATGGGGGTTGGGGAACATCCCTGACTTGGGGCACCAGAGGCCAAGGCCAGGGTGTTGTAATATGAATGCATGAAGGTATGTCTCCAGGAGCCAGGTTGATGTGGCCACCGTGTCAGCGATCTCAGCTGATGCAGGGACAGGAGTTAGAGAAAGTGGGTCTCTCTCTCTCTCCATTCCCTTTGTCCTCCCCCAGCTTTGTGGGGATCTGCTGGCTTTGCAGTGGGGGTGCCTGGCTGTTTGGGTTGCTCATTGAGGGAAGATCAAGGTCCTCGAGAAAGACTACAGGTTACAGAGCTGTGGGCCCTGCTGGGGCACTAAGGCAGTCTTTGGAAGGGCTGGGCTCCTGGAGGCTGGGTCTCCCCCATGCCTGGCTGCTTCCCCATCATGCACCCAGGCCCTTCATGCCTTGACAGACCCTCAGATGTCCTGAGCCGACACTCGGGATGAGCAAGAGCCGACTGCCTTTATTCCATATGCAATAGTAATGATGCTAACAAAATAGCAGTAGTGAGCTCTTAGGTGCAAGCAGGACTTCTCTGGCACATCGCCTTGATGGCTCCTGATCCCCACGATGACACCACGGGCCCATCCCAGCCTTGTCCCCACTTTACAGATGAGAACAGCAAGCCAGAGAAGCTGCGGGATGCACGCACTGGCTGTTCCCGGCGCCCACCTGGATCTCAGCCGGAGTCTGGGCCGACTTCAGAGGCGCGTGGCGACAAGCCAAGTGGCCATCCTCTGTGCAGGCACCTGGGTAAGGACGCGCGGGCCTTTCCTTGTGATCAGAAAGCTGTAGTGCCTGTTGTTTAGAATGCAGAGCGTTAAGGTGTACAGACACACAGCTGAGCGGGGTCTCACATGGCCCTCCTCCCCCTGCCCTTGCAAAGGGAAGGGGACGCCCCCTGGGAGATGGAACTGCCTCAGGGAGACCTTAGGTCCCAGGCAGTGCACCTCAGGGCCATTGTTTCAAGCTCACGAGAGGGGCTGGAGCAGGTGGGGCCTGGCGCCTCCAGAAACACGGTCGGTCCCCGGCATGGGGGGCTGGCAGCGGGCACCACCCGTGGCTCACACGGAGATGGCAGCTGTACATATTTAAAAGGAGCATGGCCGGCTTCCTAGCTGAAGGATGTTTCCCCGGAGGGACCACCACCATTTGATCTATTTTTGATTAAAATGTAAAAATTAAAAATTAAATCAAATGGTAGTAGAACTCCTTGGGGAAAACACACTTCGGTTATGAAGTATTCCCCACAGTAACCTTGAGACTCTTACAGCAGCATTGTCTCATCCGTAGGTGGTCTTTTTATGACACACATAATTAAAATGAATTGCAGTGAGAACCACCAAATGCCTCCTTCAGAGGTGTGGACTGTGGGCTGGAGCTTCTGGAACAGGTCCTGGTCGGGGAGGCACCAGGCGGAGGGGACAGATGGGGCTGCCCAGCCAGGACGGGACCCTTCCCCCTGCCCGTCCCCAGTGCCGCCTCATCCCGCCCACATTGGCCAAGGATCTCACCTGCTTCTCCTGCCCAAACAGCCGATGCGCATTTCGAGTCATGTCACCCAAGTAGGTGCAACTGGATTTCCTAGGAAAATGTGTTTGCAGAATCCAATCTGCAGCTTATTTGTATCAGGCTACTTTGTCAGTCTGCCTTGGAAATGGGAAAGCACCTTTGAGAGGTAGAGGGTGGCCGCCTTGAATTTGCATTCCCGACCCCGCGGCTGACGGATACGCGGCACTCTGGTTTGAAGGGATGTGACCTTCTGAGGTCGTGACTTCATCTCCATTAGCGTGGGGTGTGACTGGACATGCCGTGGCTGCCTAATGACAATTTCTGGTCTGCATTCATTTTTTGAAACCTCTGCTTCGGATGAAAATGCCACAGAATAACAGCATTTCCTCCCTAAAGATCTTTTTTTTTTTTTAAGATTTTATTTATTTATTTGACAGAGAGACAGCCAGAGAGGGAACACAAGCAGGGGGAGCGGGGGAGGGAGAAGCAGGCTTCCCACGGAGCAGGGAGCCCGACGCGGGACTCGATCCCAGGACCCCGGGATCATGACCTGAGCCGAAGGCAGCCGCTTAATGACTGAGCCACCCAGGCGCCCCTAAAGGTCTTAAGCTTTAGACAGCTACCAGCGACGCTGTGCCATGGTTTCTAGGCAAACAAACATGCAAGGGTGCCAGGCCCAGAGGTGCCGATCCAGGGTCGGAGGCACAGGGCCTGTGCCGGCCCCATCTCAGAGCACACTCAGGTGGGGCCCCCACCTTTCTGATTACCTGCTGGTGTCAGCCTGCCAATATGTGACACATGGTGATTTTCCTTTCTGTTCTCAAAAGTTGTGGCAGCCAGTGACAGGCGTAGTGATTTGGGATGGAAGTGCTCTGATGAGCATGCAGCACAAGCCCCGGGCAGGACAGAAGAAGCCCACCTCAGAACCTGCCCTGCTGGGGAGCACCTTCAGGGTCCCCAGTGGCCAGGCCTGGCCCGAGGATCAAGCTGGTCCCTGCCCTCCAGGGAAACCCAACTCCCTGGGTCAGGTCCAAAACTTTCTTCAAGGGTGGGTATTATTCACCTCCACGGGCCCGTGGGCCCTGGCCGTGGCTCTGTGGGAGCCATCATCACAGCGGGTGTGACCATCTCCCACCAAGCTCAAGGTCCTGAGGGGAGAGAGCTGCAGGTAAGAGCTGGGTGCCTGGAGTCTGCAGGCTGAGAGGTGCCGCTCACGGGAGGCCCTGGGAGCTCTGCCCCTCACATGGCTGATGTGCCGTTGGGTGCTACGGACTGCGAGGGCCCGCTGGGTTGGGTGCCTGTGAGCCCCAACCCTCAGAGTTTCAAATCTATCATGTGCAAACTAAAAAACTGCCCACCATCTACAAGCTGCAAGCAGGTCCTCCTTGCAGGAGGCTGAGCTCTGCACTGCCCTGGGGTGTCAGTCCTTCCTTTTGGTTTAAGCAGTGGGTGGACAGATGGCCTGGTTATGAAGAGGCAGGGCTCAAGCAGCTCGTAGTTCAGAGGCAAGGAGATGCAGGGTCTTCTGGAAGATCACAAGTCTCAGCTGCTCAGGGACCCAGAAAGCAAAGGGCAACACAGGGGCAGGGGGCTTTCTCCCACATGCACATGGGACCCAGCACATGTTATAAACGACATCTTTTTAAAAATCTGTTTTCCAGTGGTATTTCCCATGGCTGGTATTTGGGAGGAGTTTTAGATCTTTATAGATGTGTTTGATCTGGCCGGCTGGTACACCTTCTTACTCATTTTTAATACTTTCTTTTTTTTTAAGATTTAAAAAAAATTTTTTTTAAATTTTTTATTCATTTGACACACAGAGACACGGCGAGAGAGGGAAAACAAGCAGGGGGAATGGGAGAGGGAGAAGCAGGCTTCCCATTGAGCAGGGAGCCCGATGCAGGGCCTCTGGGATCATGACCTGAGCCGAAGGCAGACGTTTAACAACTGAGCCACCCAGGCGCCCCCCGTTTTTAATATTTTAACAAATTAATTCTCCTGGATTTTCTAAGAATACCAACATGTTTATAATGATAACTGATTTTGGTTTTAAGTGTATTGGCCCCTCAACTCCCTTGTTTATTTATTTTTATTTTTTACTATTGGCAGGTGCTTTCAAAAACTTCGTGTTGTGGGAGATTCAAACCTGCTTACATGTAGAACCGGAGACTGGGCTCCCCTGTGCATCATCCAGCTTCATCAAGTGCTGACTCAGCCCGTCTTGCTGCTTCTCTTTCCGCGAGGACTTCTGTCCTGGGGTAGATGAAGCAAAACCAAGGCATTGTTTTATGTCATCCTAAAGACTCCAGCATGTATCTTTAGCAGGTGAGGATATCTTGGTCACACTTTTAACTTCCCTACATCTCACAAAACAGTGACTCCCTCGTATCATCTGACACCATTCACACTCACTTTTCCTCCAGGTGATGAGGTCTGCCCTCCTTCCTTCCTAGACCTTCTTCTGTGGCTGGTTTCCTGCCTGTCACACCAGTTAGATGTAGGCTTTCTACATCTGGTTGGAGTGATGAAGATGCGTGTGCCTCTGAGTAGTTATGGGTCTGAGAAGGCAGGAGCAGATACAGAACAGAGTGGATTTCAGGCTTTCGGGGTGAGGGGGCAGCACAGCTACGGGGAGAGCGGAGGGGCTGGCGCTGAAGGAGTCTCCGTGCTGAGGGGCTGGTTTGGGCGGCTTGGGCAGCTCCAAGGAGAAGCGCCAAGAGGCTCCAAGGCTTCAGCCTGAAACACCACAGCCCTGAGACACACAGGGCCAAGACTGTTCTAGAAAACGGAGAGTAAAGGGCGCCTGGGTGGCTCAGTTGGTTAAGCGACTGCCTTCGGCTCAGGTCATGATCCTGGAGTCCCAGGATCGAGTCCCGCATCGGGCTCCCTGTTTGGCGGGGAGTCTGCTTCTCCCTCTGCCCCTCCTCCCTCTCATGCTATCCTTCTCTCTCCCTCTCAATAAATAAAATCTTTTAAAAAATAAATAAATAGGGCGCCTGGGTGGCTCAGTTGGTTAAGCGGCTGCCTTCGGCTCAGGTCATGATCCTGGAGTCCCGGGATCGAGTCCCGCATCGGGCTCCCTGCTCGGCGGGGGGTCTGCTTCTCCCTCTGATCCTCCCCCATCTCATGCTCTCTCTAGCTCATTCTCTCTCAAATAAATGAATAAAATCTTTAAAAAAAAAAAAAAAAGAAAGAAAACGGAGAGTAAAATGGATCACAGAGTTGCTTCTGAAAAAATGAGCTGAAGAAAGCACTTACCCATTTATAAACTCTTCTAAGAATGTAGATTCAATCCAAGTAGCAGAGTTTTTGTTTTCTAATATATTTCCTTGGTCAGTTAACGTAGTTCCATCCAGACTGCTCTGAGTGGCTAACACTTGCAGAATGATCTTTCCATCGACCTGGCGACCATGCAGTGTCTGACTTAGCACAAACCCTGGTCCGGCCCTGAAACCCAGACAGTGCTCTGTCTCATGTCTTCCCCCACCCCACCCCCTACCCGGATGCCCACAACACTCTGCCTGGTGGGGTGTGTGTGTGTGTGTATGTGTGTGTGTGTATGCATGTGAGTGTGTATCAGCGCAGATCTGGCTCATCATTTTAAGAGGAACAATAATTCTCATAGCCAGTATACTATTGAGAGACACTGAGGTTGCTTTTGAATTTTGCCTATGGCAAAAATGCTAAAATTCATAGGCTAGAGTATGCAAATCTAATCTAGATAGTTTACTATAAAATTAGCAAGAATTTTTTAAAAGCATAATACTTAGTGCTGGTGAAGATGTGGAAAAGGCACTCAGTCACTCTTGGTAGCTGTAAACGGTGTTACGATAATTTTGGATGACAATTTGGCAAATTCTATTAATATGTAAAATGCTCCTGCTCTTTGGTTAATTTGTGGCTTTCCTGGGAAGTGAGTCTATGTATAGATTTGTGCCCAAAGGTGCCTTTTGAGCCTTGCTCCCCAGACCTCCGAAAGGACCTCCTGAGCCCAGACCCCGTATGTGGAAACTTTGGCGTCCCGAGAGGCTTCAGCATGTGGAACCGTGTGTGCTCGGAGGTGAGAGCATCGGCATGTAGGGGTTTGCTGCTTCGCTTTCTGTCTCCAGCACAGCTTCTCCCGGACAAGACATCAGCTCAGGAGCGCTGTCTCTTTCCAAGTGAAACCGGTGTCGCAGACTACCCTTCAGGGGTCAGAAGGAGGTGAAGCCATTCGGGACCGTGCAGCACCTCCTGCCCACCTCAGAGGTCTGGGGGTGGCCATGGGGTCCTCACCAAGGCTTAGCATCCTTTTGTATGTTGGCTCCTGCCCAGGAGTGTTCCCCTGAGTAAGGGGGCCTGCGCAGCTCCCCAAAGCCCTCCTAGCCCTCAGTGCCCCCCAAACGCTGGGCCTCCTGCTTCACCACAGTAGCCTCTACATTCTGTTCCTTTGAGTAAGGTGCAGGGTGGGGCGGGGCAGGGGAGAATCACCAGAGGCTTTTATTGCTGTCTTACTTCTCTTTGGAAGAGTAAGAATTTTAAGAATTTGACACCACTACTTGGTGTCCGTGAACCAAATGACCCACTGCCTCAGCTGCTTTGCCAAAGGAGGCTTGACATGGCCTTCACCTTGGAGAGAGTCAAATATTCACACGTGCCTTGCACGGCAGACAAGCAGATGTTAGGATGCAGTTATGGGAGTTCTGTGGGCTGCTTGGCAAGCCGCTGGCTGGCACAGGGGCATCTCTAGCCCAATAGGGAGTGGGGTCTGGGGCCCCTGACCCCAGGCCTGCTGATGCTGCTGGCAGCCAGATTTCCCAGCATTCCCTTAAAGAGGTGGCACCCAGGCTCAGACTGCTCCAACCGCAGCTCCTGGCGTCCCCACGGATACATCCACTCTCATAATCGTCCCAGGAGAAGGGAGAGGGGCAGAGGATGGGGGTTCCTTCCTGGAGCACCCTCACAGCCTACCATTGGCTTTGGAGCCAGCGTCCCCCAGCAGGCCAGTTTCTTATCCCAAACCCCGTGCCCTCGATGCTGTGCACTTTGCCACATCTGTCACTGGATCATGCCATTAGCTCTCTGGGAACAGCAATTCATGGTCATCCCAAGTGCCTGTACCCAAACAAAATAGTGTATGAGAAGCCATGAGGTTTCTTAGAGGTAAAGAGGCATCCTTATCATCCGCGGTTTACGAATGAGACAACAGGCCCAGGTTGTAAGCTGCCTTGAGGGCTCAGCCATATGGGACAGAGCAGCACTGGTCAGGGCTTCTGTCTCCATTCCTGGCTACTAGGTGACTGACTCTCCCAATCTGTCTGTGACTGAGGGTCTCCCGGGACACATGGTTTTCGGTGCTAACATGGGGACATTCTAGGCAAACTGGCGGCAGTTACTCACTGTGCCCAGCCTCTCCCAGGCTTCTCCTGGGTCCTCCCTGCCAGCTGGGACCCTGTCTCCGAGCTCAGAACCCCGCGGTTCATGGCTTCTTCCAGGTTGCCTCACCTGCCTCCTCCCCCTATGGAGGCCTATCACGGGAGAGCACACACAGTTGATGCTCAGTGGTTGTGTCCCAAGGAGCACTGAATGGGTGGCGGGCAGGGCCTGCAGATGATAGTCAGGAGGGCAGCCTAGTGCCAACCTCGTGAACTGGGCAGTCTGAGGCCAGGGCGGGGGGCAGGGAGGGACTGGGGCTGCGGCTGGGCACCCTCTAGGCCCTGGACCTCGCCCATACCTCCCGACTGCCCTGGCTGGTCTTTGTATCCCATCATTTAAATTGAACAAATGCTAATTAAGAAAATAATCCCCCCCGAATCATTTTCCTCCCAGCCTACATGCCTGTGTCCAGAGGCCAAGTCTGGAGGAAATGTTAACACAGGCTAATGAAGACCTTGACTGTGACTCAAAGGACTACCCTGCTGGGGCAGAATCCTGGGCAGGAGATGGCAGCCAGCAGATGCATGCTCCTGACTGACTTAGAACAGAAGTGGGGGCCTGTGGCGAAAGTCGAGGGGCCGGGGATCTTTCCTAGACCTGTTATTCTCTAGTGAATGTATTTCTCTTCCCGTGACCACATGCAACTGAGGATTTATCCGCAATCAACAAATGAGAAGTTCTGAGCCAGAAACCCGAGTCCATGCTGGTCCTCCACCTGGGGTGCTCCCGCCACCCGCTGGCCCAGACATCTGGGGACCCATGCCGTCCTGCTCTGCCCATACCTGCTGGAAGCCAGGATCGCATGTTTCTCCCTGTCACCAAAGAATTAAAGACAACATCTCGGGTAGGAAGCTATTGTGGAGGATGGAAGTTTCTGGCCAGGCAAATAAATTGGATTTAAGTATATTACAGTCATAATCTTTTTCTGCCTCTCTCCAGACGGTCTCTGTACATGGAGAAATGAGAATGTATTCTCAGACAAAGCGTGACCTGAGGGAGAAGCCTGCCGGAATCTGGATTTTCAATAACATAAGACAATAAAGCTTAGACTTCTAACCTGCTGCAATATGGTCAGAGTATAAAGAGCTTAGCTCCTAATAAAAGGGCAGGGCTTCCGCTCATATCTGAAGATCCGGACCCCCCAGAAGGACACTTCATAAAGATCGTAACGGGTTAGCCTGGATCACACAGACACGAGGCCTTGTTGACCGATTGTCTGACAGTTGTCACCTATGGATCTGATATTAATAAGTCCCGTGTTGATTTCCTCAGGGTATTTTTGTCCCTGTAATTGCACATCTTCCTGTTGTGACCCTACACTGGGTGGCATGTTGCATGCACGTTGCACCCTTTTTCTGGGGTTTGCCCACCGTGATATGGCACCTCCCTGAGTGGGGGGATGAACTGGCAGCAGCTGGACAGTGGCAAGGGCAAGCTCGTAGAACACAGGACAGAGCCACCTGAGCCACCTGCTTCTCCCTGGGAGCTCGAGTACTCTGACACCTTCCACAGGAGGAGAGCGGGTGAAATTCGGTATCGTCAGCCATCCTTCTGTGAATTTGTTTGCCTCTCAGAGACTTTGCCAGGGGATTAATGGGTTGCCAGGTGGTTCCCCTGACAGCGTAATTGAGGCAAAGTATGAATCTACTGCATGAATATAATTGCGTGAATGAAGCTGAGGGACAGTAGTGGAGCTTGGTTAAAAGTCTCTGACACATAAAATGCCACTGAGCCAGCAACAGAGAAGTGGAGAATTGGACCAGCCAGCAGCCCCTCTGGCTATGCGTCCTCTCCCATGGTGCTGATGGCATTGCCCTGACTCCTGCCCCCTTCTGTTTCCACCCAGACTTTCTGGTGGCCCCAAGACAGGTCCATGCCACGCTCTGCAGTATCACCTGCACTTTAAAATGACATTGAGGCCAAGTATTCCAGAGCATTTCAATTCTGTTCACTCCAGGTGCTGCTTTATTCCCGTGGCTGCACCTCAGAAGAGCCCACCCCTCTCATGTGGGACACATCTCTGCAGAAGTTTTCATTTCTGGGGTGTACCCAGTGGGGAGAGGCAAGTGTGGGATGCTGGGTGCTCCAGGACAGGACTGTAGACTCTGCTAGGCTCCTTCCTTCTCTGGGAACCCTGCCCTGGTCCATGTGGAGAAGGACGACAAAGGAAAGCACCTACTGAGGTAAGGCATGTACCTGTGTGCAGCCATGCCATACTTTGGGAACTCAGAACACCTTCTGTAGTGATTTACACCAATCAGGGAGCCATGTCTGTTTCTCCCTTTGATTGTTAAATCAAAGACCATTGAAAATGTGGCATATTCACAGCAACACACAGCCATGGGGAAGCTGATGATGAGAAAGGGGCCACCCCTCAGGTAAAGTGCTGGATAGGGTGTCAGAGGGGCTTGGAGAGGAAACTGCCCACCTCAGGGCCAGGCTCTTGGGGCTGCCGGGAGCTGGTGCTGAGCCACAGACCAGGCCCACAAAAACCATCTGGTGCCCTCATCCAGTATGGGAACTGCCCCTACAGATGCTTATGGTCCTGTGACAGGAGGTCCCGGGGTCTGTGGGTGGTGCCCATGACCTATTGATCTTGGAAGACCAGAGCCCAAGACCCAAAGTGGGTTCCTGGTCAGACAGGCCTGATGTTGGAGGTTGGTATCAGACATGCTGCTCACTAGCTCCATGACTGTATCTTCCTGACCTCAGGTTTCTCATCAGAATATGATAATGACATGGGTGCCATTGAGTTTATCAACTGAATTAATCACAGCCTTTTAAGAGAGCTTGTTTGGAGGTTCTAGCAGGGGAGCGCAGCTACTCGTATACCCTTGACCGAAGAACGGTCCTCCTCTATCGGGGAAGGTCGTCCTCTTCGACCGAGCACGCAGCTTCGGGAGGGACGCACATGGAGTGGTGAGGGAGGAAGGGGACACCCGCCTAGCCAGCCAGATCAGCCGAATCAACCCTGGCGATCAATGGGGTGACAGATGTCGCAGCCAGATCGCCCTCACATCCAATCACAGCCTTTTAAGAGAGGGTGGTCCTCAGCTTTTACAGGGCATTGTTACAGGATTAATTGTTTTCCTCCCAAATTCATATGTTGGAGTCCTAACCTCCGGTACCTCTGAATATGACTATATTTGGAGATAGAGTCTTTAAAGGTAATTAAGGTTAAATGAGGTCATAGGGTGGGCCCTAATCCAATGTAACTGTTGTCCTTATAAGAATAGGAGGAGATCAGGACACGGGCACAGAGGGAAAACTGTGAAGAGACAGGGAAATAATGGCCATCTACATACCAAGGAGAGAGGCCTTAGGAGAAACCAAATGTACTGACACCTTGATTTTGGACTTCTACAGTCCACAACTGTGAGAAAATAGATTTCTGTTGTTTAAGCTACATAGTATGTGGTATTTTGTTATTGTATCCCGGGCAAACTGATGAAGACAGGTTTGCTCACAGCTGCCTCTGCCCTTAGCCCAGAGAGAGTTGGCCTTTTATTCCTGCTCAGAGGCCTCTGAGCTTTGTGACAGGTGGGCAAAATACTGGTGTGTTAGAAACAAGCATAAGGGAAACTCCTATGGACCTAGCCCTCTTGTAAATAAAATCTACAAACTGTGGGCCAAAACAAACAACCAAACAAAAAACAGCTCTACCCAAGTCTCTGGTCAGCCCCTAAACTACACATGCTTTTAGGCAGATTCAGAGCAGTTAAAATAAAAGCAGATCTGAACTATGATTTGACCTGACATGAAAGAGAGTTTGCAGTTTAAGTTTGGTCAAAACAAAAACAAAAAAATCAACGTTCTCTGGAGGATGAAAACAGCTTACTAAAACAAAAAATCAACATTCTCTAGAGGATTAAAACAGCCCAGAATCTCTGCACCATAACATTCCCAATACACAACATTCCAGGATACAATCTAAACTTGCTTAAAAATGTGATCCAGACTCAAGAGAAAAGTCAGTCAACTGAGAACAATCCTAGATGGTCTCAAGATGTTGGAATTAAGAAGACAAGGATTTTTAAGGAGCTATTATAATTGTATTAGATGAAATAAAATATGCTGGCAGTGAAAGAAGAGAGAAGAAATCTCAGCTAAGAAATAGAAATTATGAGAAAAATCAAATAGAAATTGTAGAACTGAAAAAATGTAATCGCTAAAACTAAAAATTCAGTGGATTGGCTTATTACTAGAATGGAGACCACAGATGAAAGAGTCAGCAGACTTGAATATAAAAAGTATCAATGCCCAATCTGAAGAAGAGAGAGAAAATAGATTGGAAATAATGAACAGAGTGTCAGGAAAACTATCTGAAGGTCTAATATATGTGCAATTTGCGTCCCAAGTGAAGCAACAGAGAATGTAGCAGAAAAAGTAAAGATATAGAGGCCAAGAAATTTCCTAAATTTGGTGAACACATAAATTTGAGTTTCAAAAGCTCAGTGAACCCTAAGCAGGATAAATATATATAAAACCACATCTAAGCCTCCTAATCAAACTGCTGAAAATCCAAAGAAAGAGAAAACCTTTAAGGCAGTCAGAAAAAACTATACACATTGTACCTGGAGGAAGATGATTTGGAAATACGGCAGACTTCTCGTCCAAAACTATGGAGGCCAAAAGGCAGTGGAACAACATCTCCAAAATGCTTACAGAAAAACCTGCCCACCTAGGATTCTATAATCAGGGACAGTATCCTTCAAAAATGAAAATATTTTCAGATTAAAGAACACATAGAAAATGTGTTGCTATTCCTGAGAAATGCTAAAAGAAGTACTTGAAGGGAGGTGATAACAGTTGGAAATTCAGTT
The DNA here is from genome assembly GCF_054177405.1 of Leptonychotes weddellii. Classification (NCBI taxonomy): domain Eukaryota; kingdom Metazoa; phylum Chordata; class Mammalia; order Carnivora; family Phocidae; genus Leptonychotes; species Leptonychotes weddellii. The sequence goes on from NC_138374.1 coordinate 2,397,770, forward strand.
TTTAAGGGATTAGTGAAGAGTATCAAAACTGGGAAATATGTGAATAAACATAAAAGACTTCAAAAATCTTAATTTCTTTAAAATACATAAGGCTGTTTAAAACAAAAAGTCACAACATTGTCTTCTGGAGTTTATTATGTATGTGGATATCATACCCATGGCAACTATAGCATGAAGGACTGGGGAGCAAATGGACCTATACAGTCATAAGTTTTCTACATTTTACATATGATGGAACAGTATCAACTCTAAGTAGATTGAAAAGCTAAAGTCGTATATTATGGATATTTTAATCCCTAAGCAACCACTAATAGTGTAATGTAAAGAGATATAGCTAAAACACAGTAGATTAATTAAAATGGAATTTTAAACAATATTCAAATAATCCAGAAGAAAGAAAATGAGGAACAGAGGAACATGAAACAGAGGGAACAAACAGAAAACAAATAATAAATTAGCATACCTAAATCCAACCATATCACAAATTACATTAAATATTAGTGAACTGAGTATGCCACTTACAAGGCACAGATTGTCAGAATGGATTTTGAAAAGCAAAACCCACATCTTATACTCATTAGGAGGCTACAGTAAGAAAAAGAACAGAAAATAACATGTGTTGGCAAAGGTGTGGAGAAATCAGAACACTTTGCACACTATTAGTGGGAATATAAAATAGTACAGCTGGTATATAAGCCAGTACGGCAATTCCTCAAAAATTAAAAAATAAAATTACCATATGATCCAGCAATTCCATTTCTGAGAACATACCCAAAAGAAAAAGCAAGCAAAAAGAAAGCACGGACATGAAGAGACATTTGTACATACATCTGTTCATTAAAGGACTATTCACAGTAGCCAAAACATGGCAGCAACCCAGATGTCCATCTGTGGATGAACAGATACAGAAAATGTGGTAAATCCATACAATGGAATATTATCCTTAAAAGGAAGGAAATTCTGAAGCAGGCTACAATATGTATGAACCTCAAAGACATCACGCCAAGTGAAGTAAGCCAGCCAGTCACAAAAGACAAATACTTGATGATTCCACTTATGTGAGTTACCTAGAATAGTCAAACTCATATAGAGATGAAAGTAAAATGGTAGTTTCAAGGGGTTGGAAGTAGTGGTGGGAGTGGAGAAATAGGAGTTGTGTAGTGGGTATAGAATTTCAGTTTTGCAAGATGAAAACATTCTGGAGATTGGTTGCAGAACAATGCGGATATATTTAGCACTACTGAACTGTATACTTAAAAATGGTAATTTACACTTAAAGATGGTCATGGTACATTTAAGATGGTAAATTTTATGTTACGTGTATTTTACCACAATTAAAAATAAAAATTAAAAATAGCAAGACCCAGCTGAAGTAGTTATTTTAAATATATTACTTTAAAATCGTTATTTTAAATATGAAAACCCAGATAGGCTGAGCATAAATACATGGAAAAAAGGTATATCATGCAACCAGTAAGCATAAGAACACTGGAATGGCTACATTAATATCAGACAAAATAGACCTCCAGACAGAGAGCATTAAGAGATAAAGAGGGACATTTCATAGTGATAAAAGGGTCAATTCATCAGGAAAACATAGTTATAAATGTATATGTACCTAATAAGTAAAAATTCTATAATCTTAGAGACTTTAACAGCCATTTCTCAGCACTTGATAGAAATAGAGAAATAATTTCATTTAAAATATGGGTGATATGAGAACATTATCAGCTACCTTGATCTAATTGATATTTCTACCATACCTGCAACTTCAGAATACATGGTATGTTCTGCAAGATGGATGACCACACACTGGACCACATAACAAGTCTTATTAAATTTAAGGAACTGAATTAATGCAGAGGATGCACACTGACAAGTATGGAGTGAAATTAGGTATCAAGAGCAGGAAGATATCTAGGAAAACCCCTGTGGTAAACAGAGCGATGTATAAACCCACCACCCCAAGTTGTCCATGTCCTAATTCCTGGAACCCATGAATACATTAGGTTATGTGAAAAGAGAAATTCAGATTACAGATGGAATTACGGTTGCTAATCTGCTGATTTTAGGATAGGGAGATGATCCTGGATTGTCTGAGTGGGCCTGGTATCCTCACCAAGGTCCTGCTAAGTAGAAAAGGGAAGCTGAAAAGGAAGTCAGAGTGATGTGATGTGAAGAGGACTCAATCTGCCTTTGCTGGCCTTGAGGATGGAGGAAGGAGGCCACGGCCAAGAACAGAAAATAACATGTGTTGGCAAAGGTGTGGGATCAAGGATCACGGGCAGCCTGGAGCAGTCAGAGAAGACACACACATGGATTCTCCCCTAGAGCCTCTGGAAAGGAGCCCAGCCCTGCAGATATACTTTGACTGTCATCCACTGAGACCCACATTGGCCTTCTGACTTACAGAACTGTACAATAGTTTGGGTTGTTTTAAGCAACTAAGTTTGTGGTCATTTATTACAATGGCAATAAAAAACTAAAAAAATCCTTGATTTCAATTCACCAGGGTTGTTGCAATAATTGGACTTAATTAAAATAAAAATTAAGGAGGTTATAAAATAAAGGGAGGTCTGCCTTGGAGGAGAGCTGGATCCGTGTCCTTTTGGGCCTTCCTGCCCCAACCCTGGATGGGTGTGGACACAGTGTCCATACTGTTCACTGCGGACTGGACAAGCAATCCCCACACCCACTCTAGTGCATTGAATAGTGTTCCCCTAAAAATTGATTTGCACTCAGAACCTCAGAATTCAGCCTTATTTGGAAATAAGGTCTTTGCAGATGTAATCAAGGATCAAGACGAGATCCAACTGGATCAAGGCAGGCTCAAAGTCCAAGGAGAGGGTTGTTATCAGACCCAGGTGGGGACTCAGACAGAGAAGACCATCTAAAGATGGAGACAGAGTTTGGAGGGAAGAATCTGCAAATACAGGACGCCAAGGACTGTGGGCAGCCGCCAGAAGCTGGGAGGAAGTCGTAAAGTGACGGAAGGAACCAACCCTACTGACACCTTGGCTTTGGACTTCCGACCTCAGAGCTGTAAGAGGGTCCATTTCTCTTGGTTTAAGTCACCCAGTTGGTGACAGCCTGTTGCGGCAGCTCCAGGTCACTAATACGCCCAGAGTGTCGGTCCCTGGAATCATTACAACCAGAAGCAGGTGCTCAAAGGCTCCAGGGAGCACCTGGCAAAAGGACCGGCTGACAGGAGTTGGGCCCCAGGAATCAGACCTGCTTCCTTCTCGTGCTCCTCTGGATTCATTCTGCTCCCGTGAGACTCGAGGCACGAGGGGTCTCCCCTCACCTCCTGGGCGCTGGCCCAGGCCCTGAGAGCTGCTCCTCCTGGGGCCTCACACCTGCTGTGATAAATACCGTCACGGCTGCACCCCCTCAGAGCCCTGCAGTCACCCAGGCCTCGGGACGTGGCTGTGTGGCCTCTGGGCCCACGCCCTGGCTGGCAAAGACTTGCCCAGAACCCGCGTCTCACTCCGGCCGGGTGGTGTGTCTGGGGGGGTTGGAGGGCGATGCTGGCAGGCTGTGGAGCTGCCCCTCGGCAGGGCTGACCGGCCTGCGTGCCCGGCGCATGCCCCCCCACTCACAGCACAGCCAGCTGAGGCTGCGGCGCCCAGCGGGGCTGGGAGGGCCTGCCCGAGGAAGGGAGTTCCTGGCATGTCAGCCGGGAGGTAGAGTCCCAGTCTTCGCTTCGGGGTCGTTGTTTTGGTTTCTTGTCAAGGCAGACGATGGCATGTGAGCAGGGCAGAGTGCCTGAAGTGGAGGAGACAGCTGTCATCGCGAAAATGCAGTTGTTCTCAGGACCCTGAGTCTGGGGTGCGTGGGGGTCCCCCTGACTCGGGACCCTAGGGGTCTGGGAGCCATCACTGAGTGCTCAGTCCTTTCACTCTGCTGCTCTGAAGCACAGCCTGTGGAGCTGTGTTTGGCCAAAGTCACGTCCCCAGGTGGTTGCTCACAGAGGGTTCTGCTCCCTGGAGCACCTTGGGCCTGGGTTCCTGGCCATGGGCACCTGTTCCTACTCAGTGGTTTCAGGATTCATGGGACCTTCTTTGTGGCCAACAAGCATCAGAGGTGGGGAAGGCCCCAGGCACTGTTCTCAGTGCCCAGGAGGTTGGAAGGAGAGGTGGGGGGCCCAGTGGATCTCGCACCCAGTCCAGGCTCCCTGGGTCACCTGCCAAGGCCCAACAGGCCTATTTTTCATTGTTGCCCCACAAGGAAATGCTTGCATGCTGCTGACTGCCGAGTCCCTGCTCCTTTTGTATATTTCAATATGCAGAAAGAGGTTTTTATTGCCTTAATGGGGTGTCTAAATTGCCTGCTCCACCTCTTGCTGCAACAGCCAGCGCTGGAGCTCTGATCCAAACCTGAACAGTGGGATCGTTTGTGCAAATTTTTGGGAGCTGTGAGAGGAAAACATTTCAAATTAGGGAGAGCATTCCAGTGATTGGGAGTGCTTGGAATCCCCAGCTTACCAACACAGCCATTCCTAAGTGCATTTTAAAAGAGAGGAAAAAATCTCCTCTGCACATCCTTTGGAATTGCCCAGTGGAGAATACGCTGCTGAGGACTGTGGACATGTCCCAGATGCTTTGGGAGAAGGGCTTGAGGAGCTCCAAGGTCGGCACCATCTATGTAGCATTGTCCAAGCAGTGTGCGGTGAGGAAGCCCCGACCAGGCTCTGGACAGAGCATGGTGTCCCCCACGCCAAAGACGTCACAGCAGCTTCCCAGTGCGAACCGGCGCCACTAACTCCGAGGCCCCCCCTTCCTGGAACGGGAGCTTGAGGAGCCAGGCACCTGTAAATGCGAAAGGCTCATCCTCACAGCCTTGCGGGTGGCTCCTGAAAATGTCCATGGAGACCACTGCCCTGGAAACAGATTCTGAAACCCTTGTGTCTATCTCGGAACATGGCAGGGTACCGATCAAGGAGTCGATTTGAAAAATTGAATTTTAAAAACCAATAAGTAAGATCAGGGATGCTTGCCGTATATTTGTCTGCTAGGGCTGCTGAATGAAGTACCACCCACCAGAGGTCTTCAACAGGAATTTATCTTCTCCCAGTCCTGGAGGCTAGAACCCCGAGATCAAGGTATTGGTGGAGTTGGTTCTTCTCTCCTTGCTTTGCAAATGGTCGTGTGTCCGCCGTGTCCTCGCGTAGTCTGTGCTCCATGCACACGCGTCCCTACTGTCTCTCTTGTAAGGACTCCGGTCCTACTGACCACTTAGAACCTCAGTCACCCCATCTCCAAAGACAGCCCCATGAGGGCTCGGCCTTCGCCCTGGGCAATATAAGGGGGCCACATTTCCATCCATAGCACACTCTTGAATTTCGAGTTTGAATTTCGGTTACGGTTTGTGCTTTGGTTTGGTCACAGGTTCCTAGAAGAGAGCCTTCCTCCATCACTCCGCGACAGGGCGTGGAACCGACGAGCCCATTCTGAGGCTGCCTGCATGCCGGCCCATCTTTGATCCTCACAGCACCTTGCAAGCCCGGTGGTGAGCTCCTGTTCACAGAGGGCAGCACCAGGGGGCAGGGAGCAAGGCCGTTTGCTGGCACTGGCTAGTTGTGCCAGGCCTGGAGACAACAGACGGATAGAAAAGACCATGAACTTCCAGCCACCTTTTCGTGTGTCCTCCATCACCAGGAGCAAGAGTTTCAAGAGTGGCAACAAGTTGGTCCTATTATGAGCTAAGTATGCTCCAGAAATACGATCTATAATTGTCCAGATTTAGGGAAGTCACAGATGCGAGTGGCCGTTTCCAGCTGCCCATTCCCACAGTGAGGGTGGGGCCGGGTGCCTTGGAGAGGAGACCGCCATGGGCTTTGTCCCGCGGGTGCAAGGGAGACAGCCCAGGGGGCCGGGGTGCACCTGAGAGTCAGGGGTGGCACAGGGGGAGGCCAGCCGCCCTTGGACGCGGTGCCGCCAGTCACCTCACCCATCCAATGGGAGCCGAGCATGTCCCCCATGGATTGTGAGGAGAAAGGATCCATGCGGGCAGCAAGAGTCAGGTCCAGTGTTGCTATCCGTCAAGCCCGGGGTCGACAGGAACTATTGTTCTCAAATCCCTGCTCTGCCGGCAAAGCCCCAGCTGCTGCTTCTTGTGCACATTCAAGGTTTGTCTCTACCGAGTGCTCACACTGGGCACCCCGTCCACGAACTGCCTCTCTGGGCTGGCATGGAGTTGGCGGGGGCCCTGGGCGGCCTCCAGGAGCTCGCTGCAGGAGAGGGAGGCTCCCTGCAGACAGAGGTGCCACCGTCCTTGGAAATCATCGTGATGGGGCCTTCTGCGCGGGCACGGAACCCCGAGGAAGGAGCTCTCTGGGCCGGTGGGTGCCGGCGGGGTGGCCCCCCCGGGACAGAGAGGGGCCCGTGGAGCATGGGGCCGAGGGAGGCTTTTGTGGGCCTCCTGCGTGGGCATGGAACCCCGAGGAAGGAGCTCGCTGGGCCGGTGGGTGCCAGCGGGGTGGTCCCCTCCAGGACAGAGAGGGGCCCGTGGAGCATGGGGCCGAGGGAGGCTTTTGTGTGGCCGCTAGGAAGGAGCAGACCAGAGTTCAGGGTGGGCGCTGGGGCCCCAGCGAGGGGGACCACCCAACTAAGGGGTTTCTTTCCATTGGGAGGCCCACTGCATTAGTTTCTTGGGGCTGCCGTAACAAATTACCACAAATTTGGATGGCTTAAAGCAACAGAAATTTACTCTCTTTCGGAGGCTGAAAGTTGGAGATCAGTGTGTCAGCAGGGTTCTTCCTCTGCAGGCTCTGGGGGGAGGGTCCCTGTCTTTCCCTGGTTTGTGGTGTTGGCAGTCACTCCTTGGCTTGTAACTGCACGCCTCTGACCTCTGCCCCCACCATCATCCCCGTGTGTTCTGTCCTCTCCTCTCCTTATAAGGACACCAGTCACTAGATTTGGGACCCACACTAATCTGGCCTAACCCTGTCCTAACTAAATACACCTGCAAAGATCTATGTCCAAATCGTGTCACAGTCCACAGTTCTGGGGGGACGATTCAACCCTATCCAGAAGTTTGTCCCAGATTGTTGTGACTTTGTTGTTCATTCCCCAAGTCATGCCTATAATGCCCCAAACAGCATGTGATATTTACAAGTCACAAGTGTTTTCTGGAGAAAAGTGCTGGGGAAGGGAATTCTCTTCAGGTTAACGTCTCATCTCATTCCAGCTGGCCCAGCCCTCAGATTCCCAGACAGTCTACTCGGGTTGAGTCAGCAAACCTTCTGCTCCCCCACCTGGCAGACTTGCTCGGGTGTCCCGAGGGGAGCAGGTAGAGCAGCCTACCCAGGAAGGTGAGCAGGGGCTTCCTCCCCTGGGCAGGAGAGGCACTGCCCCACAGCTAAACTAAGCCCTGAGACAGTGGGACCGTTGGAGGCCTCCAGCCTCAGACAGGCTGCTGCCCCTTCAGGACTGAGCCACCCGGGTGTCCCTTGCCTTTCTCACCTCAGTGTATTCACTGTGACTCCGGACCACCTGAGTTAGATCAGGCTTATGTAGTAGGACTCAGCAGGACTCATTTGCCTGTACTGGTTGGAACAAACTGGGAACCGCTGAAGCAGAAAGGGGCTTATTGAGAGACTTGGAGATGCCCCTACGAGCCACTGAGCCACTAGGAAAGCAGGAGCGGGCCAGATCTGGATATGAGATCCAGGGACATGCATGCCCACGGGTCCCCTGGCTTCGTCCCCACTGGCTTCACTTGGCGTTTCAGCCACTGTCTTCCTTCACTCTCCCTGCAAATTGGCTTTGTCCAAGTCCAGAATCCTCAGGACAATGGCTTATTGGTCTGGTGTCCCCCAGTCATTGGAGACCAACTGGGGACAACCCACGGGAAAGCGAGGGATGGGCAGGCAAACCTGCGGAGGCCCGCTATATGCCTTGATTCCATGATGAACACTTGGCTCCAAGAATGGCATTGGAAACCTCTAGGCTAATGTTTGTCATTTGGAAATCATTTCCTGGGCAGGGCTGGGTGAGTGCCTCTCCTGGAGCTGAAGTCAGATGCTGGCGCGATTTGGCTGAAACTGTGCGGTGTTTGTGAGAGCTGCTATGGCCCTGGGTCCACCAGCTCCTCCTGCGGCCTCAAGGCAGTTGTGACCAGGGAGGGAAGGAGTGGATGCTTTTCTGTAGACCCTGGAAGCCTATGCACTTGGAGGGCCCTTCTGCCTGTCTGGCCAGCTTGCTCTAAACCAGCCTGACAATTTTCCCTACTCCCTGGATTGGGGGTTCCAAATCCATGAGAGACAATGCGGCTGTCACAGAAGTCAACCTCACATCCCTCCATGCTTTTCAAATGCAAGAGGACCCAGCCAATGCCTCAGAGAAGAGAAAGGGAAATGAGTGGAGGTGCCAGGCTCTCTGAAAGACAGCGGACGGGCAGTGCAGGCTGAGAAGTGCTCTCCGAAGAACGAACGAGAAGGCTGGGTGGAAATGGACCCAGAGGACCTCTGAGAGCTACCCAACGCCCCTCAGTGGGGGCAGGAGCCTCAGACAGCAGCCATCTTACTCGAATCATCATAAGTGAATTGAAGAAGAGGGTTTGTTGGCTTGAGCCAGAGGGTCTGGAGGTATTGATAGCTTCAGGCATGGAATGACCCACATCAGAGGGTGGCACACTTCAGCCTGAAGGCCGGATTGGTTCTGCCGCCTGTTCTTGTAAATGCATTTTTATTCGAACATAACCACAGCCATTTGTTTAAGTATTATCTGTGTCTGCCCTCCCACAATGGCAGAGTTGAGGAGTCCTGCCAAAGACCATCAGCTAGCAGAGCCTAAAATAGTTATTATCTGGCCTTTTCCACAAAAGGTTTGCTGATCCTGGCTTTAGAGCTGTGTTGCCCAATATGGTGGCCACTACCCACATGTGGCTCTTGTCTTTTAGATGCATGAACTGGGTCTAGTCTGAATTAGGAGGGGCTGTCAGTGTACGCAAGGCACAACTTCAGAGACAGTATGAAGAAAAGGATGTAGAGTAGCTCATGGAGAATTTTTACTACTGATTGCTTAAGATGATATTTTTTAATATGTTGGGCTAAACAAAACATACTACTAAAATTAATTTCACCTTCTGCTTCTTACACTTTTCACGTGGCTACTGGAAAATTGTCTACTGCATCTGCAGCTCCCGTTGTGTTTCTGTCAGATGGCACCGAGTTAGACACCGGATGACATCACGCCTCCTGTCCGCCTCTCCGGTGGGCTTCCTGCACGTGGCAGACGAGATGGCTGCTAGCGCCATCCTTTCAAATTGCAGATCACAGTCTGTTAAATGGGCCAGGAAATCAATGTAGTAGGTCATGGCCAGAGTTTTTAAAAAATGAAGAAGAATAAAATCGAAAATGTTTACAGTGCCTTGCACACTACAAATGAGTGTTGGCTTGCAAAATGTGTTTCAGTTGTGTGTTCTTTAGTGCATCAGGGAGTGCCTTGATCTGTAAGATGTACTATGATTTTCATGAATAAGAAGAAGACATACAGCCAATCACACCACAATGAATGGCGGCAAACAGCAGACTCTTGAAACACCAGAATCTGTCACAACAGCTTCTTGGTGCTTTGAATTTCTCTTCCATCCTGAGAGACGTGGCCATTTCTCCTGCCTTTGGCTGCATGGCTGGGTGCGTTCTAGTCCTTCCTTTTGCACGTGTCTCGGTCACCAAACGACCCAACTTCAACTATTTGTGGGAGACTTCCCTTCTTAAGTCTCATAAAACACTTCGTGGTTGTTTTGGAAAAAAACAAGCTTGTGGCCTCAAGGTCATTCTCCCTGTGATGAATATTTGCTCCCCTAATACTGAATCTGGTTTTTGTGACCTAATGCCCTGCTTTGGCATTTTTCTGCATACTCAAAATCCTTTCATTTCGATGTGGAATCATAGCAACTCCCTGTGAAGACATTCTAACAAAAATGAAATTCAACCCATGTGGTCCCAATAAGATGGACAATCCCGGTGATGTGCGGAGGGCCCAGGGAGCTTTTGACTGCAAGAATACATTTTTAGAGATGCCAAAAGGTTAGAATAGACAATAAGTAATGTGTAAATATGTGAGTAGTGGTCCAGTGCAAAATGCATTTCCCGTTGTGGGTTGTGAAAAGCGTCGAGAAGCACCAGGCACGTGGAGTGCTCCCCGTGAGGAATCCCAGCCTTCCATAAGCCCTTGGGGCTCAGACCTCCATGGACTGGAGGCTGAGTCACATGCACCTTCCCCTGAAGTCAGCGGGACCCACACCACCTACGATTCATACAGGAACAGTAGCAGCTGGGGCTGCTGAGCCTGGGCCAGGCAGACACCTTCTGTGGGGTGAGCTATGTGGATTTCAAGACTGCACCTCCTTTACTGTTTTGTTCCCACTTCATCCTAACCTTGGCTGGAAGGAAGGTGGGATGTGGCGTGCTCATCCATTACTTCGTAAGCCACATCTTGGTTCATTTGTTCTTTAAGTCATTCAGGAGATAGTCACTGAGCATCTACCGCGTGCAAGGCACACACGGGCTAGCACCAAAGAAGAGGGCAGAACTCGGTATGGGGAGAGGGAGAAGCCCAAAGGGAAGCTGCCAATCCTGGAATGTTCTCCTAGGCGTGGGAGTTAAAGAGCATCACTGGGCTGAAGGCACCACAGTGAGTGGAGATCCTTTGCAGAGAGATACCGGGGTGTTAGCAATGCTGTGCAGATGGAGGAGGGAACATACAACAGATTAGTTGACCAACCAACCAACCAAGCAACTCATCAGCCGCCAAGTGCTATCAGAAGCCCTGTGTGCCCCACCCCACCCCCTCCCTGCCCAGCTACTTCTCATGCTGAGTAGCTGAGGTTCATGGGAAGGGTTCTGGGTATCTGTGCAGTAGTAAGAATGGCTCTGAGACCAACCAGCCTCCTGTCCTCTTTACTGTGTCCCCACACAACCGTGGGGCTCCTCTCCCCCGTGGGACTCATCTCCCCAGTGCCCCTGCTGCCTGCAGTTTCCCCCTGCACGTAGCTAGCTGGCCTGCAGGGTGCTGACGGCTTGGGAAGCTCACAGGTCTGGGCCAGTGGTCCACCGTGCCCTGCTCCATGCTGTGGGAGCCACTGTGACCCCAAGCATGGACACATCTGGGTTAACTCTGGTAGTGAAGCCTGAAAGTTCTTTGAACTGAACACATAGTTTCTCTTGGGGACACACAGAACTGGCAAAGCTTTATTTCCTGTTTCTCCTGGCTAGCAGTGGTACTTTCTGCCCCGTCTCCGGCATATTTCTCACATGCCTGCAGCCTGAATACTGCAGCTTCAAGAAGAGGCTATGGAACTACGACACATCTTTGGTAGCAAGGGTTGAGCACACAGCTTTATAATGAGGTTGGAAAGTTTGGGGCTATGCATTTAATGAATTTTGTATTAAGATCTAACACAGCTGCTTCCGTTTGCATTTCACAGCATTATTTAGAACAGATGTTTAATACTTAATGAATTGAATATTTAGATATGGCGATGCAATTGACACCTACCATTAAAGAAGAGAGCTTCAAATGCAGTGAAGTCCTCCTCAAGCAGTGGTTATGGGGTTTAGGCAGTGAACTCTCCAGATGGGCCGAAGGGGAATGAAGATCTTGAAGGAGATGCCTTCCTGCACCCCGGCTTCCTGTGCTGTCCCCAGGGGCTCCCTGAAGGGCTCTGCAAGCCACCTCCATCCCAACTGACTGTCAAGGTTGCTCCCGACCGACACTCCACCTCCTTCAGGTGAAGCATTGGGTAAGTTTTCCTCTCCAACAGAAATTGTTCTAGAAAGGCATCCATCCCTTACAGACCAATTAAGGAAGTTAAAACAAAGTTATGGATCTCCAAGAGCCTTCTGTATATTATGAAGTCTACTATGCTCCATGGAACACTGTGGTGTGCTTATTATAGTTTATTCCATAAGTAGATGCACCTTAAGAACAATTTATTTGAATATTAATACCTCTTAAGGGAGACATCATCAGGCTGTCTAGAAAACATTATCATGGTAAAGTTCTGGGGAAAATATCACATAGCAAGTCCACAAAACCAATAAAAATCCCCACCATGTGACCCATGTGATGAAAAACACAGAGTTTCTTCCTGCTGTTGCCGAGTCGCCTCGGGGGTGGGGGGTGCACACACCTGCCCCCCCGAGCCCCCCAGGCCCCCTGCCCAGGGGACTGCTGGCTCGCTGACTGGTGCCCATAGAGACAAAAGCCAGCCAGGGCCCAGCTGGGTGGCCGGGTGGACCCCGCCTTCCTGGTGACAGCTGCTGGCCTCAGTGGGGCCCATGCATGGCGGGAGGGGCCTCACCAGCTGAGCAGCCATCTGGGGTGGCAGGTGGAGGGTCGGGGAGGGAACCCGAGGAGGGCAGGAGTCCACCAACAGCCCTCTGCCAGGAAAGTGTCTGACCTACACTTCTCGACACAAGAGGCTGGAGCCTGGGCCCCCTGGGGTAAGCTGCAGCCTCGGAGTGGCGTCGGGCACAGAGGAAACATCTCGGAGGCACAGGTCACTACCACGGAAGAAGTCGCTGCCGGGCTCTCTCTGGGCTTCAGATTCCTCATCTGCACAATTAATAATAATAATAATAATAGCAGCATCCTCATAAACACAGTAAATATGATGATGGGTTGTGGGACCGACCCCTGGCCCGTGGTGACATTGGGGTTCTGCAGTGGGGCCCCCTCCCACATGGAGGGCCCCACCGCTCGCGGCCCACACCTTCGCACTCACCTGACTGGAAAGAGGCAGGCCAGCTGCAGCCTCAGCCGATAGGCTCATTTGGAAAATGGAAATGTGCATCCTAACCCCATTTGTCATGTTATCAGTGCCCGTTGACAGCCGCATGGCACAATCCAAAGGAAAGATTTAGACCTAACAGGGAAAAATCAGTTAAAATTGACATATCCATTAGAAGATTTTAGAACTGAAAACATATTCTTCATGGAGTGTTAGGATGACTTCCTAGGTGATGCTAAATCAATAGCTCATACCTGGGATGAATTCATTATTTTGTTTTATGAGAACTGTCTGGTTCCTCAATTCTCTCCTGTTCTGCCTTTTCAGAAGTGCCCCAGGAAAGCCGCAGATGAATCTTGAAGACACCAGCTGCAGTTGCAGCCTGAAACCCCGTCAGCCATGTCGCCCCCCACCCGGGTCCTGGGTGTGATGCCACCCCGGCAATTTGTTGACCGACGCACTCCTCGCCCGCGTCTGCCCCTGCGAGCCTCGGATGCATCGCAGGCCGAGGCCCCTTCAACCTCCTCCAGCTCTCGTGGTCCCTGGGCCCTCTGGTCATCACCACACGTGAGAGACTCACACGGCGCCACAGGAGGGGTGGCCATGCCCTTGGCCAGGTTTTCCACGTCCTCTGACCCAGGGCAGCGGAGGGATGCAGGGGCGGGGCCAGTGCTAAAGGGAAGGAATGGCAGCAGCAGACCCCAGACCACCAGCCTGCCACCCCTGGGCCTGTGTCGCCCTGGTCCCTGGCCCACCCACGACCGAGCCCCGAATTCAGCAGCTACGAGAGATTACCGCCCTTGACGGGGAAACGGAGGTTTCCTGATGACTTTTGTGTCTGAAGCAACGCTCTCATTCACATCTAAGGACATACCACATCTTGGAAAAACATGGACCTGGGTATAAAATATAAGCCCTGGGAGGAAGCACCTCTGCTGCTAAGTATACAAGAATTCTCAGGGCAACAGCCCCGGATGGCGGCCAAGAGTGTGGGCCGGGGAACCCCGCTCCCGGGCTAAGTTTCGGCCGGTGCCCGGTCTAGCTGTGGCCGGGGCAGGCGGCGCCCGCTCCATGCCACTTGGAGGTGGGGACACAGTCCGTCCACCTCGTAGGGCTGCAGCAGAGCGGTGAGCATCTGTGAGTGACCACCATCATCACAGCTGCTGTCTCTGACCCCTGCGACAAGTAGAGGGGCGCACCGCTGGTCAGCGGCTGGAGGTTTGTGACAGGCCAGTGTCCCCGGGCCAGTGCCCCCTCTCCAACACTGCGGCTCCGTCCTGCCAGCCCAGCCCTAGGCCCTGCTGCGAACACCAGCGCTGCCCGGGCTCCCCCGTGGACACTCCATCCTCCAGGGTCAGGTAATAAACCTGACCAAGGTCACCCCTCCCATGGAGGGACCTGCAAAGCCTTGTGTCTCAGGGCTCTATCAGGCCGTCCTAGACATGACCCAGTGAAATCTCAAGAAGAAAACCAAAAAACTAGGTCAACACAAAAAGCCAGGAGAACTTTTGTTGTTCTTTTGGGCTGCTTTACCCCAAGACAGCGCCTCCTGTCCGCCCTCCGCCCACTCTGACCTCTGCTAGCCGCGCTGTGTCAGCAGAGGTCAGGGAGACCCAGGAGGGAAGGAGGCAGCAGAAGCCACCACAGGTGGTGACTGGCAGTGACCGCTGAGCCAGGAAGGCTCAGGAAGGCCTGTTGCGGGGGTGGGAGGGAGGGTCCCGGTGCCACCAGCATCCGGCTCTGCGGCCTCAGCAAGGTACTCAGCGTCTGTGGGCCGGAAATCCTCATCGCCGGATGAGCACCCCACCTGCATGCCTTCCCATGGCTGCAGTAACGACTCACTACAAACTTATTTCATTTAAATTCAGTTTAAATCAACAGAGATTTCTTCCGTCACAGTTCTGGAGGCCAGGAGTGTGACATCAAGGTGTGGCAGGGCCGTGTCCTTGTGCAGGCTCCAGCATAGGGTCCTTCCTACCTCCCAGAGCTTCTGGAGGTTGCTGGCAATCCCCGGGGCTCCTCGGCTCGTGGCCACAGAACTGCACTTGCTGCCCCGCTCTGTGCAACTGTACTCGTCTCCCGCCGTGTCCCTCGAGAAGGACACACGATGGCGTGTAGGGCCCACCTGGATAATCCAAACTCGTCTCAAGAAACTTAACTTACGGTAAGTTAGGACCTTTTGCCATAAAGGTAATAGTTGCTTGTTTGCCATATAAGGTCACATTTGAGGATCCGGAGATTAGGATATGGACACACTTTTGGGGGGCCCCATTCTGCCTGCTCCCCACCTCTCAGAGTGAAGTGGGGATTAGACACTGGGTCACCTGGCTCCTGGCCAGACACCATGGTCGTCACGGTTCAGCCTGCATGAGGCTGAGCCTCCAAACCTGGGTGTGAAATCACGGGGACATCGCTCCTCACTACACACCTGGCTCTGAGCCCCGACATTGCCCTGGGAGGCAGGGACCCCATTCCTGTCCTTGGGGCCTGCTAGGCTGTGCTGGTCATGCTTTTCTCGAAGTCTCACTTCTAAGAACCATTCTAGACCCTGGCCAGCTTTGGAACTGAAAGTCTGTCTTGTCAAAAGTGAACAACTCAGAATACATGTGAAGTGCTATTAATTTCCGCCCCAACCATGTTCATCTTACCTGAGACACTAGCCAAGACCCACACGTCATGATGATTATGACGAGCCGCCTAGCAGCAGGCCCGCCTCTGAGTTCTCTGCAGCAGGAACAGGTGACAGTGCTCTCTGTCTAATACATCTTTAAATTATCCTCTTGGAGGACAAGGTCTATAACCAGACCCTCTCAGTAGTGATAGCATCGATATGGGGCCATTCAGAGTTGATGAGCTTGCCATGTTGACTTAGGGGAACGTATGTGTGTTTTTCCGGTTGTGCACTAGTGTGTTTGCCATGGTTTTGAGCCCTGCCCTTTCCAGCCAGGCAGGCAGACATGGAGGTTATTCACGGCAGCAAAGCTTTTTTAAACAGCAGGAAGAGATGTCTGGATTTGCAGAACACTGGGCTAGCAGAGACGGGCTGTGGGTTCCTTTCCTTTTTTTCTCCTTCTTCCTCCTCCTTATTGGGTCCCTAAATAACAATTGCTCATTGCAAAAATTCATCCAATTCAGAAATAAAACAAAGTTTAAGGTTCAAAGCAAAAACTTCCCGTTCTCCCTTCTCCGCCCCACCTCTGTCCCACTCCCTGGAGCCAATGATATTAGCAGCTCTTTTCCCGGTCAGCACAAATACCCACATTTCTCTTTTTAGCTAGTTTTATTGAGATACAATCCACCCATTTAAAGCATTCAATTCCATGGTTTTTAGTCCGTTCACAGAGATGTGCCACCCTCACCTCCATCAAACTTAGAACATTTATCAACTCAAAGAGAATCCTGTGCCCTTCAGCCATCATCCCCAACCGGCCCCCCATATCTGCCATCCCTAAGCAAACTATTGTTGGACGACTTTCTGTCTATAGATTTCCCTGCTCTGGACATTTCACGTAAACGGAATCATACAATTTGTGACCTTTGGGGCCTGGCTCCTTTCACGGAGCATCCTATTTCGAGGTTCATCCATATTAGAGTGCGTGTCAGGGCTTCACTCCTTTCTATGGCTGAGTAATATGCCATTGTATGGAGAGACCAGTTTGTCGATGCATCGTGTATGTGCAAATACCCACACTTCTTTATCTGTACGTTTGCTTTAGACAGGATCCTACATTCCTGCAGCTTGTGGATACTGTACCATGCTGGTACGTGCAGGTGGAGCCTATTCTTTCTCCTGGCCCCAGAGCGCCCCTCGAGGCACACACCTTCCTTTCTGTGATGCTCAGGTTCCATTTGGTGGCCAGTGTGCCACGTCTGACCCACCATGGTGTATCGTTCTGCTTGCTTGGTGGTCAGAAAGCACATGGGATCTGCAGCCTGGCTTCCGTGGAAGAGCTACAGGACGTAGCCGCTCCATGTGCCCTGGCCGTGTGGCCTTGGACGCTGCCCAGCGGCTGTGAAGGGCCCGCTGCCCATCACCTCGGTGGCCGCACTCCTGACCATGTCACCTGCCCGCTGCCTGGTGTGGGACACCTGGCCCCATATGCACGGGGCTGCAATCTTCACTGAGGTACTCCTCAGCTGATCCAGGTGTAGTTGTCCCCATTGGTCGTTAGGCTGAGCCAGGTAATAACACCAACTCCCAAGTCATAGTGACTTAAAATAATCCAAGCTCTCTCTTGCTCACACTGAGTCCAGGTGAACCCGGATCCTCAGAGGGTCCCAGGCCAGCCCACCTCCGGCAACAGTCGCCGCAGGGTCCAGAGAGAGAAGCAAATGGCCCATGACACTAGAACTTGGCCCTTAAAGTGTTTGCCAGGAAGTGAAACATGCTGGCTACCCTTGCATGGCTATGACAAAGGTCAAAGGGATGTGCTCACCTCTGAGCCTGGAAGATTTGCCAAATGGCACCCAGGGCTCCCTTGGGTGTCAGTTGGACTGTGGTGACACCCCAGGACATGCATCCTTGGTGCCTTTTGGTTCGACACAGCTAGACTGTCTTGTATTTTGCCTTTCTCACCAGAGCTAAGAGGAAATGCATCAGCTTCTAAATATGGTATAAAGTTCCTATGTGACCCACTTTTAAAAGAAAGTAAGAAAAGAGGGGCGCCTGGGTGGCTCCATTGGTAAAGTGTCTGCCTTCGGCTCAGGTCGTGATCTCAGGGTTCTGGGATCGAGCCCCGCATCGGGCTCCCTACTCAGCGGGGAGTCTGCTTCTCCGTCTGCCTCTTCCCCTGCTCATGATCTTTCTCTCTCTCAAATAAATAAATAAAATCTTAAAAAAAAAGAAAGGAAGGAAGAAAAGAGAGGTGTTGGCTTTCAGATAAGCCAGGAACAGTCTGAAGCATCACTGTCTGCTGGGCTTCTCCTCTCACTTGCACCACTGAGCTGGGAAGCCCTCCTTCCTCCAAGGACCTAAGCCCCACTCCTTGGGTGGTCCCAGGAGCCATCATCCAGGCCATGGTTGACCAGATGGGGGAGGGGAGCGACCAAGATGACCCAAACCACCCCTGGATCCATCTCTTTTGGAATGGAAGCCGGGCAGTCCCAGTGGGGACCCTGTCACCTGGCAGAGTGTGCCTTGCACAGGCCCCTAGCCACTGGGGTGGTCGGGGCCCCGTCGCCCAGCCTGGGCAGCTATGACAGTGCCACCACTGTGTAGGCTTCTCATGGACAAAGCAGCCCCTCAGACGTCTTCTTCCTTGCTTGCTGACCCAGAAACAGGGGCATTGGTGGGAGCTGCTCTGGACCAGGGTGGTGCCTGGGTGCCCTTGTCCCACGCGAGACTGTCGGCTTGTCTCAGCCTCAGGGCCTTTGCAGAAGAGCATTCATTTCCTAGGCCTGTGTGGCCAGGTGCCTCAAACTGGTGGCTTCCAATAACAGAGACATGCCCTCCCGCAGCTCCGGTCGGCAGGGCCACCCTCCCTCTGAAGGCTCCGTTGTGGACATCCCGTGTGGCCTCTGTTGCAGCTCCTGGCAGTGCTGACGTTCCCTGCTTTCCTCGGCTTACAGCTGCATCTCTCCCATCTCTGCCTCTGTATTCTCTTCTGGTAATGACACTAGTCATTGGTTTGAAATACAGCTTTGTACACTCACCCAACTATGCCCAGTTTCACTGCTGGACTTTGGATCATGTTATCCAGTTGGCCCATGGAAAGCTATGCCTCCAACTGCAGAGCCTAGCGGGTCTGACTCCCCATGCATGGCCCACCACATCATTATTAGCTGCTCCCCTCCCCCTCCTCCTCCTCTCCCCTTCCTCCTCCTCTTCCCCTCCCACTTTCCCTCCTCTTACTCTTCCTTCCCCTCCCCCTCTCCTCTTCCCCCACCTGCTCCCCCTACTCTTCCTTCCCCTCCTGCTCCTCTTCCCCTTCCTCCTGCTTCTCCTCCTCCTCTTCTTTCTTCCTCAATTTTGCAAGCCTGAGAGGTAAAAATATTAATTCACTGTTTTATTTGACTATTTTTTATTTGGTGAGATACTTTGTATCCTTTATCCACTTTTTCCCTATTGAGGTATTTAGGAAGATTTTTTTTTTTTTACTTTTATTTTTTTTATTGTTATGTTAATCCCCATACATTACATCATTAGTTTTAGATGTAGTGTTCCATGATTCATTGTTTGTGCATAACACCCAGTGCTCCATGCAGAATGTGCCCTCCTCAATACCCATCACC
>NC_138374.1:2417238-2444350 GCF_054177405.1 Leptonychotes weddellii
AGAAAGATATGTATCATATGACCCCACTGATATGAGGAATTCTTAATCTCAGGAAACAAACTGAGGGTTGCTGGAGTGGGGGGTGGGGTGGGAGGGATGGGGTGATTGGATGATAGACACTGGGGAGGGTATGTGCTCTGGTTAGCGCTGTGAATTGTGCAAGACTGTTGAATCACGGATCTGTACCTCTGAAACAAATAATGCAATATATGTTAAAAAATAGAAAAAAAAAGAAGATAGCAGGAGGGGAAGAATGAAGGGGGGGAAATCGGAGGGGGAGACGAACCATGAGAGACGATGGACTCTGAAAAACAAACTGAGGGTTTTGGGGGGGGGGTGGGAGGATGGGTTAGCTTACTGTTGAATTTTGAGAGTTCTTTATGTAGTCTAGATACTAGTCCTCTTTCAGATTTTCAATTTACAGACATTTTCTCCTAGTCTGTAGCTTATCTTTGCATCTTCTTTTTTTTTTTTTTTAAAGATTTTATTTATTTATTTGAGAGAGAGAATGAGACAGATTGCACGAGAGAGGGGAGGGTCAGAGGGAGAAGCAGACTCCCTGCCGAGCAGGGACCCCGATGCGGGACTCGATCCCGGGACTCCAGGATCATGACCTGAGCTGAAGGCAGCCGCTTAACCGACTCAGCCACCCAGGCGCCCCTATCTTTGCATCTTCTTACCAGGATCTTTTGCAAAGCAAAAACTTATGTTCACACAAAAACCTGTACATGAATGTTTGTAGGAACTTTCTTCATATAATAGCCCAGAACAGGAAACGTCCCCGATATTTTTCAACAGGTAGGTGTTTGAACAAAGTGTTTTTTGTCTTTTTGTCAAGCCAGTGACATCTGTTGCCTACTACCAGGCATAGAAGTCTGAGCACTTCTGCCCACTGCATCTTAGGATCAGAGGTGCCAAGGAAAACACAACACACAAGCACTGGATGAAACAAGGCTTTCCTCTCACAGAAATCTGTGTCAGTAGTAGGCATCAGCCCCCTCCCCCATGGCCAGCAGGTTCCTCATGGCAGTTGGTGCAGGGCCGTTGGCCTGCATGCACCCCTTCTGTGCTGCATCAGATGGACTCTGTCCCCTCCCACATGTAGGGCTGACCAGGTGCTGTATGATGCACACACCTAAGCAGAACAGAAGAGGACACATTGAATCTGAAATAAGGAAAGCTATCCATACAAGGTGACAAGTCTAGCACAGGTGGTGTGGGCTCTTTACCTCTTGATAAGGAAATGTTCCAGGCCCAATGCTCCTGCTTATGCAGCTGAGTGCAGGGATTGAAAGACTATAAGTAGGAGATTGCCTTTCCCAACATATTTTGGCTAAGCCCAGTTTATCCATGTTTCCTCTTATGGACTGTGCTTTTATGTCAAGTCTAAGAATTCTTTGACTAGCCATAGAACCCCAAGATTTTCTCCTTTGTTTTTTTCTTAAAAGTTTTGTAGTTCTACATTTCACATGAAGTCCGTGATCCATTTTGAATTAATTTTTGTATAATGTGTGAGACTTGTTTGCCTGTGAAAAAGCATTATTCTCTATGCATTTAATGCTATGCCTTTTCCTCCCAGGACTGCATTAGCTGTGTCCCCAAATTATGATATGTTGTCTTTTTGTCTTCATTCAGTTCATTTCTTTTTTATTTCACTCAAGACTTCCTTGACTCATGGGATTATTTAGAAGTGCCTTGTTTAATTTAAAAGTGTTTGAAGATTTTTCTGTTCCTGGACACTAGATTGATTCCATTGTGGTCAGACAACACACTCCGTATGATTTTGATTCTTTTAAATTTGCAGAGATCTGTTTTTATGTCCTAGATTATATGGCCTATATTGGCATATATTTCATGGATATTTGGAAAGAATGTGCATAATGCCATTGCATGGAATGTTCTGTAAATGTCAGATCCTAATTGGACTGAATTGTTGGTTAATGGTGTGATTGAGTTCTGGATTTTTGCTGGTTTTCTAAGAGTTCCAAAATTGTTGAGAAAGTCTCCAACAATAATTGTAGGGTTTTTTCTATTTTTCCTCTCAGTTCTATCACTCTTGGCTTCACCTGTTTTTGGCTGTTTTTGGTGCAAACACATTTGGCATGGCTGTGTATTCTTTTGTCATCATATAATGTCCCTCTCTGTCTCTGGGAATTTTCTTTGCTCTGAGGTCTACTTTACCTGACTTCAGTGAAACAAATTCTGCTTTTTTAAGATTCATGTTTACATGATATAACTTTTTCTATTCTTTTACTTTCAACCTGCCTGTATCATTACCTAGTTGAAATGAGTTTCTTGTAGATGGTGTATTATTGAGTCATATTTTTAAATCTACTTTGATAATGTCGATCTTTTTATTAGTATATTTAGAGCACTTACATTTAATGTAGTTTTTTATATGTTAGGGCTTTAGTCTGTCATTTTACATTTTGTTTTCAATTTATTCCCTGTGCTTTTTATTTCTCCTTATTTATATCTTCTGTCTTCCTGTAGGTTACTGGAACACATTTTTTAAATTATTTTTTAATTTAAATTCAATTAGCCAACATATAGCACATCATTGGTCTCAGATATAGTGTTCAACAATTTATCAGTTGCGTATAACACCCAGTGCTCATCACATCATGCGCCCTCCTTAATGTCCATCACCCAATTACCCCATCCCCCCACCCACCTCCCCTCCAGCATCCCTCAGTTTGTTTCCTATAGTTAAGAGTCTCTCATAGTTTTCCTCCCTCTTTGATGACTTCCCACTCAGTTTTCTCTCCCTTCCCCTCTGATCCTCTGTGCTGTTTCCTATATTCCACATGTGAGTGAAACCATATGATAATTGTCCTTCTCTGATTGACTTATTTCATTCAGCATAATACCCTCCAGTTCTATCCACATCTATGCAAATGGTAAATATTCATCCTTTCTGATGGCTGAGTAATATTCCATTGTATATATGAACCACATCTTTATCCATTCATCTGTCGATGGACATCTCAGCTCTTCCCATAGTTTGGTTATTGTGGACATTGCTGCTATGAACATTGGGGTGCAGGTGCCCCTTCAGATCACTGCATTTATATCTGTGGGGTAAATACCCAGTCATGCAATTTCTGGGTAGCTCTATTTTCAACTTTTTGAGGAACCTCCATACTGTCTTCCAGAGTGGCCATACCAGCTTGCATTCTCACCAACAGTGTAAGAGGGTTCCCCTTTCTCTGCATCCTCACCAACATTTGTTGTTTCCTGCCTTGTTAACTTTAGCCATTCTGACTGGTGTAAGGTGGTATCTCATTGTGGTTTTGATTTGTATTTCCCTCATGCCAAGTGATGTGGAGCATTTTTCATGTGTCTATTGGCCATTTGTATGTCTTCTTTGGAGAAATATCTGTTCATGTCTTCTGCCCATTTTTTGACTGGATAATTTGTTTTTTGGGTGTTGAGTTTGATTAAGTTCTTCATCAGAACACATTTTAGAATTCCATTTTGAGTTAACTGTTGTGTTTAGATGTTTATCCTTGTACCTTCTAAATTTCCTTCTTTTATTGTTTCTTGTTTAGAGAATTTCCTGTAGCCATTTAGCCTTTTGGGGTAGGTGTGCAGGTGAAAAATTCTCTTAGTTGTCTTTCCTCTAGGAATGTCTTTATTTCCCTTTTATTCCTGAAGGATATTTTTACTGAATGATTCTGAGTTTACAGTTCTTTTCTTTCAGCACTTGAGAAGCAATTTTTGCCACTTTCTTCTGGCTTGTGGTTTCTGATGAGAAATCCATTGTCATTAAAATTACTTTTCCCCTATAGGTAAGGTGTCTTCTGTCTCTCACTCTTTTATATATATAATATATAATATATAATATATAATATGTGTGTGTATATGTGTATATGTGTATATATATATGTAGGTATGTATGTAGATGTATGTATGATGTAGATACGTATGTACATATATATGTAGATATGTATGTATATATCTATACATGTAGAAATATATATTTGTATGTGCACACACATATATATACTAAAATACTATGTATATATGTAGTCTTTAATTTTTAGAGGTTTGACTGTGTTGAGCCTTGGTGTGGATTTCTTTGGGTTTATCCTCTTTGAGATTCACTAAGTTTGTTGAATCTAGGTTTATGTCTTTTGCCAAATTTGGGGAGTTTTCAACCATTATTTTTCTGAGTACTTTTTCAGCTGTGTCCTCATTCTCTTCCTCCTGGGATTCCAATAACATGAATGTTAGATCTTTTGTTATAATTCCACATGTCCCTGAAGCTCTGTTCACCTAAGATTGTTTTTCTCTGTTTAGATTGAGTAGTTTTTATTGTTCTATCTTCAAGTTCATGGATTACTTCCTCTGACTCCTCCATGCTGCAGCAGAGCCCATCCACTGAGTGTTTTATATCTGTTATGTTTTCATTTTTAAAATTCCCATTTGGTTCTTCTTTATATTTTCTATTTCTTTGCTGAAACCTTCTATCTTATTTCCTGATACTTTCCATCTTTTCATTTGTTTCAAGCATATTTATTATTTCTTGTTGATGCATTCCTATGATGGCTGCTTTAAAATATCTGCCAGATAATTCTAACATATCCATATCTCAGTGTTGGCATCTATTGGTGTTCTCTTTTCATTCAGTTTGAGAAATTCCTGGTTCTTGGTATGACAAGTGACTTTCAGTTGAAACTTGGACATTTTGGTTATTATGTTCTGAGCATCTTATTTAAACTTTCTGTTCCAGTTGGCTTTCTCTGGCATTGCTCTGGCAGGGGAAAGGGTAAATATCACCTCATTGCTACCAGGTATGGGGTAGAAGTCCTTGTTTCCCACTCAGCCTCCATTCACAGCCAGTGGGGGGACTCCTCATTATTGCTGGATAGGGGTGGGAGTTCTGGATGCCCACTACTACCTCCCTGGATGGGTGGGAGTGCCTCATTACTGTTCCCCATATGGCCTCTACTTACACCATGGGGGGCAGGCCATAGCCTCGTTACTGTTGGGTGGTAGTGAAAGCTCCGAATCCCCACTAGGCTTTCTCTGACACCACCCTGTTGGGGCACCTCCTTACAGCTTCTTGAGGATAGGAGTCTAGGCTCCCCACTTGGTCTTTACTGGCATGAGTGGGGTTGGGCCACAGGTTTTCTGTGGTGTTTGGTTGGAATAGAGAATTATAGTCTGAAAGTTCTCTGTCTTATTAGGATGCTCCTTTCCCAGTCCTTTGGCTAGAGAGAGCACGGATTTTTTTTTCCCCCCAAATCTGTACCATTGACATGTTTAGACTGACGACATCATCAGCTCCAAGACTGGGATGTATGAGGCAAAAAGAAAATGCAGGAAAATCACCATCAGGTAGTTCCCTGGGTCTCAAGATCCCTAGCTGGTCTTTCTTCTCCTTGACACTTTTCAGTCTTCTCATGTATATTTTACATATAAGGTCCAGGGTTTTTAGTTGTACCTAGCAGGAGGAAAAGAAAAAAGTTCATCTACTCCATCTTCCCAGAAGCAGAAATTTCTTATTTTTATTATTTTTAAGAAAAAAATTTAGGTGCACAAAATGCACCTGGTCACAGAAAAGCATATATCTCCAAATGTCTTTTTGAAAAGACTGGATGGAAATACTCCAAAAAGTTAACCAGTGACTCATTTTTTTATCTCCCTATTTTCTTGTAATTCCCAAATTGTTAATTATATGCAGGTACTATTTGTAATTTTAAGTAAACAATAGAAATTTCCACTTTTAAAAATAAGCTGCTGTTCTTTGTGCTGCCACCCCCAATAGACACCAAGTCACACATTCCTCTGAGTCTTTCCTTATGCCCTGTGGATTGGGACCACTGTAATGTTACATACAGGATCACTCCCAGTGTACAGATAGCCATTATGGTTTGCAGAGCATACTTTTCTGGCCCAGGGTAGCACCTTTTTCTCTACGCCATTAAAACTGATCACCATGAGTATTGCATGAGTTAGTTGCTGTAAATGATTAAGCTCCAAAATTTCAGCAGCTGAAAATAGTTTACTGCTCACTCACATAACAGTCCAATGAAGGTTTGCTTGGTGGGGAAACTTCCTCCATGTGGTGACCTAGAGGCCCAGGCTCCTTCCAGCTTGTGGTTCTGCTGTCCCCTGAGACATGGAGACCTTGGATTCCAGCCAGGGGAAGGTCAAAGAGACTGGAGAAGGCACACATCATCCTAAAAGCTCAACTCAGAGGATACACATATCATCTCTACTCACACTCCATGGAGAAACAGGGCCATACCAGGATGAAAGGGGAGAGTCTCTCCTAGAAATACAACTAAAAATGCCCCCATAGCAGCTGCTGTAGCCAGAACTGAATAACAGAATTGTATTGAAAAATGCCTCAAGGCTCATCGAGGGGCAAGGCCCCCAAGTTGCTGTGGTGGACTCATCTTGTTGCCCTGCATCCTTTCCTTTGGGTCCACTCCTCACCAGGCAGTTTTGGGATGGATGCTGACCTGGCAAAGGATCCCATCCTCCTGGCGTCACCATACTTAGTTTGTGACTGGTTATGTGAGCCATCCCAGACCAATCTGAACTCTCTTTAGGATTTTGAAGGTAGTCAAGAGTTGTTAAATTGAAGGTATATGAATTGGAGGCCGTCAGCACTGTGCTAGGTGCTGGGGGTTTGGAGGCAGTAAGCACAAGACACACAGGGCCTGTCTGGAGCTGTTCTCCAACCAGCAGGAGGAACAGATGGGGATGAGTGCTGGGGGGTCTTTCCTCTCGACCTTTGCAACCTCTTCATCATCCATAGCATCCTGATAGGGCTGATGTGCATCTCCTCCCTCACTGTAAGGCTCAGCAGCTGGGTAGCCTTTTCCCCAGGTATTGGCAGTGCCTCCAGACCTCCAGACTAGGTCTGCTGCAGCCTGTGGCCAACCTGGAGCCAAGGAGCCCCCAGAAAACAAGTCAGCCCATCTGCAGTTCTGCTGAGATAGCCTATGGCTCCTGCCTGGATCATGATCAGGAATGGGGGCCCCTTATGGTCAGAGATACTGCTCATTTCATGGTAACCTCTGTCATACCCATAGTTATTACAGGCAAAGCATCAAAGTGGAACCAGCCAAAGGGGAAGGTGCATACAGTGGAATCTGGGAGGCATCCAAACACAGAGCTTTGGTCTTCCTTTCTCCATGGAGTCCTGGACAGTGTTACCCCTCCGGTCACAATGTGTGACAACAAGCACTGAGTACTGCCAACCAGGGAAGCCCATAGAGTTCAGTGTCCAGAGCTGTTATTGAGATTTCATTACACAGGTATGCTCCATTGATTGATCTGCACATGTGGTTGAACTCCAGCTCCAGCTCCAGCTCCAGCTCCAGCTCCCCTCCCCCAAGAGGCTGGGCTGATATCCTGAGGCCCCCAGCCCCCACCCTCTAATCCCATGGCTGCTTTTTCTGGCACAGCCAGCACCTACCTTAGTCATCCCATTAGCACAAACTATCAGATGTGGTGAGGGCTCATGTGTAACAAAGACACTCCTATCACTTTGTCCTATCACCAAGACAAAGTCCAGACCTTTCTTTAGAGGCCAAACTCTTTGCTCTGCCTGCTTACTCTGGGGCCCATCCTTGCAGGGCATCCTGCCTTGGCCCCAAGCCCACTTGCTGGTCCTTCTCTCTTTCATGGGGCATGCCTAGCAGCTGGAGGGGGGGCTTCTGCAGGTAAGGTGCAGGAATAAAGTCTGGGGTGAAGTCACAGGCTGCAAGAGGAGATACAAGTTCAGGCAGGACAGAGCCAGGGGCCTCCATCTCTAGAGATCAAACTACATTTGGGGGGTTGGCCCCTCTGAAGGCTAGAGCTGGCTTTGTATGCCTACTGGAGGGTATGGGATGAGGGACAAAGGAGCCCAGGACCCAGGAGAACATGCCTGTCCTTCTCAGGGCTCCAGCACCAAAGGACTTGGAGTCCACACACGCTTCTCAGGGTTCTTCTGTCAGTTCCTGTCCCAATTCTTCCCCTCCCTGAGAAGCACATGCCCAGGGCTGGCTGGTCCCAGAAGATGAGAGACATGCAGAGCTGACCTGAACAGAACTTGCGGTCTGAAGCCACACCTAGCTGTACGCAAGCAGCAGGGCCCAGATCACACAGCTGCCCCAGCCAACCTGCAGGTGCACGTGCGAGGAAGCATGACTGCTGTTTATGTGACTGTACTGGGGAAGGTGAGCAGCACCACCACGGCCAACTGACCGACACACAGCTTAAGCGATGAGCATCGGCCTCCAGGCAGCAAAGGTGGGTGTGTTCCTTGTCTGTTGTTGCTGTAATAAATTGCCAAGAATTTAGTGGTTTAAAAAACACCCATTTACTATCTCACAGTTCTGTAGGTCACATGTCTGGGTGGGCTTGACTGGGTCCTTGCCAGAACACCTGACGTCACTTTCTTTGAGTCCTGGGTGCATGGCTTGTTCTCTCTTCTTTTTTTTTTTTTTTTTTAAGATTTTACTTATTTATTTGAGAGAGAGAGACAGAGATAGTGACAGAGATAGCAAGAGAGAGCACAAGCAGGGAAGAGAGGGAGAAGCACACTCCTGGCTGAGTGGAGAACCCGACATGGGGCTCGATCCCAGGACCCTGGGATCATGACCTGAGTTGAAGGCAGACGCTTCTGCAACCGACTGAGCCACCCAGGTGCCCCTTGTTCTCTCTTCTTAATGGGCACAGGAAAAGAAAGCTAGAACACTGCTTGCCCTACCTCTCCAATCTTGGCATGATCACTGGATATTAGAAATTCTGTTCATTTCCCAGGTCTTGAGCATCTGAGCTTCTTTACCAAGTAGATTTTGCAACGGACTCCAAAGTGTAAATGAATATGAAGCTTTGCTACAGGCCGAGCAGGTTGGAAGGGTCAGAGAAGTCATGTCCCCCCAGGTAGCCTTTTAGCCAGGGACGACTGGCCGCAGGAATCTGAAAGGCCTGCTTCCTCACCTTGGGCAGGAGAACCGTGAGACTAACTTACACGCTGAGTGTCTTGAGGGACCAGACCGAAGCCATCTTCTGGGTTATGCGACATAATGCTGCATAACCAGCCACCCTACGCCACAGCAGAGAGGTGACTCTGGTGTGGGTTGGGCTCTCACACATCTGCCACCTGCCGTGGTTTGGCTGGATGGCTCTGCTGATCCTGGTGGGCTCTCTCCCCTGTTGTGGGTCAGCTGGCTGCCGGCTGGTCCGGGATGGCCTTGGCGGGGCCACTGGGCTCCGTGCCACGTGTCCATTCCATAATAGTCGCTGGTTGGGTCTGTTCCTACAGTGAAGACAGAGGCACGAAAAGCAGAAGTGGGGACATCCCACACAGTGGCTAACCTCCAGAGGCCGAGGCAAGTCATGCAGCCCAACTCAAAATCAAAGGGTGGGCAAGGGGATTGGCTCCACTTTGTGATGGGAAGGTCTGCAGGGTCACACAGTCAGGCCATCTTCTGCTTAGCCTCCATATCCTCCCTGCCTCCCTACTCCCTTCCCAGCTCTTCTGGGCGAACTACCTGCATGCAAGTCCCTGCCTCAGGCAACCATTTCGTGCACCAGCTGCTGTATTTAGATTAAAGTGTTCTTCTGAACTGAGGTGTAATTCACATGTCATAGGTTTAAAAGAGTTGACTTTCAAGGCTTTAGGTCAATAGAGGAATGAGAAATGAAAATATAGAGGCCTATACTGAAAAAATAAAGAGTTGGATATACATATGTTAGGGTGAAAACAGGCCTCAATGATCACAGGATTTTTTTTTCCCCATCAACATATGCATCTCAGTCTTTCTTTCTCAAATATTATGTTTTATGGGCCTAGAACAACCCTAGGATTTCTCTTCATGAATGATTGTAGGACAGAACTGCCATCATATTCCCTTGAACGCCAGTGGTGGGGGCCACGGAGGGTCAGGGTGTCTCACAGGGTCACTCCAAATGCCTCCCTTCACACCTTGCAAACAGTCTTGAATCGAGTTGCTTGAATCGAGTCTCGGGAAAGCAGTCTGCCATCTCCACAAACTGGAGGGGTGGGTCTCATCCTGGAACCACCATCCCAGGCCAACACAAAAGGCCCTAGGAAGCTGGTTCCCATCACCCCTGGCCTGGCTTGTTATCACATGGATAGCTGCTCGCCACTGCCCAGGTCTCACTTCCCACCCCCACCCCCATCCCACAAGTGGCTTTTCCTGGCTGTCTTCTGTGGACAGCGGGTGGTTTCCTTTGTTACTCTCACCCAGGTTACTCCACTGGGATGCAAGAGCAAAAATGTCACGAAGCAGGTCATGGCATATTTGACCAAATCAGTTGCCATTTTAATTAAAATATTTTTTCCTTATAGGCAAGAAGAAATGTGGAGGGACTACAATGTTCTGAGCAGAAGAGCCAATTTTGTCTTCCTGGTCTATCAACTTGGGTGTGTGTGTGAAACTTTCCACAATACCAAGTCTCTAAGGTTGAATCACATCTGTATGAATTCAACAATTATTTGCTGATCCCACATGCTGTGTCCAGCTCCTTGCTAAGAACTCATCAACCAGATGAAGAGAATGGGTGAGTCCCAAGTTCAGGAGTTTCCCACAGGGGGAATCCATATACAGATGTGTTTCATACAGTAGGTCAGCAAATAAAGCAAAGAATTGCTGAAACCTTTTGTCCTCTGAAAATGCCCAGGATTAAGTTCTCACTTCTGGATTAGGTGACCAAGTTTCACCTCTGCTGAATTTCTGCACTGGGGCCCCTCCATTCCTCTGCACCCTTGGGCTAGTGCTAATTTGGCATTGGGAAAGTCCCACCTCGCCTCACACTTAAAATGTTGGCTGGATAGTAGGGACCACAAGGCACATTGCTTCTTATGGACAAAGAGATAAAAGTAAATATTGAAACAGGTTTGAATATTGATGTTTGTGAATTTGTTTCTGGGTACAGAGGCCAGTGACAGATCATACACATGTGGACAATGACAGATGATGAGATGGACATTGATTTTTATGTGCCTGTTAGATGTACCGAAGCCTTTCCTGCTGCAAACATCTCAGAGCTGAGTCCTCGCACTCCACAGGCTGGACCTCAAGCACCATGAGAGCAGGGCCTTGCTCACTACTGAGCACAGCCTGACCCAGCCTACATGAATATTTGTGGGACAAAGGAGGGCAGCGAAGGGGGCAGCAATCACCGTATCCCATAAGTGAGGCATGGAGAAAGTCAGTGATTATTCCTACTAAAGGATAACTCTGTGCTGTTGTTTGTATATGGAGGTATGGTCATTGGTCTCCTGTCAACGGGTCAATGGCCAAGCTCTTTCCCATAAAAGTGATGGGTTTTCTCAAACTGTCCCATCTGATTATGTCATTTCCTTCATGAACTTATGTGACCAGTGCCATTCCTCTCCCAGGCCTTTGATCAGGAACAACTACCTACATGACTAAATGTTCTCCATTCATTTCTCATTCCCGTAAAAAAAAAAAAAAAGAAAAGAAAAAGAAAAAGAAATCCTCAAGGATCTACCAAGAGTAAGGCCAGGTCTCCATTCTCTAGGAGCATTTGGAGAAAGGAGGCCCAGGATGGCACCTTTGGAGGGCAGGTAAGATTGCAGAGGAGGAGGGTTGGAGAAGGAAGGGTCACCAACCCAACATTAGAGGGATCCTACCCATCCCCTTAGCCTCCTTTTTGTCATTCCACATCCTATCTGGGCACACTTAGCAAAGGCCATTTCAGGGCTCCATGCATGCAAAGTGACTTTAAGACATCTAACCTCCCCATCCTTCGCCTCTGAAGCCACATGTGGCTGAACCACGTAATGGCTGGAGTTCTGGAGTCCAGCAGTGGGGTTGGAGTCCCAGCTTCCTGGTAGTATGACCAGGACATGTCCTTTAACTTTCCCACCTGTCTTGGGTGCCCAGCACATAATATTCAATACATGTGAGCTGCTATTAAAAACATGGGTAATTTTATATCTTAAAATATTCCATATTGCTTAAATGGTTTCATGCTGGCTCACATTAAAAATGATTCCCAAGTGACGATGACAAAGGGGAAATATTCCTTATTTAGTTCTTTTCTTACATTAAGCTATCATAATAAAGTACATTTCTGGGTTGCATTCTCTAGAGTGCTTTTTACTAAATAAATGGCCAAAAATAACTTTTCCCTTCCAGTAAGATTTCATGATTCAGCACATTCAACTTTCACTACAAAAGGTTGAAATAAAGAGAACAAAACAAATCTAGGAGCAAGAAACAGGGGAGAAAAAGCAATGCATTGTTGATGGTGAAGGCCCAATTCTGACCCGCTGGTGCTTTCTGTTTTTGAAGACAAACTTGGCTACACAAAAGTCGTCTTTATCTGGGGATCTACATTGCACTTAAGTCTTGAGGAAGCAGGTAGATAAGAATTAGTAGGAGATAGTACTAGGTTCTCAGCAAAGGGGCATACTATAAAAATAAGCAGTCACTGTAGGGACACAGGGCCTGGAGCCAGCCACCTTGGTTAAAAGTCAGCTTCTTCCAACCCAAGGGCCAGCCAGCCAGCGGGTCAGGGATGCGGACACACCCGCCGGACCCCTGTTCTTGCCTTCAGCAGCAGCTCCAGATGTTAATGGCAAAGGTCCCACATCTGGTCATTTCCTGGGTGACACCAAAGGCAGAGTGTGGTGGTCAAGGCCGCTTGGCCTCATTCTCTCCCAGGGGCGGCGGAGTCAGCTGACGTTGCCCTGAACGCCACACTCAGCTCATGGGACCAGGTATCTATTCTATTCTTTTGCACAGTGGCTTTATCGGGAGAATCCCAGCCCTCCTCTCTTTGTGGGAGAGCCCTTGCCTGGCCCCATTTCACTGTAACCGCCTGGCAGTTGAGCGCTTCCCACTAGATTATTAGCATCCAGACTCCAAGGAAGCTGTCCCCTCCCCCAGCATTACCAAAAAGGCCCAGGCGGACCCGCGCCATCCTGTTTGGGAGAGTGCACAAGTCTACACCGACGGCTTCGGGCCAACCCGAGCCTGGGATACGCGCTTAGGGACAGGTGTCTACGCCGGGGAGCCACTCCCCGGGTTTGGCGCGCTCTCTTGGCCAGGGGTCACCAAAGCCATTGGGCCCTGGAAGAAGGAGCGGGGCTCCGGTCCTAGCGAAAGGCCTCCCCGTGGGGGCCCCGCGCCCGGCCCAGTGGGGCGCCCTGGAGGTCCCTCCTCACGGTGGCAAGAGTGGGGCACAGCTGCGGCCCGGGGGCACGGCGGCGGGCGGGCCGCGGGGCCCCCTGCGGGCACCTTCTTGCGCCCCCGCCCGGCCCCCGCCCGCCGCGCCGCCGCCTCCCGCGGTGGAAGGCAGCGCGGCGCGTGCGCACTGACGCGCTCGCGGCCGGGCCCGTGGGCTCTCCCGGGAGGGTGGGAAGTGGGAACGTGGGAAGGCGCCGGGCCGCACACCCTCCCGGCCCGCAGCTGGCGCCGCCGCCACCTCGCGGCCAGGGCGCCCCGCGACGCCCGTCGAATGAGCGGCGCAGGTAAGCGCGCGGGGACTGCTCGCGGTCCCGTCGGGGGCTCCCGGCCCCAGCCTGTGGCCCCCAGAGGCCACCGGCCACCGGCCACCAAAGTTGAACTTGGCGCGCCGCGGGCCGGGCGCTGGGCGCAGGGGGGCCAGGCTGCGCCGACTGCGCCATCCCCCATCCCGGGTGCGCTCTGCTCGCCCGCGGGGGGCGCGGTCGGGGGCATTGGCGGAGGCGCGCGCGGCGGGGTTGGGGCTGCGGGAGCCCGGGACCTTGGGCGGCGCTCCGGGCCTGGCCTTGCAGTGAACTTTTGCGCGGCGTCCTGGTAGCGTTTTGTCGGCCGGCAAGCACTGCCTGGGCAGCCCCTCGGGCTCAGGGGGGGCTCTGCCTGCGCTCCTCCTGGCCCGACAGCGGGGAGGTGAACGCGGGCGGAGGGCCCTCGGCGCGGGGGAGGCGCGCGCGGGCGCAGGCAGAGATTGGGGGTTCCCGGGGTTTAGTAGAAGGACCCGGGATTTTTCAATCCCCGCCCCTCCCCTCCATACAAAAGTGAGACCCTTGGAGGGAGGAAGGGAAAGGTCGAAATGCCGAGGTGCCTGGAAGAGAACGCAGGAAGCAATTAAAACTCCTCCTTTCGGATTAACAACCAAAAATTGATCGATGTGTCAGGAATACCGCTGATTTATGAAAGGTGCTTATTTCTCTGGTATGGAGAATTTTATGTTCTCCAGGTGAAACCGAGTTCACCCAGCTCCAGCGTAGATTGATGTTTTAATAAAAATAAATAAAGGGGAAAACTCGCCTGGTCTTTGGGGACATCAAGTCTCAAATCGCAGTTAGACTAACAAATCAAATTGCATTATCTTTACATTTCATATCTTTTAATCGTGCCTAAAAATCTGAGGAGAGCGCCTTCATTTCGAAAGTTTTAATATAGTGCTTAAAAGTTCGCATGACTAGCAATCCATGTTTCATAAGCAAAACGGCACGGGGAGCGTCGCGTAATTGCGGTAAGTGGCAGGCCTGGCGGAGCCGGCGCGGGGCGAGCGCGGGCGGCGGCGGGAGGAGGAGCGGGCTCTGGAAGGCCAGCGGGAGGCGGCGGCGGCGGCGCCTGGAGCCGCGCGGCGCCCGTAGATGGCGCCCTGGCCCCACGCTAGGTTCGGGAGCCGCGCTGCGCCGGGCGCGCGCGGGCGGGGGAGCAGGCGGGGGCGCGGGGTGGGCGCGGAGCGCGGGGCTCCGCACTTGCAGTTGACTTGGGCCAGGGCAGCATGGCTCTGCAGGAAAAAAATGAAGCTTATTGTTGGCATTTTAAATTTAAGGCCTGGTCAGCGTTTTGGGGGCGGATGGGGGTCAGTGAGCCCAGGACGTTCCTGCGAGCGGAGGGGTTCTCTTCGAGAGACCCCAGTCTGGCTGCGGCGGGCCTGGTGGCGACCGCGCAGCCCTAGTCCTCGCTCTCCGGGCGCGCGGCCCAGGCGGGGCACTGGCATGCAGACACGCGTGGATGCGGGCGAAGGTCGGTGGTGCGGCGGCAAGGACACCAAGTTCAAAGCTGCCCATAGATCACCCCCGGGGGCGGCCAGGACGGCCCAGAGGCTGCCCTGCCCCGCCTTGGGTGCACCGCCCGAGCCCGCGCCAGCCCAGCCGCCTCGGCTGCCGGCGCGCTCCGCTTTGCAATGTAAATTTCAGCGGGACAAATTGCTTATTAATAGTCTAGAAGAGAAGCGGGTTTCTTTCTTTCTTCTTTTCTTTATCTGTTTTTATTTCTGCATGGCCCCTAGCTATGCCCTGGGCAGCCTCGCCGCCCAGCAGTTTTCTCTTCATTTCAATATCCTAAAGAAAATGCAAATTTCCACAGTGTGGCCTTTTTAAAAAGTTAAATTAGCAACAGCTTTAAGTGACTCCATTAGTATGGAAAACATACACATGTTTAATGTGAGAATAGCTTCCTTTTAAAAGGGCTCATTCTGGGCTGTAAATTTAGCAGACCCTCGGATTGGTAAAGAATCACGTCGCGGCCAAATGTGTCACCAAAGGCGCATCCCCCGCATGGCCTGCGCCCGGTTTACCCGGAGGGGCCGTCCCGCTGCCGCGCGCTGCCCAATACCGTCCGCCAGCTTGGATCCCTTAGAAATGGCGTGAACGTGGGTGAAAGGGTTTGTGCAGGCGGGAAGGGAGGAGGGGTTGACACATTTCTGTCCAAGGGTAGTGTGCGCTCCCATCCCTCCCAGCCTCGTCGTCGCGGTCCCTACAGCTGAGATAATTACCCGGGCGGACTGACCAGGCCAGGCAGCTGTCACCCACCAACCCATTTTTGCGCACAGGAACGGATGTATACACACCCCGCTAAGGTGCGGCCGAGGAGTGGGCGAGTGTCGCTGCTGAGGAGGACGTCAATCCCATGCCAATCCGTCCACCCCCAGCCCTTGGCTCTCTACCACCCCAACTCCTTTGCCGGTTTTGGCAAACCCATTTCAAGCCAGAATTTCATTGGCGAACTTTTGCGCCCCGTTAGCTTTCAGATGAGGGTATTCAATTCTTTTATGGGGTCTGGTTATCCCCCTCCTTTACATTTAAGCCAGTGGCAGGGCACCCCACCCCCTCCTAGGAAAGAGTTAAGATTTATGGTGTGCTGGAGAGGTCTTGTTAGGATGTCATCTGCATTTTTTAACTACTGCGTAATAAAAAGTGAGAAGTTTTGAGACACCTTTCTTGATTATACCTTTGGCGATACTTTAGGTTTTACATTTAATTTGCATTTTGTTCTTAGTGAATATTGAAGTCTTGAGTGGAAGATTGAATTTTATTAGGACATCTGGACTGACAATATCAAATCAGACACCAGTGTCCCAAAGCATGCTAAAATTTCAGAGTTAATTAGAACGCAGTGTGTTTAATTAAAGCCAATTATAATATTTGAAATTATCTGATCGATCCGTGTTTCTACAGTTTGGGTCTGTGTAGGTGTTGATTGGCGCACTCTGTGCGCCGTTGGATCTAGAAACTACTCAGGGGAAAGTTTGCTTTGTAAACTGGCGGGGGCGGGTGGGCGCGGAATCCATGTCCTGGGCGCTGGCTCCCGCGCATCCTGCCCGACTGCCTTAGGGCGCCGCTGAACGCAGCTCCGGAAACTCCAGCTCGTTAAATCGCTGCGCCTTTTCGGGTCCGAGGGACCCCGCCACGCACCAGCTGTCTTTCCCAGCTCAGGTGCTCCGCCCAAGCTTTTTGCGGAAAGGCAACCTTTAAGATTGCAAGGTGCGTTGGGAGAAACCCAGCTCGCAGAATGCGAGTGTTTGATTTGGGATTCTCGCTGTGGCTGAAGAGCCCCCAGGGCAGATTCAGAATGGTGGGGTCAGCCAAAGTGACCGAAGGAACCAGAGAAAAGTCAGGACAAGGAGACAGTAATTAACTGTTTCCTTTCTAATTTCGCACGCAGCAGGAACCGAGGTGCGCCCCGGCGTTTTCCGCCCAGCTTGGAGAGCGCTGGGTTTTCCAGGGAGGGTCGAGAGAATTCCGGGTCGCATCCGCTGTCCCCCGCGGGTTGGGCACTTGGAGCGCAAGTTTCTCGTCAGCAAGGGCGTGGGCGCGGCGCTCATTGCCCTGGCCTTGGCGCGGGTGCCGGGCTCGGCCTGGATTTTGCAGACACACGTGGGCGGCAGTCAGGACCAGGCGTTGGGTGGACGTTTCCGCGCGCTCCTAGGTTCACGGGGTCAGCGGGGCCTAGGTGCGCGGGATGCGCAGGAGCCGCGGCGCAGCTGGTAGGCCGGGCAGGGAGCCTCGGCAGCCACCTGCCCTGGGGTAGGTGGAAGCCTCGGCGGCTTGGCTCTCGGCTGCGCGGCGACACTGCTCTCCCCACCCCAGGAGGCGCTGTTTGTCAAACTTGGCCACTTAGACAGGAGGCGCCTGCATATTCTAGCTTGGAGAATTGAGCCTTTTTCGGTACTCAGGGGTCGGGCTTCACCAACGTTAATCTTACAGGATGACGAATGGGGCGGGGGGTGATGCAGAGAACCGGGGTCTGAGACCCTTCAGTGTTCACTTTTTACCTGTGAATCCAGCCAGGCCTCCCCCCTTCTAGCAGAGGCAAGAGGAACCCGTTGGGGCGCCCCGTGTGTCCTGGGCGAGGTGCCCAGTTACTTGCCTCCGAGGGCAGGCGGGATGCGCGGCCTGGCTTGGATTCAGTTCTCCACATGACTCCTGAGGGCCCCGCGGCTTCTGTCTCTGCCCTGAGATGGCGAAGGCGCTCTCTCTGGCCCTGGAAAACCCACCCAAACCTGGCCCGGCCTCCTTTGTGCGCAGTTTAAGAGGATGGGGTGGCCCGAGACGGGAGCCCTTGCCTCCCCGGCCTCCCGCGGCCCACCGGTGAGAGTGACCCCGCAGCACAAGTCCCAGCCCTGGACGCACTCAGGGGCCGCGTGACACTGACTCGCGGTGGGCAGGGTCTGCGAGTGCATGGCTGTTCCACCCTATCCCGCAGTTCACGGTACTTTCCAGGTGTGTCTTCCCAGGATTTCCCTATTCTCTGGCCCTCCCGGCCCCTGTGGCCTCCTTCCCGCCGGGGCCCAAGGTCTGTCTGGCTCTCCAATTTCGGGTTCTTTCCCAGGCCCCTGCCTGTGCGCAGCGCCGGGTCCTGAGCCGGAGCCGGAGCCGGAGTAGGGCTGGAGGCCGGGTAGCGGGTGCAGGCTGAGCGTGACCTCCGGGCGCGGAGGACGTGGGGGCGGGCCGCGCCTGCAACTCGGCACTGGCGGCGGGAACGCGAACTGCGGGCCTTTGGCGCATTGGCTTCTCACCCTTTCTCGAGGGCTGAGTGTCATGGCGCGCAGCCTGGGCCTGAGGCCACGAGCCCTTCGAGGGCGCCGCGCCTGGACGCGCCCGCGCGTCCCCGATGCCTCAGGGGGCTCGGCTTCCAGGAACACAGTGCCCGGGCTTCTCAACGCCGGAAATGCAGTTTATTACTCTTTGGAAGGCTGGTAGGGAGGTCGGCTGGCTCCCCGGAGTGGGCCGCGAGTGAGATGGGGTGTTCACAAAGTACCCTGAGCGTTGGGCCGGTGCGGGCTCCGCGGCTGGCCTCACTCCCTGGGACCCCAACTTGGTCCAAGTTTCTGGATGACTCTGAGACTGGCACCAGCTCGCCTCCCGCTCTCCAGGCCTTGCACCACGCAACAGTGGAGGTCCCGGGACTGGGGAGGTACCAGGGGGACGCTCACGCCTGGCGCTCGCGGAACGGCCCCTCGCCCTCCCGGAGTGGGTAGGGGACGCGGGCGGAGGGGCTGGGCGCGCGCGGCGGCCGGGGCACTGGGCGCTGCACGGCCAGCAGGGAAGCCGGGCTGGGCCTGGGTGCGGACGCTGCCCGGTCGGTCGTACCGCCCGGCTGGGCCTCGGGTGGTGCCGCGGGTCAGCGGCCAAGCGCCGCCTCTGCCCTGCGCTCTGCACGCCGCTCCCCGAACAGGGCTCCAGGGGCGGCGGGCGCTGTCTCTTTAAGGTCACTGCCTGCTCCGGCACGACGTGGGGAGGACAGCTGGGCACTGGCCATCTGACTCCGGCGTGACATCTGGGAGCCCACTGGTGTGTGGCACGCGAAGCGCTTGATGCCGCTATTTAAATGCAAATGTGAGGGGGCTCATTGAAGCCTCTCCCCGTAAATCCGCACAAAAGGAATACTTCCCACCCTCCGAGGAGGAGGCGGCGGCGGCGGCGGCGGCGGAGAGGCGGCGGAGGCGCAAGGGCCACCCGTGCAAATCGCGTTGAGCGCGGGGCCCTGAGCGGTCGCCTTCGCCGTCGCGGCCCGCGGGGTTCCCAACGAAGGTCAGGCCCCGCCCGGACCGGCCCCTGGGCGTCTGTCTGGCCCCTGGGAGCGCTCTGGGAGCGGAGGCTGGACCAGCGGCCCTGCCTGCGCAACTTCCAAAGTGTCAGCCTGTCTCTCCACCTCCCCTCCACTCCCCACCCCCCTGCTTCCCCTTCCTGGGCGCTGAGAGCCCCTAGGTCCCCAGAAAGGGGGAGAGGCGGGAGCAGGACTCCAGAGGGAGGAGGCCGGCGCTGGGAAGCGCTCCCAGCATCTCTCAGGGCATCCAGGAATTGACCTGCAGTCCCCTTCCTCCTCCCCAGCCTGGGTGCACTGTCCCTGGCTCCTCTCCGCTGCTGTTCCCCCCTCTTTAAAGCGAAAATCTGGGGTAGGGTGAGGTGGGGGGTGAGGGGTTGCCCTCCCAGGCTGCTCCCCAGCAGGCCAGGGTGGAGACCCGGCCCGGTCGGGCAGTCCTTGTGCCCGCAGCTCAGAGACAGCAGTGGAGTGACAAAAAAGATAAAGTTGGTGAATGATAAAGACCGTATTTTCCACGCTTTGGGTGCGGGACCAGATGATCTAGAAAATGAGCTGAAATGGATTCAGCCTCCGAGCCTGTTGTGAGAGCAGCTGATTCCCCCATTTCGGGCCAGATGGCTGCTGAACACAGATTTGCATTCATTTTCGCTTAATATCGTCCAAAATAGTGGGGCAGCTGCATTTGTTGTCAAAAAGGTTTAAAACCCCTTTTCTTTCTGGGGCAGGATCGTTACCTTATGTGATGGGCTTATAGAACTTCTTTCCCCTCTTTAGTCAACAGTATCAGATTTAGAAGGATTTGTTTTTAAACCTTCTAATTTGGTAATCAGATTTAAATCGCCTTGGCGCGTGTAATCTGAATTAAAGATACTGTAAATGATTTTAAGCATGATACTTTCGTTAGTGCAAGGAAGGGGGCACCTCCAAGGCGGGCTGGGCATTTTAGGAAGTGTGCTACAAAGGAAGCATTGTTTCCTATTTCCAACTTCATCTTTCCCGAAAAGGCACTTTGCATATTCTGACAATAACATTTGCCTGGCCGCTCGCCCTGCGTGAGCCCCCAAAGCAGCTAAACACGTAGACACAAAGCAATTTCTCAACCCCACCCTACACCTATGGCCAACTTTATTTTGCGTCGTCCCTCCATGAAGAAAGTGTTCCTTTCCCCATTCAGTCTGAGGTAGGTGGAAAGCTCTGGGCTTACTAGGAATACAGAAATTTTCTTTTAATTTATCGTGAATAGTTTCCATACACTTTGATTTAAGGTTATTAACATTCTATAGACAGTGGCATCTTTAATATGTGGCGATCGCTTCTAAAGACTAATCTCATTACCCTCAAATAGTCATAAAATATGATTTTATTATACTTACGTATTTAATTAGACGGCCGGCACCGTAATGGATTTTGAGATGGGACTGGCGCAACAGCTTTGATAATTCACTTATCTTTGGCAATAGTCATTAACCCCCAACACCAGCAAAATAGATTGCT
The DNA here is from genome assembly GCF_054177405.1 of Leptonychotes weddellii. Classification (NCBI taxonomy): domain Eukaryota; kingdom Metazoa; phylum Chordata; class Mammalia; order Carnivora; family Phocidae; genus Leptonychotes; species Leptonychotes weddellii. The sequence continues at coordinate 2,438,001 of NC_138374.1, forward strand.
TTCCAACACATCTTTTTTTTTTTTCCCTCACCCCTTCCAAGAGGCGTGGGGGTCCCCAGATAACGTGAATCGGACTTTGATTTTTCCCGAATAATTAAAATATTAACGTACACACACTGCCAATTCATGGAAAAAGAGAGTGCCACCCCATACCGGCCAGGAAAAGGGTGCCCTGCGACACACTTGCACCCTGAAACCTGTTTTGGTTTTGTTTTAATCGAAAGGGCCTGCTTTCTCTTGGCAGGGAAGTGCCGGGACAGCTCCTGGGCGTCCCCTGGGTCTCTGCTCCGTGTCGTGCAGACGTCCTTTGGGCGGGCAGCGCGCCTGGGTTCCGAGTCCCCGCTGCAGGAGCTCTGCCGCCGGGCCCACGCGTTGCCCGTGCCCTGCTGCCCTCCCGATTCCTCGAAACCAGGTCGGGAAGCTGCGCGCCGCGCGCTCACCCGGGCCCGGCGGCACTGAGGGCAGGACCCCAGCGCCCGCGGCGTCCGCTCGGCTTTTAGAGAGGCTGGCGCCGGGGAGGTCTAGTTACCGAGCAGGGCGCGCAGCCGGACCCCCGGCTCCGGGTCGCCGGAGAGGCCGGGCGCGCTTCCTGTCCGTCCGGAGAGCCCGGAGCCTTCTTTGTCACTCGCCGCGTTTAAGCACAGGCCGGGGGACCGGGTCTCCCGTGGCCACCGGGAAAGAGAGAGCATCTGGCAGGGCCCGCCTCCGACGTGGGTCCTCAGCCCGGCGCTCGGCGGCCTCCGCCAGGGCAGAAAACACCGGCGCCCGGCGAGGCCCAGACCGGGGCAGACCGGCCCCCCAGCAGCCTTAGGTCTGTTTAGAAACCAGGCTGGGCTGCGCGCCCCGCCTTGGCGAGGGAGCCCTGCCCTCTCCACCGCCCCCCCCTCCCCATCCCCAGTCGGTTGCTTGCCCCTTCAGCCCCCTCCCTGCGGCCTGCGTGCTTCTTCCCACTTTTTCCCCTTTGGGCCGCCCCAGGGCGAGCTGAGGCCCTTTGCGTTTGTTGCGTGCATTTGGGCAACTTGGGGGCGTCTGGGCAGTTTACCCCCTCCTCCCTACAGTGTTTTGACCGTGTGGCTGATTTGGGGAGGAGGTATTCAGGGGGCCGAGCAGCAATCGTGCAGAGGCTGTTTGTTTCATTTCGAGATTTATTCGGGCGAGTAGTAACTTCCTGGGCTGCGGGTGGGCGCGAAGAGCCGCGGAGCGTGGCTGGGGGCGGCGGCGGCGGCGCTCGGTGGCGCTCGGTGGCGGCGGGGCTCGCGGGGCTCGCGGGGCTCGGGCCGGCTCGCGGCGCCGTCAGGCAGTCAGTCAGCGAGCGCGGCGGCGGCGGCGGCGGCGAGGGGCGCGGCGAGGGGCGGCCGCTCCCATATATGGCGCAGGCGCCGCCCCCCGACGTCACCCTCTGACAGCGCCGCTCCCGGGGGCTTCGAGTTTTGGCTCCCGGGAAAGGGTCCATTCCTCGGGGAGAGAGGGCTGAGTTTTGTGCGCCTCCGTCCGCTGCGCGCGCCGCTCCAGGCCCCGCCGCGCCCCGCCTGCGCCCGGGACTGCGCCGCGGCACTCACTGCCCCGTTTATTTGTCTTTGGAGCAGGCGGGCCGCGCCAGAAGCGGGCGATCCCGCAGTGTCCTGCAGCCGCGGACGCCGCCTGGCTAGGATGACACCACGTTGAGCGCGCCTGCAAACAACAACAACAACAACCGCATCCGCGGCCACCGCGTCCTGCTCCTCCGAAGCGCCGCCGCCGCCGCCGCCGCTGGGGCCGCCCGTGCCGCCGCTTCCGCGCCCCCGGCCGTCCGGAGCGCCCGGCCGCTGGTGTATGTCGCGCCTGCCCGGGACGGGCTGAAGCCGGCGGCGGGCCGGACCGCAGGCGCCGAGCAGGGCGAGCGCGGCCAGGGCAGCCGCCTGCCGCCGAGCCCCGAGCGCCGCTGCTCGCGGAAGCGCTTTCGGCCGGGAGCTGCGGCCGCCGCCAGCAGTTTTCATGTTTGGGATTCAGGAGAATATTCCGCGCGGGGGGACGACCATGAAGGAGGAGCCGCTGGGCAGCGGCATGAACCCGGTGCGCTCGTGGATGCACACGGCGGGGGTGGTGGACGCCAACACGGCCGCCCAGAGGTACGTACCGGCCGCCCCCGCGCGCCCTGGCCCCGGCCCGGCCGGGTCCCCGCAGCCGGCCGGCGCCGCGCTCCTCACCGGGCCGCTGTCTCTTTCCTCCCGCAGCGGCGTGGGGCTGGCGCGGGCGCACTTCGAGAAGCAGCCGCCTTCCAACCTCCGGAAGTCCAATTTCTTCCACTTCGTGCTGGCGCTCTACGACAGGCAGGGGCAGCCGGTGGAGATCGAAAGGACCGCTTTTGTGGACTTTGTGGAGAAAGAGAAAGTAAGTGCAAACACACAATCACACCCTCCATCTTTCTAGAAGTGGGAGGCAGGCGGTGCCCAAGCGCGGTGGCCCCGAGTGCCCCCCTCGGCGGCGGGGACCGCTCGGCGAGGCGCCCCCGCCGCCGCCACGTGCGGCCGCCCGGGCCCGCCGAGGGCTGCGCAACTTCTCCGCGCCCCCGGACTTATTCGGGGCGAGGAGGACGCTGGGCTTCCAGCAGGAAAGTGACATCAGCGCGCCCCTCCGAGCTAGGACTCCTGCCATGTGTGAGGCCACGGGGCCTCGGTCGCGGAGGGGGACCGAGCGCGGTGGCCGCGCCGGACACCGATCACACTAAATGCAATTATTTATCGTTCCTTTCAGGAGCCCAACAACGAGAAAACCAACAACGGCATCCACTATAAACTCCAGTTGCTGTATAGCAACGGTAAGTGGCTGCCGCCGCCTGCCCGCCCCTGCCCGGGCTCGCGCTCCTTTCCCGAGACGGCTAAAGGACATAAAGATTTTGAGATTAAAATGACATGGATGTAAACACGAATTCTTCTCATGGCATAGAAGGAAAACAAAACATAAACGATCAATAAGTCGATGGCACTTCACATGATTAACCGGTGGGGCGTGAAGCAGAAAGTAAAAAGGGGGATCGATATGGGCTTCAGCAGAGCATCAATTTTAAGTGACTTTTTTCAATTTTGCAAATTAATGTTAATTATTGAGATGGGGGAAGCTCCATAAACGGGAGCATAACTTACTTCCTGTGCACGAGTTTTTTAAAAAAAATCCTCGAGAGACATTAGAAAGAGTTCAAACTCTCACTCATTTGGTGCTCTCTGTTTTCTAAAAAATAAGTGAGCACATGGGCCCACCGGTGTGGCAACCAGGCCTGCTCTCAATCTGGCAAATTTGTTGCACCTTTCAGTGCAAACCTAAGAGTCTTGAGGTTCTTAATTAAGAAAAGAAACCAAGAGAAGGAGAAGTGATTGGGGTTCTCTTTCTTGCCTTTTAAAGGGCACGCCTAAGTTTTGCTGCTTCACTGCCCACAGCAGTCCTGAGTTACCGACTTCCTGTGCCCCAGGTGCCCTCGCTAAAATCCTGATGAGAATTTGTCCCTGTTTTTTGCAGGAGTCAGAACGGAGCAGGATCTGTATGTTCGCCTCATAGATTCAATGACCAAACAGGTGAGAAAGTTCAAGCCTCTGCACTAGTCTGCGCTGCTCAGCTGTCTTGTCCTGGGGTTGAGATGGGGGTACTGACAAACGGAACTGGTGGAGTTGTTTTCCATCTAGTTTCCTTGACATGCTAATGAGAATTCCATATTTTTTGGAATAAATGATGCGATGGGTAAAACAGTTCATGTTGTCGTTAGAACAGGACATCTATGCTTTCATTAGATGGCGTGTGATTGGGATAAAATTCTGTCTTAATTAGTTATGGTAATTAATATTTGACAGAAAAATTTCAGGATACTTCCCCTCTTGTATATATTTTTAAATGTTTCTCTCTCTGCTTGGAATCATTTCATTGATTTTTTTTTTTTTCTATAACAAAGGCATCTAACTCCTTTCCAAAGCCCATTGAGTTGGACTTGATTAGTTCATTTTTTTCTCCTTTCCAGTGTGATGGTCTAGTAACGCGAGACGTTGATTTGGATTTAAAAGTGAAATGTGTTGGGGTGAAAAGTCACCTTGTTCTCCGCTAGTGCGTCTTCACCTTTCAGCCTCCCCTCTCCATAATTCAAACTCCCAGCTCCAGAGGTCACCCACATCCGTCCATTGCTCTGGGAGCAGCTTTTGCTCTCTCTCCCACCCTCTGTCATACCTTGTAAATAACATAATTACAAGCAGTTCCTTATTAAATTATTTAACCTGTCTTGGTCAACTTTTCCGATGATAACTATTGGCTATCAGTAATGTGATTAAGTGCAGAAAAAGCGCTTCATTGCTTTCTGACCTTGTGCAGTCTCTGGCTGGTTTTGTACCGGGTGGTGTGTTGTTGTGTAGTCCTGGTAAAAATTTACCCCCCTCCTCATTTTCTTAAAATAGTGTTGGGGGAGGGGAAAGTTCAATGTGTACAGTAAACCCACTCCAACAGATTGATTTAACATATACTTCCAAGGTGGGCTTCGGGCTTAGAAATGAAAGTAGCACCTTCATTTTTGATGCTAACTTTAAGAATTGTGAGCCAAGGGAAAAAGAACTCCTTGGTGCTTCCTGCAGCCCAGCTCGCTTGCTTCCCACTCTGTGTACAGCAATTAGTTTTTGGATTTTACTTCCCCTTTAAAAAGTTGGTCCTTACCTAGGCAACAAGCGGGTTGGATTTTAGTGTCTGCGGAGTAAAACAGTGTGGTTTTCTCTCAGAGTGAAACAGATCTTACAGGTAGACGACCGTGTTTCTGACAAAGACGGAGGCCGTGTGCCCTTCGGTAATTATTCCACTTGGATCCAGAGAAGCCTCTGGAACTAGGGCTGCTCGTTGACAGGGTGCTTTTATTTCCTTTGTATATAAGGGCTAAATGTTGTCGGAAGCCGCAGTGTTCTAATTAAGAGGTTGATGTAGGCAGCGCTAAGTTTCTCTGTTGTTGCTTAGAGGAGGCGGCTTCGTTTTAAGTGTATTCTTATTGTTCGTTTAGCCATGTACCTTTGCAACAGAAGCAGGGCTGAAAATAAAGGCATTTAATCTCCTCTCACTGACGGGATGGGGGGGAAGGAAAGAAATAGCCCAGTAACTGATCAAAGAGTCAATGGCGCTGAACCGACAGTTTATGGATTTCTGTTTGTGCTACAAAATAAAAAATAAATCACATATAAATACGGGGATCCATAGGAGGACAAGCCGAGCTCTCAGAAGTGCTGGTGTCCGCCTCGGCCAAGCGCCCGGCAGCCCCAGGCGGCCCGTTGGCCTGCGGTGACACCCATCACTTCTGTGGTTCCGAGCAGATCGGGAGGGAGTGTGGGGGAGAGGGGCTCGCTGGGACCCTTCCCTCTTCCCAGAGGGCAGCCTCAGGCTTTCTGGAGAAAGGGCTTTGTCCGCCTGGAAGTGGAGGAAAGTGTTAGAAGTGCCCGAGGAGATTGGAAGTAATTTCCAGATAATTTTCGGTGGGGGGAGGGCACTGGAGAGGGGGACTCCCCTCCCCCTTCCGTGGAATTTTTCTGCCGGGAACTTGCGGCTCCCGGCCCCCGCCCCCCGCCCCTCCCCCAGTGACCTTTCCCCCCCTTTTTTTCTTTTTCTGCGAGGCCGGCGGTGGGGCTGGCGCAGGCGGCGGTACGGGCGGCCCCCGGCCCCCGGCCCCCGGCTCGGGTTCCGGGCGGCAGAGCCGGGCTGAGCGCGGTCGTGAGCGCACCTAGGGCTTCGCACCATCTGGCGGAGCCTCTGCTCAAAACCCACCCGAGCGTGTGCGCAGACACTGCCTTTTTACCCGAGAAAAATCATTGTTAGCAGTTTCAAAATAAACACCAGATTGGCCATTAGCACTTTCTTTCCAAATATCATCCGGCGGGCAGCACGTGGCCGCGCGGGCCCGGGCGCCCCGGGGCCCAGAGCACTCCTGCGGGCGCCTGGCGCCGCCACGTGCGGCTGCAGCACCCCGGCCCCGGGCCGCGGGCCGCGTTCGGAGCCCGGCCGCCCAGGGCCTCGCGGGGCGCCGGGGCGGGCGGCCCACCGCAGGCACCTGGCTCCGGAAGGCCGGGAGCGGCCGGGGCGCGCGGGCTCCGCACGAGCACACTGCTGCCGCGGCGGCTCCTCCCCGCTTCTACAGTCGCGGCGCCTTCTGGTCGGCGGCTTCCAACACGCACATTGGAACTCCGGGGAGACAATGGCCCAAGGACACGGCCGGCGCGGGCAGCCGAGGGGGCCCGGGAGCCCCGAGCCCCTTCGCTTCCTGCACCCCGGCCTGGGCTTCTCTATTACTACCCACCCCCCGCCCCCTGCCTCAGACCCAGCCCGGCTGGCACACTCCGGACCCCAAGGCCCGGCGCAGGCCC
>NC_138374.1:2444450-2496950 GCF_054177405.1 Leptonychotes weddellii
CGGCGCCAGCTGCGTCTACAAAGGACGCTGCCTGCAGGCGCCACCACCCCGCCCAGCTTCGGGTAGGGCATCGATTGAAATGCAATCGGCCGGAGTCTGCGCGCCTGGCCACCGAGGAGCCGGCTCTCACTTCCCCCACCCCGGTGAGGACGCCCAGCGCGACCGGCTGCTCGGCAGAGCGGATTAGTATGTTGGCCGTGTCCGGGCAGTGTAGTCAAAAAATGAAAACAGGTCCTGGGTGATGCCTCTGTCCCCGATGCCGGAGGAGTCAGAGAGCACTCGGAATCATTTTACTACTTCCTTCTCAAGCACTCGCATCCTGAGATACACAATTGTCTGTTATTGATAAAAAGGAAACTCTTTGTACTTATTATAGAGCTCGTGTATGTGAGAATTGGATTGTGATTCTGTCAGTTAACCTCTTCCCCAGAGCAGCGATGCATCGTTCATATTGTTGTTAGATTGTGTGCTCGTTCCTTGAGATCTCTGTCAGAAGAGCAATTTCCCACCTGTTTTTTTCTAACTACCACAAGACTTTCACCCCTACATGGCAAATAAAAATGCATCATTGACTTTGTATGTGCGGCATGTGAAATACAGTTGCAAGGAATAAGGACCTGCTTCACGGGCTTCCAGGCGACAGTAGCAGGCCTCAGACTCTGAGGGGCATACTCTGCCTGGCTACAATGCCTATCGCCTAAATGCCATTTCTGAGCAGACATATTGTTACAGCGCTAATATACAAAAGCTGACTTTTTCTCATATCAGGTAATAAATATAAATTACAACCAATAAAGTGGAATTTCTTTATTATCCACTTCTGCATGTACTGCAATTAACATAGAAAGCGCACAGATGTGATTTAAGCTCTAAGTGGAAGACTGTAGACTTTCTTTAATCACTTTAGCTGTCAGCTTTAAAAGGCTTTATATACTTTGCCTACCATATGGTGTTAATTTAGCTAATTTAGACATGTAACCATTATACAAGTATGCTTTTTTAAAATGCAAGAAGCATAACATTTTTGTTTCATTTCTGCTTTAATTAAAGTTTCAATAACGGAGTTAAGGTAGGCTTAAAGAAGGAACAATAGAAGTTTCTGATAGATTGATGCATGCTTTTGTGCTTATAATTAATAAATGCCCAAAAGAAATATTGGTTGAAGGTGGCATCTTGCATCTTTTCCAGAAATAACAGCTTGACAATTAGAGGTAAACAAAAGCCGGAGCTGTGAAAAGTTATTCCCAAGCCTCCTGCCTCCCCTTCTCCTCAGTTCATTGCAAAGACAAACACCGACAACATGTTTTCCATATTTTAGCATTAGAATTTATATAGTAGCTCAGTTACCCTCCTAGGGTAACAGCTATGTTCAACTTTGCTCCTTCCCGTAGAAACTTGCATCCTAAGTTTAGCCTCAGAGCCCATGAACTCACTGGGTTTAAATTTGCCAAATTGCTGGGGTAGGAGAACTTGTTTTCTTGACTCCAACCACTTTCGCGTCAGACTTCAAAAAAAAAAAAAAAAATTACAAGGACACAACGCATATTAAAACCACTGTTTACAATTCTTCCACAGCCGGTGCTGTGACAAGAAAAGTTGTGGCAACAGAAACGAAACGCCCTCAGACCCTGTAATCATTGACAGGTAAGGATGACTTCTTTATTTCTCAAAACAAAACCGCAACAACAACCAAACCCTTTGCTTTGCTTGGTTTCCGGTTGCTCCCTATTTTTGAGTCTGGTGTGGAGCTCCTCGTGCGCGTTGCACCATTTGTTGTCTGCGTGTGTTATCATGCACAGGTGGGTTGACTTGGAAACCTGGTGGCTCGCTCTGTGGGGATTCAGTAATTGCTTGCGAGTTGTCAAGGGAAGCGGTTTCATCTGCCTCTGCTCTCACTGTGAGGAGCACTTTATGCCTAGAGAGTTTCTGGCTTTAAACCCAGAGATATGTCATAAAATGCTTTTTGCTAATTTGTTAACAAGTATTTCATTTTTGCATTATTTTTTATCTCGGATGATAGCTGAAGTTGAGGCTTGGGTGGTGTGACTGTTGTAATTGTTGCCCAGTGTTAGAATGAATTTAATCTGCTCTCAATTAGTTGCAAAATGTCTCCTAATTTTTTTCCAATTGTGGCTGTCGTTTTATGTCAAGTAGCAAATATGTAACTAACAAACCAAAGTTGTTATAATTGAAACTAATTACACATGCTGGTTACATTTTCCAACATTAATTTCCATAACTAGATTAGCTGTATGCATTCTTTACATTTGCTGCTCTTCATCTTGCTATTTATCATATTCCTTGGGCAGTGTTGCATCCTTTTAAGATACTAATCATTAGTCCTAATAGTGCTAATGTGCATTTGGCATTGCTTAAGTTGAAACAACAAAAACACTTCCTTCCACCCTCCTCTTCGAACACTCACCCAAATCGCGGGCTTTCGGTGACCTGGAGGAGAAGAGGGTTTCTTTCTTCCCAACAGTGGGGAACAGCAAAAGGCCCAGTGTGTGATTGACTGCAGATTTTGCAATTGGTACCCAAATCGAATAAATGTTGGGCATGTGCATACGACACCAGTTTTGTGAAGCAGAGGTTTAGACTGTTTTGAAGAGGGGTTGAATTTCAGCAGCTTTCATTACAAAGTTATCTTTTGATCGTGAACTTTGCTGTCCAGCGTCTGAAAAATTAAACCCGGAAAACTCTATGAGTTAAGCCTAAAGAAATATGCGCCACCAGTGGAGAGCAATGCTAATGTTTAACTAGCTGGAATAGCTGTTTGCTTAGTGGAGAATGTTCGGTATCTGACAGAAGGGACAGCTCTCTTATTAGTAATCAAATAGGGCTGACCAGTTGTGGCCGTCACTCAGGCAATTGAGAACAAGTTCAACACTTTATAGAACTCCAACTACAAAAATCAATATAATTATATTTGTCTTCAGTGTTGTGGCTATGGAAATCATACAGCCTTGGGTTGTCATCTTGTGACTGAATTTATTTTATTTTTGATTGGCTAAAAATGTTGGAGCAGCTCTTGGAATCTTGTCTCAATGGGGGATGCTTGAAAAGGCAGTGCATGCTTGCTCGGGATCCAGGACTGCGAAGTGTTTCATCTTTTGAGTTGTGTTCAATTTGTGATATTGGTACATTCTAGAAAGATGACTTGTTTTTAAATTGTGAGGTTTTCAGCATGGCACAATGATGGAGTAGTCTGATTCAACTGCCATTTTGGAGGCTGTGTTTTCCCTTCAAAATCATTTTGGGTTTGTTAACATTCAATCATTTATTGACTATTGATACTGAACAACTTTTAATACTCAGTTGTAATCACACAATGGGAAATATCTTCCCTTGATATGCAGAAATGTACTGTTTAATTCATGTCTGAATGCTCTCTTATATTTGGTTAATTAAAGTGTTTGCTAAGATTACTGATACCTTTCTAATCTAAGTAAGAGAAGTGTGTGATTGTTTGATATTCTAGAAGCATGAGAGGAGGGGAAAAATGTAAAAACATTTGGTTAATGGGTTTACCAAGTTTATTTGAATAAGGAGGATTGCAGCTCCATTTACGCCTGGCGTAAATGCTTTGGAGGTCTTAATTATTGATGAAAAATCTGCTCTGCTTCTAAATTCAAAGATACGACAATTTTATAGGAATTTTAATCACCTTCCATGTTAGGGATTTTAAGGTAAGGACAGTTTCTTATGCAGTGACAAACAGAATGTACATTTTTAGCATTCTTAAGAGAGCTGTCACTTATAATGAATAAATACTATTTGCATTTTGCTGCTTGATGTAAATCCTCGTGACATCGTTGCTGTATTGGCTCAATCTCCAGTTTTAGGCGTGTTTTGAGAGGAAAAATGAAGCATCTCGTGTTCACTAGGGCAAGTTGTGTTAATCAGAGAAAGAAAAACACCTACAGGAGGGGAATATCTTTAGAGAGAGGCAGTCTTTCGCGACTGAGATGTGTTTCAATTTTGTAATGATAGTCATTTCTGTGGGGTGAGTGTTGCCTCCTAAAATTAGTTGCTTATGTTGAGTTTCTAGCCTGTGTTCCCTCTTGAGTATTGCAGGATAAAATATCCCATCAGATTGGTGAGTCAGTCTACAGGTCCCCATCAGCAATGTCATCACTTGGTTAGTTGGCTTAAAAAAGAATTATATACAATGTGCTTCGCCAGCTCCTTGTGGCCTTTGGATACATTTAGCAGGTTCTGACCAGATAAGGCATATTTGTCCTGAGGATATAAACCAATAATTCCAACCTGAATTGAGATCAATGGGCCCACATTTGTTCTAACCCACACCGAGCCTCTTCCGGCACGGCGAGACTGCTTTTCTGTGTTATGAGAACAGAAGAGTAAGCTTCCCGCTCTGGCAGGGAAATCACATTCTATAGACCCCGATGCCTTAAATCAATTAATTACACAATTTAGTTATCTTTCAGAAGCATTAAATACTCATGAACAGCACAGAAGACCCTTCAGAGTCAAAAAGAGGGGAAAAGGATTACCAAACCCTTTTAATTTATTGTGAAGGTTTCACTTACGTTAACTGTTTTCTTCCTCATAAAACAATGCCAGAGAAACCTTTTTTTTATAGCTCCACAAATATAATTACACTGGAGTTTATGTAAGATAATGTAACAACTTATGGGGTAAAGGAAAGGGGAAACGTAACATTGTAAAGTAAAAAGCATGGTCCATAAAGAGGCACCATAGGAGCGCTATGGTACGTCGTAGAGACCTGTGGAGAGCCAGATGTAAGGAGGGAAAAGGCATGTGTGTGTGTGTGTGTGTGTGTGTGCGTGTGTGTACATACCCAGGCGCACGCACCCACATGTATGTATATCTGTGTTTGTGTGTACACATATGCATATGCATGCATAATTTTTTTACGGTATTCCTGAAAAGGATGGGAGTATCATTTTCTTCATGGAATAATGTTTTCTGGGAAAACACAAAAGCAGATGGTCTTCATTAGGAACACCCATTGTCCACATATCCCAACTATGAACAGATAAATCTCTCTTGTTTCACCCGTACATTCCAAGGGCTGTAAATGATTACAGGATGTCGGTGTAGCTGCTAAACCAAAACCACACTTTGGCTCTCGTCCTCCTCCCGTGCCATCCTGATGTGTTCCCTGAGGCCTTCTGGAAGTGCCCGGCAAGGTCCCCGCTCTCACCTCCCTTCGTTGCCTGGCCTGAGTGGACCGGAGGTGCCCGGTGTGCACGGTCCAACTGTTGCAACCTGCGAGGCGGTGGGAGCCAGGTGCTGGGACCGTCCAAACAGGCCGGGTCGCGCACCGTGTGCTCGCGGAGCGCCGGGAGCGTGCGCGGCGGGGTGGTTCCAGATGGCACCGTCTCCCGCGTCCTACTTGCTGGCACCTCTGTGTCAGGCAGTGCCCCCCCACCCCCCAATAAATCTGGCATTGGTCTATAGAGTTTGGGAGACTTACCATTCCAAGTCTGTCCTACTTTCCTGTCTGGAAGCCAGACATCTGTTTATCCCATTTTCTTTCATACAGAGTTTGGAATAGCTTTAGTTTGGGGGGGGGGGAGTTTTGTCATATTTAACAGCTGTTACAAAATTTCAACCCTGTGGGCTCTGAAAATACTTTTCAGCTGACCTCAGATTTTTATACATAATTGACATGGGGTTGTAGAAAAATATTATTTACTTAACCTTTATTGTCTGCGATTTCACATTGTCCTTAGTCAGATGTGCTAACTACCAACAATTCTAACTCGGCACCCCCCGCCCCTCCAAAGCCTTACTTTGATTCATTTACGCGTTTTAAGTTTACACCTTTAAAGTGATTGCAGAACGGTAGCTGAAGACCGATTGGAGATTTTCTTTCTTTTTTTCTTTCTTTCTTTTTTTTTTTTTTTTAGTCAACAGTGTTTCCTTTCACTTCCTGTCACAAAGGTCAAAGAGAGCCGACCTTTGCTGGCAGTCCCCCTCACTGAATTATTCATGGCATTGACTTTTTGTCAGCACACACAGTTGTGCTCTGGGACATTTTATTCATTTACCTCATTTAAAGCGCCTTTCTGCACCTGTTCAAGTATTAATATCATGTAATTTGGGCCTAATGCCGATTTTGCTGAACACTCATTATATTTTTTATTAGCTATATTTCCAAACGATTATGTATGATTATTACCAAGCCTTACAAACAGCACCGGGCTATTCCCCAGCCCCTTACATCTTCTTGTCAGGTTGTTTTCAGAAGCGGGGAGGATAAACATTTGACCAGTCCCACTGTTTTTATTCCTACTCTGTCTCCGAGCAGAGAACTTAAAGCTTCCTCCCTCATGGCTTTGCACGAGCGTGATTAAATCCAACTCCGAGGGAGCTGTACAAATGCCAGCATTTATAAGGTCAACGCTTTTGTTAAAAATGCTATGTAAATGAGGATCTGCAAAAAGGGACATTAAATAAAATTAAATTCATTGTCTTCTTTAATGTCATTTACATTTTGGCTAAGCCCTGGCCTGTCAAGGAGGATTTTAAAAATAATTTTAATTACACATCATTTAGGGATCCAGGGTTTTCTATTCAGTAGCATTTGGATAACCTGCAAAACGGAGACTGTTTATTAACTTCTTAAACGACAACGTGTCATTTCATCTGCATACACACGATGAAAACAGTACAGTTTGGTGTTAATTTCTCCTTCTCGGTTTTCTTAAGGATGTGAATATAATTATCAGCGAATAGGCCTGCGGATCCTGGAGCCCTTCTCGTGGTGCCGGCTGTGTCTGAGACACACTTCGGTTCAGGGGCTGTTTTAATGCACTGGGACTCGAGTGAAGGGCAGATACTGGCTAGAAATTTGGCAATACGAAGGCACACTTTGGATGAATGGATGTGGCTACAAAGAATCTGATTTTGCCTGGCACCAGCCCCATCTGGCTTCAGCACACTCAGGTGTGAATGGCTGTTTTATGCCCTGGCACGCCGGTGGGGAGAGGCAAAAAGTTCACCGTGCTCATTCATCCTTTAAACGTTTTTTTTTTTTTTCATAAACTTCTGAAAATAAACAGGAGAGGAAGCGCTACATTACTGAGTCACAATGACATGCTTTCACTTAAATAGGGAGACACTAGAAACAGATCCCACTTTGTATGTTTTCCTCCCTGGAAGCCCCGGGATTAGCGGCTCTCCCTCATACATGCTAAGTCCGGGTGCTAACCGCCACTGCGTGCCACGGGGAGGGCAGTCGGCTGCCACCGTGGTTCGGGGCCACCACCAGGCCCAGCGCCTGCGTCTCTGGTCGAGGCCGGGGAGGCCTGCAGAGATTTATGGCTGCCTGGCCTGGGTAAGGACTCCATGGCCAGGCCAGGCAAAGGCTGGGTTTTAAAACAAGCCACACACCCGTAATGACTTCCGCAACACTCTCACACCACTCTGATTCTTGTCCCTTGTGCAAGGGAGAAGCCTCCTCACTGCTGCTGAGGCTGTATGCAGGAGCCCCGGGCAGCAGGCCGGGCATGAAAATGCAGGGGGCGGAGAGGAGGGGCTGAAAGCAGGGCTGTCAGAAGCTATACTCCAGGAGGTATGTTGACGCAAGCCATCCCGCGTCTCTGCGGCAGCCTTATCAGGTGAAAAGCAAAGATATTGCCAGTGCTTGTAATTGTGTTAGGATGGCTTGGATGAATTGGATTACCTTATGGAAAGCCGTCCAAACTCGGGGTTCTGTTACGCATGCTTACAGGAAGCAAATAATTACTCTCTGTGCACCAGGAGATAATTGGGGCTGGCCAGAGGCCTTCCCGTGCCGCCGAAGAAAGCAGGAGGAGCTCGCCTCGTCAGAGCATTTAGGAGACAAACAGGAGGACCGTGGTCCTTGCTGCATGTCGGGGGGCTCGCTTCGATGCTGTAATTTCGGTTACTTTTCAACGGTGGTGAATAATTTATCGGAATTCAAACCAACAGTGGCATCGGGAGGCACGTTGGAGGAGCTAAAAATCCCACGCTCTAATGATGGAGATTGTCGTGGCAGACAGGAAGTGATGGACAAGTAGGGGTACAGGAAGTGAAAACTCAGGGAGCTTAGCCTGTGCTTGGCCCGGCTTCTAGAGCTTACACTCGGAGAAAATGAAAACCATGCACTCCCGTCAGCCCGCCAGAACACAAGCTCTTCTTGTTTGTTTATCTTCGTAGCAAATCTCCCAAAAATGTTTGTGGTGGAAAGTCCACATAATGAGACATTATGCTGGTATTATTAATGCTTTAAAGTAAGAATATGGCTATAATTCAGAAAAATAAGCAGAGGCATTTTACGTGTTAAGGGGTTTTTTGGGGTTGTATTTTATAAGCTTCTTAGTCTTTGGGGTAACCAGGGTTCATTAAATCGCAGCAGCTTGAAGAGAAACTGTTTCCAAAACTGTTTATTCAGAAAACAGTCTGTCCTATCTCTCAACGTAATAAATGCTATAAATTTGCAACCAATCCGGTGGAGAGCACCGTGGAGGCTGGTGCCGGGAAACTCTTACTTTGGTTGGTTTTTGAATCCCTCATTTCCCTTTCCCTTTCAAAACAAAACACATGAAAAATATTCCTCTAATTCCTTCGCTGGAAGTTGCTCAGCTAGAAAATACTCGAAACGCACTCGGGCGGTGCCTGCGGCGGACGCATGCAAAGGGAGCAGAGGGGCTGCGCTGCGCTTCCCCAGTAATTCGCTAGGAAATGAGTTTAACATGTGCGGAAAGGAAGGGCTCGAGTTTGTGTTGTTGTAGGACACAGAGCCCAGGCCCCACTGACGGAAGGAGTCGGCTCCAGCTTGTCTCTGCTGGGTGTGGAGGGGAGCTGCTCACACATCTGGGGAGGAGGCCGTGCTGAGCCCAGACAGGCAGCTCCAGCCGCACCCCTGCCTCCACCTCCCCCTCCTCCCTCTTCTCTCCCACCTCTCCTGGCCCCCTCCTCCTCCTCCCTCCTCTTCTCTCTCCCCTGCCCCCGCCCCCTCCCCATCCCTCCTCCCTCCTCCCTCCTCCCTCCTCGCCTCTATTTTTTCTTTTCCCTCACTCTCAGCAGAAAGCAGTTGGGGGCAGGGTGCCCTGTTAAAACAAGACAAAACTTGGGCGGTGTTGAAGGCCCTGAAAACATTTGCCCTTCTTATGATGAGACTCCAAAGGGGGAAAGAGCGGCCTTGACCTGAGGCCCACCATCCCAGCGAAGGCTGCAAGCCTCACACCTTGATGTCCGTTTTCACTGAAATGGAAAACCTTCGCAGAAGTGGCCAGTCTGGATGTGATGGAGTCCCTGAAAAATGGGTCTGGAGGCCACTCCTGGTGTGAGGCTGTCGGAGGGTGACCTATGTGCGGTGCGTGCGTGCGTGCATGTGGGGGCGGGGCAGTCAGGTCACCCCGACTCTGGGTGGGGGATGGGGCCTGCACAGAAGGCCCGTTAGGAAAGGGTGCCCCTTTTATTTCAAATATCACCCAACAAAACCAACTTGGCATTGGGGAGGGGTCAGGGATACTCCTCCCTGAGAATCCCTTAAGTTTTCTAAGACCTTTGGTGCCAGGGGGTGTGGTCTGCATGTACCTAAACCCTGTTCTGACCAGTTTACACAGGTGTCCTTCCCAAGTGTCACGACTCAGAATCTCCAAGCTGTCCAGCTCTGTAAGTGACATCCCATGGCCAGGAAGAAAAACCCGGAGACATAAACCGATGCTGGGGAGTGGGTGGTCAGGGAGCAGGGCCATGGACTCCACACCTGCACCAGCGACAAACCACCCCAACTTGGCGTGTCCTTCCTGTGCATTTGATACAGATTCCAAGATGGTCTGAGACTGCTTTTTAGAAAAATTAATAGATTTTTTAAGTAAAGCTCTAGGCCTAAAGTAAGCTCTAGGCCCAATGAGGGGCTCGAACTCACAACCCTGTCAAGAGTCCCATGCTCTACAGACTGAGCCAGCCAGGGGCTCCTAGGCTATATTTTTTTTAGAGCAGTTCAAGGTATAGACACAGGAGCAGGAAGGACAAAGTTGCCATAGTCCCTTTTGGTAACATCTTGTGTGAGTGGGACACATGGTTGCAACTGATGAACCAACATTGATACACTATAAGGAAAGCAAAGTCTACAGTTTGTATTAGCCTTCGCTCAGGGTGTTGTTCATCCCAAAGGCTCGCACAGTACTATGACGTCATGCGTTCCCCATAATGGTATCATGCAGAGTAGTCTCACTGCCCTAAACGTCCTCTGCACTCTGCCTGTTTGTGCCTCTGTGCCCACAGCCCCTGGCCAGCACTCCTCTTTCTACTATCTCCATCGTTTTGCCTTTTCCGGAATATCATATAGTTGGAATCCGACAGAATGTAGCCTTTTCAGATTAGTCTCTTTTGCTTACAAATGCACATTTAAGATCTTCCGTGCATTTTTGTGACTTCATAGCCACAGGTACTACTTTTTGAATTTCTGTTTTCCCCCCTTTTTAAAGGTTTCTGGGTGATCTTTTCTCTTCCATTTAATGTCTTTGTGTTTTTGTAATAAACTCCCTTACTTGTGAGATTATCACCGCGCATAGTGACATAGTGCTTGGATATTTGGATGTTGTCTGTAGGTTTCTCATGGCTTTTAGAAGTTCACATGTTCTACCCCATTTTTTTTTTTTTTAAGCAGTTGGCTCCTTTGCAAAGAAATGCACACCTTTTACCAAGAGTTTATTTAAGTGGTATGACTCCATTTTGCTTATTATCAGGGTTTTCCTCCCCCTCCCCCCCCCCGTAATACTTCTTTGGGATACTTAAATAGCATAGACCATAAAAGGAGAATGATTAAATTATTGGAAGGCAAGTGTGCTACACTGTGGCATAAAAATGGAATGAATTCAGCATTCAGCGTAGTTGTTGGCTTTTTTGGTTTAATAAATTAAACTACAAATTTTCCTAATTGCCAAACAAAATGTTAGGCCAGCTTTAGCCGTTGCTGACAGTGAAACAGAACATAAAACCTGCTGAGAGTTATATGTGGTATTTAGTACGAGACGGAGCAACGAAAGGGTTTTATGGCTAAGTATGAATTCACACCCAGAGCATTTGTTTCACATTAGGAGAGGTTTGTAAATCAGATCAGTGTGCCGGGGTGGGGTGGTCCCCGGCAGCCTCTCTCCTGTCTCTCCGTCCTGATATTTGGTTATTGGAATCGCTGCCAAAGGGAGCTCCCCCGTCCATTTCCATTTTCTCAATGAAGCGATTCGTCCTCTGACATCAGGAAGATTGGGTCAGGAAATAAGTGGGGGATTGGATTAGACGTGATGCTCATCCCCACCATCTGAGGTCATCGGCTTGATCTGGCCAGCCGGCAGCAGCCATCAGTTACCGAGACGCGGGCTGCCCGTAGGTCCTTGGCCGGCGGGGACCCCAGGGAAGGTGAGAAGGATCTGGGAAAGTGCTTTCAGGGGAAAAAATGGCAATAACTATCATTTATTAAATTTGACAAGCAGGTTCTAAATATAACAGCCCTTTTCCCAAAGATCATTACTTTGAACAAATAAATGAGCTATGCAAGTTAATAAACGGCCAGGTTCCCCGTCCAGAGGTGTGCCTTTGTGCAGCTCAGAAATAGACCCTGCTCTCCCCCACTGCCCTCACGAACGGCTGGTCCTCTCCCATTTCTGCTGGTCACCAAAGCTTTTGTGTTGGACTTTCTGCTCTCAGGGTATCGCATGCCCACGACAATCCAAGAAAAAGCTTTGCAACCAAAATAAACTTGCCTTGATTCTGAATAACACGGCACGTAGTTATGCCTTATCATTTTGAAAAGGCTCTTGTACATGATTGTGAATTTAGCAAGGCCTGTAAGTACATTTAACTTTAAGAAAAAAATGAGTGGGCTGTTACAAGTCTTGTGGTCAGAAGCGTATTTGTTGGGCTAGGGGTGTTTGTCATGACAAGTGACTGCCGCTTGTGTTCCCTAAGACCCCATTATAATTATCCCCAGCAATTAGAGCATCCAGAACCCCCTTCCAGCCCCAAACACATTTGTTCCCATTTATTAGACTGTGAGCAGTAACTAATTTACATTGTTTCAGAGTTGTGTGTTACGGTAATTTATTGCGTGTGCTGGGGGTCAAACAGAGTTGACCAGTCGGCAGGGCAGACCCTCGCAGGGCAAGGACGGAGGGTCTAGAAACGTGAAGGCAGCGAAGCCAGGGGCACGTGATTTGAAACCCGCTACGGTCTTTTTAATCATGTTTTGATTTATTCTCTGTTACATTACTTGCTTTACTCTTGTTCCCTTTCTGTTTTTTAACAAATCAGAGCTGGGAACAGGATTTTTTTTTTTGAAGGAAATGGAAGCGATATCTTCTAACGAGTGGAAACTTTTACTAATGCCCTGAATAAAATATTTGTCAGCGGCCTCCACTAAACGTAAAAGCACTCCGCAGAGGAAACAATGCTGTAACTGTTCCCCTTCTCATCATAGCAGGTTTCGTTATCAAGTCGAGGAAAAAGGCTTGTTTAGGCGAAAATAATGATCATAAATAGAGCTGTATAGTGGGGCTCGGAGGAAGCGGTGACAGTGCCCGCTATCAAGACCAGCAATTGCAAGGAAATATGAGTGTTCTGATCCAGGGAAGCAGTAATTATCTTTTTGTGAAGAATGTACAATGATGTCGGATGATGAATTGATCGCAGATTGGAAGCGTGGTTTAACTGTCATGTACAGAGATAAGAGGGAGCCCCGGGATTGCTCATCGCTTCTGCTAGTTCACAGCCAGCCAGTTTATTAGCACAAATCCCAAATGTTTAGTAAACTCATTAGGTTCCATCTAATGCTAATTTATCATCATAGATGGAACCCTAGCAGTGGAGGCCGGAGGACTGTACCGAATCCACATGATTTACGGAGCTTTCTGATCAATCACGTCCTTTGCACTGGCCATTTTTCTTCAAATGCTTTAAACGGGCCTGAGTGATCCATAGGATTAGGCCATGGCAATCGGTTAGGGTTCTCCGGAGTTATCTTTCCTGTGATGGTTATCTGAAAGGTTAAGAAATCCTATACAGTCTGATGTGGGGAGAGCTTCGGTTTTGGATGGCTCCAGCATCTCCCTCCCACCTGCCGCCCCTTCTCTCCTCCCCCCACCACAGCCTTCCCCTCCCCTCCCCATTCTCCCTTTTCCTTTTATAATCCAGTCACAGAGTCGAATTCAAAGAATTTCCTTGCAAAATCAGTTTACCAAGAAATGCATCATGGTACATAAATGTCAAGTACAGTTTATTCTAAACTTCAGACAGTGTTTTTCTTTTAAAAAATCAAGCTTTAAATGCCCAGTTCTCCTGACATTTTCGTACATATTCTATAGTGTTTTCGAAGAGGGTAATAACCTTTGCTTGATCCTAGGCAACAGCTGCAAAGATAATGAAATTCTTATGATATTTCACCAGGTAAAATGTGAATTGCAGAAGAAAAGCTATTGAATTTTTATGGATCTTAATCGCATAAAATGAGATTCATGGGGCATACGTATAACTACACTCGGCGGAGTGGCGACTGCAATTGCGGGGAGAACTCGCTGTGCGGTGTGAGGGGCGCTCCAGCTTCCGCTCTCAAAACGCTCCCCAAACGCTGCCTTCAGCTCGCCCTAAGAGTGATAATGAAATATGACAGAAATTTCCTTGTGCTGGATCAGTGGCAAGAGAGGTCCTGCACGGCCTATATTAATTCATCTGACTTATGTTCCAGGTCTTGATTTACCTTATGATTAAAAACTTGTGCAGGTTTGCTCACCAATTGAAATCAGATCTCATCTGCAGCCCAGTGATATTGATCCCTATTTAACATCAAGGCTCAGAATTGATTGGCATTGATTAACAATAAAAATGCTCTCCTCCATGTCCAGCCACCAAGCCAATATTCTGAAAGAAGTGCACTGTGGTGTTCTTCTCATTGACCAATCTGAACAGAGAAATGGTCCCGCCCGCACATAAACAATATATTTTAATGTTATTGTAACTGGATGCCGGACCGGTGGTGCAAATTGATTTTATTCTTGTTGTATAAGATAAATATCTTTAATAAAATTCTCATTTTATTTAGGATTTTACAGGAATAACTTGATTACTAGAATAGTGATATTTTTTCTTCTCCCACGGTATAAAAAATGGATTAAAACATAAAGGCTATAATAACACTAGAGGTGAAATGTTAATCAACTCAGAAATCACACACGGCGGGGGAAAGTCTGGGGAAATATTTTACCCGTGGAGACCCATGCTGCATTTTGCATGCTGCTGGTTTTACTGAGCATTTTATAGTTTCACCTGGGTCTGCTAGCCCACAACTGTCGTGTGCTGAAGGCTAGCTTCCCTCCATAATGTCGTGTGAGCATATGGTTCCAGAGAGCGCAGACGGAAAAACTGCTCAACAGGATCAAACCCAAAAGCCTTAAAGAGGCTGTTTGTTTCTGTTTTGTAGTTACTAGCTAGAGTAGATGCAGCCTGTCAAAAGAATTTCTGACAGTTCTTTTAACTAATGGCAGAGGGAGAAGTAAATGTATTAAGGAAAATAAATAAGAAAAGTCTTGCACGATGAAACTTTTGGTATGGATGCCGGGACTCGTCTTGTTCCTGAGCCCGGCTGGTAATGCTGGCGAGCGATTGGTGCTCATCCTTTGCGTCCAAGCGCGCTGGAGGCCAGGTCCAGCTGAAAGAAATTATCCAATCTCTAACATCCAGAAGTTTACAGTTATATAATGATGGAGAAAACCACAAATCCCAAGGGATGTCAAATTTTAGAGATACTTTAGAAATGAAATTATCCAACCAAGCCTATAAGACAACCTTCTTGTACTTAAGACAAAAACGACAATCTGGAATTAATTTTTTTTTTGTGATAGGGCAAATCCAATTTGCTTCTTTAACTGTTGATTAAGGAATCAGTTCTACAAGGCTGTCCCCTGTAAGTATTTGCTGTTTATTTGTCTGTGGAGAGCCACTGGAATCCCCTCCAACTGGGAGCGCGGGTCAGGCCTCGCGGTAATGAAGAGCCGGCTGGCAGCGAGCAGACACCCAGGCTGGCCTTGTTTGTGTGCAAGAAATAGTTGGCGTTCTGGGCAGCCAGGGGAGGGTCATACAGTCACCGCCCATCATGTAGGCAGAGCAGTTGAGAATGGTGGACCGAGTCTGTTGTCTGCAGCCTTCCTTTTGGAATCTGGAGGAGAACATCCATTAGAAAGCAATAAATAAGTAAATACCTTAAATTAGGATGTATCTTACACTAAGGTCCACTGAATTAATGTGAAAGTATGGTCTGGCATCAAAGGAACACTGACGTAACTGGTTTCACACCCAACGCCTGTTACCTGAGCTTTCTGCATGAAAAAGCCCCCCCCCCCTTTAAATTTGTTCGGGAAGAGTGTTGGTTGTAAATATTTAATACAATGTTTTATCTATTTCATTTAAAAATAAGATCTTACCAAAGATGGATTCAAATGCGGTCACTAGATTTGTCAACAGGCAGGCGTTGTTTAGAAGAAAACATATTATTTTTACATGCTTTAGTATATGTGCTGCCGAAGCGAGCACTATTTTTACATGCTTTAAAAAGCAGAGATGCTATCTCTACAGTGCTCCCTGTTTCCCCGAATGCCCCCGCGGCCTGAATTACCTGCTTTGCAGGTTGATTTGACCCATAGATTCTGGAACTCCTGGGTGCCCTGCCACTGTCCTGCCTTCCGTGGGACGTTCTTGCAGGCCTAGGGTAGCTGGGAGCTCTGGACAGGGAGTAGTAGACTAGAGTAGACAGTAGACAGTTGCAGTAGCAACTTAGATGTGTTTTGTTTTGTTTGGAATTTACCTAACTAAAGCATTTCCCGCCGGCATCAGTGATAAATGCCTTTTCTGTTTTTGCCATCCTGCGGCAGAGACCCGTGGGGCTAACCCAAGACGCCTGGCCACCCCTGTCAGTGTGTTTCCCGTTGGGGGGCTTAAAATTACTCAACATCCACAGAGATGTATGTCCGCCAAAATGCAACCACAGTTTTATCTTCCTAGAAGTTGTTGTAAATGAAAAGCAGTCCACGTGTCAGGAGCTGTTGTTAGTGGCTGGAGGCTGGGGCAGGACCATGTGCCCTGAATGTGGGGCCAGGCTCCCCTAATGACAGGAGGCATTTCTCTCATGGCTAGCGCGGCTTGAGAGTGGGCCTGGGACACTGCTTTTGCATCAATGGCCTCCCTCCCTGCATAGCTGCCCAGTCCTGTGCATCCGCCCCAGGGAGCCCCTCCTGCTCCCCCTGCGTCTGGATGGGGCCCCACTCTGCACCTGGCCCTGGGATGACTCAGCCAGTGTCTGCCCCTTGCCTGTGGGAGTTTCAGCTTCTGCAGAGCCCCTCATTGGTGCCTCCACCAGGTCCCATCCCTGTCCCCATCCAGGAATCCTTCTGGAGGGCAGCCTGACCCTGTTACCCTGGGTCACAGCACTCCGAGGTCTGCTGTGTCCACTCTGCTGCTCCCTCTGGCATGGGACCTCCGGAGTGGAGTCCTGCTCATCCTTTACTCCTCGCTCCCGTCCCCCCATGCATGGCTGCGACCATTGGAATTGCATGGCCCTTTGGGTGCGGAGGTCCCTCCCTGTGTCTGCTTTCTGAAACCCTGCTGTTACCCAGACCCGTTTCCGGCTCCGCGTCCTGAGAGCCCCATGGCTGTGGCCCCAAGCCGCCCCTCCTGCAGCTCATTACTGTCCGTGCCTGGGGGCTGGCGCCATTCCTGGGTGCAGACATTCTAGAAGCAGGGCGCAGCCCGAGGCCCCCACGGGCCTCAGGAGAGGCAGCTGGGCTCCTTCCATGGGCATTCAGGGCTCGGCAGCCCGTGTGTGACGACTGAGGCAGAACAGAAGTGTGTGTTGTTCCTACCACTTGTTCTGAGGCGTCCTGCCTCCTGCATCTGAGCGAGGGCCTGGAGCCCCAGCCTTGCCTGTGCTGAGGTCCCTCTGCTGTCCCGTAAGCTGATAGTCCTGCTAAGTCTCACTAAGCCGCCACAAGGTTCTTTCATCCCTCCAGTTTGACGCCTGCCAGCAGGCCGAACTGAGTGGTTACTTATCTCAACCTACCTATCGAGGTAGGATGTTTTACGTTCCCGATGTAACATACGTTCGTGTTTTCCTGCTTTGTTACCCAGTTTCCAAGAGAGATTCCAGGGAGCAGACAGGCTCTTTCCCCGCCACGTGCACGGGGCCTGCTCCTCCTGGAGCAGCCCCAGACCGAGGCCCCAGGCCTGCCACTTCCCGTGGCTTGCCTCAGGCGCCCAGGCCGGCAGGGACGAGGGTCCGGTGTCAAAGACAGCCCTGGTGATAGGTTTCTGGGGTGGGTGTGCCCCTTGGCTCTTCCTGGGCCACCCCTCGTTGGGGAGGAGGCCCCGAGAACTTCCTGGGTGCCGGCAGGACAGGGCAAGTCCATGTCTCCCACTCCCTTGCTTGCCCCCCGCCCCCACTTCTCAGCGAGTGTGAGGAGGAGTATTGGGGCGGCAACCCCAACCACAACTAGATAAAGCAACAATACCTCACGTTTTCTATGAGCTTACTAAGTGATAGGCCTCCAACAGCCCAGATCCAACTATAATACGGTAATTCCTCAGGTTCAGGGACATTAAGAAGCTTATCTGAGGTCACTCAGCTGGGAAGGGGTGCAGCAGGGATTTGAACCCAGGCCGTTGGGGCCTCTTCATTTATTCACCCCTCTGTGTCCGGGCACTTAGGACTCTGCCCTTCGCAGCCCCAGGAGGCCTGTGGCACTCGCGTTCCGGCGGCCTGGGGGACTCTGAGTTTGAGCTGCTGGGAGGATCTGGGGGAGCTGCGCTCTGCCTCCTTGGAGGGGGAGGAGTTTGGGGATGACGTCTCACAGGTGGGCCCCGAGGAAGACGAAGAGGGGGTGAGGGTGGCATGCGACGGGCAGGTGTAGGTGTGCACACGTGGTGCCCAGAACAGCCCCAGGATCTGCGTGGAGATTTTGTGTGGACAAAGGCGTGTGTCTGCACATGGGTGTTGATTCGGGTCTGATGGATGCACTTGAGCATTGGGGCTCCTGTTACGTGCTCAGAACTCTGTACTCAGAAATGCGCTTGCTGAGAGTATCCCCGTCTAAGGAGAGGTGCCGGGAATGATACTCTCCCGAGGGGGATGCAGGCTGGCGGGACACAGAAGACCCTCTCATCGAGGACCCCGGCACCCACAGCACCTGGTGTAATTGCTCCTAAGTTGTGGGAATGCTGTATTTAGAAGTATTGCTCATAGTGCAGCCCAGAGCTGGTACCATTCTTGGTCCTATAAAAAATGCAGACATCGTCTAGCGTCAGCTTCTGCGTGACCGCTGTTTGCCGCCGACGCACTCGGGTTTCTAGTTCCACGTGCAATTCTAATTCCATTTATCAGTGAGAAGTCCTGAAAGGGTTTCAGTCTGATGAAGCTCCATGACTAGGGAAATCCAGAGGTGCAAAATTAGAATGCCACGGCGTCTTTCGTAGAAAATGCAAATATTGCAGCATCGTTGCCTGGCTCTGACCTGGATTTCCCGTGAATCACTTTCTCACTGAGTTTGGTCAGACAAACAGAAACGAAACGAAACGACAACAAAAAAGCACGTCTTTGAGTGAGACCCGCACAGCGCGATCCTTAATGCGCGGGAGCCTCGCCTTCCTCGCGGGGACCGCGGTGAGAGCGCCAAATGTCATCGCCGTTAGTTCTACTGATGAAGCCTGGAGTTGTTTATGTAGATTTAAGTCCTCTGACTGTTTTCAGATCTTAACCAGTCCTCAGCATGTTGTCGGTCCCTTGTGAAGTGATAGGGAGGCCAGTGAACGGGGAGGGGTGAGTGGCGGGCGGGGACAGTGGTGGAGAACAATGAGGGCTGCCAATCAGATACTGGTTTCTTCCCAAGGCTTTGTTCCATCCCCTCTGCTCCCGCAAAGAACAAGTCTTAGAAAGCTGTTGGTGCCATTCGCCAGCATCAGCATTGCCTTCGGGTCGGGTGAGATGGTCCGTTTCAGAAATGGAGTGACCGTGAGTGTCCAAAGTTACCTTGTGCAGGGGAGTGGCTGTGGCATCTCCCATGTGAAGGAGGGAGACACAAAGAGTCCTTCTTTGTTCCGGACAGGTCAGAGGTTCAAGGAGGCTTTGAAAAGATCAAGTTGGGATAATTGAGTTATCAGATGCCAACTGTCTACTTCCGTGAGCCCACGTCTTCATCTTTTGTCCGTGTGGTGGGATCCAGAAGGCAGGCCCGTGGGTGCGCCCTGCTCCCCCCACCCCCCCAAGTTCTGCTCCCTCCCTAGGTTGGTTTTAGGAACCATGAAGGTCCTGGAGAGCATCTTGCCTTCTCCTCCCTGACTCAGTGGTCTTTAAGTGCTTGATGAGAGGGAGCACCCTGGTCCTGCAGTTGTCAGTCCTCCCTCTCGGGCAACCCGCGGTGGGGATGGCCCCTTGCCCCCCCCAGGTGGCCACACTCATACCTGCTTGTCCTGTTCATCCAAAGGTCTCATCAAATCCTTTTTCCTCCACCAACTTAGGAAAAAAAAAACCCCACTGGTTTTCATTCTAGAACGGAATGCTGGATGTTGCCTGGGGGGCTTCCCTGGGAAAGCCGCGTGCAGGGCACCAGGACGCCCTCTTGGAGTGACCTCCAACAGAAGTAATGCCCGAGTGGTAGAAAGGTTCTTACTGGTTTTCCCGAAGGAGGTTTATGCGTTGGTTTCTTCACAGTTTGTGTGATTTGGGGGCACCACTGTGTATGTGATGCAGAGGGAAATAGCTAGTCCTACTTTTAAGTATTTCGACTCCTTTGTTTTATCAAAATTGGTCCCTGTGCCCACTTAAGAGAAAATAACATTATTTAGGAAAAGGGTGATTTTTCATCATGCTTCACCTTTTAGAGGGCTGAAATGTTAAAAGAGGCCGGAAGGAAGTATTTCCCCAGGAAATCCCTCAGGAATTGTCCGGTATGGCATGACGGGTCATCGCTGGCCTTGGGGAGGGCTGCGGGGCTTACTTGGAGTAGCTCCTGTTGGCTGGCCTGGAGGTGGGTGGTGGTGGGGGGAGAAGGTCTCTGCTAGGCCCCACCTGGGACCCAGACCCCGTGTGGGGACAGACAAGGCCCAGGGCCACCCAGGAGGCAAGGGATGGGTGGGCTTTCTCCTCCCTAGAATTCCCAGTTGTGGGGCTACCCCAGGCACGTGGGGATCCCTCGGGCACGCACACCTGTGTGGATGAGTGCGTGTGGCCCTCCCGCGGGTGGCGGGGGCCTGGGTTTGCAACAGGGCTGATGTGTCCGAAAGCTGGGAAATGGGACGCGAGGACTCATTTTTCTTACCGTGGTCCATCGGCCTCTTCTGCTTTGGGTCCCCTGGGGCCTCCTTGGGGTGGGAGGAAGCTTATCTGGATCTTGGGGTGCCCAACTGCCTGTCCTTCTGCACGTGCTGTGGGGCCACCCCACCCTGCTGCTCGAGCTGGGGGCTCCCCGCAGCTTTGGGACGCGGGGCCCGTCCTGTCCTGGCTGCGAGCTCCCTGCTGCTCGGGTCTTCTCCCAAGTCGTGGGATCCCAAGTGCAGGTTCGGGTTCCCGTTGGCTGGAGGCATCCGTGTGTCCTGCTGTCTCCAGTTCCAGGGATTCCGTCTGCTCACTGGTGTAGTTGGCCCACCCTTGGGTCTCCTGTCCCCAGCCCACGGCATGCACCTGTGTGCCTTAGCCACATGGAGCCCAGCCCTTGAAGGGTCCAAGGGCACGACCTTCTATAGAGTTAGAGATTCCCTTGGCAAAGCGGGCGCCCCCCCCGCCCAGTCCCGTGTGTTTCTGTGGGACATCTGCCCCCACCTGACCTTGCTGCCCCAGTGCCTCCCTGCTCCCCGTCCACGCGTGCCCTCCGCCTCCTGGCTGGACCCCCGGCTGGACCCCTGGCTGTGCCTTCTCTTACTGCTCTGCACTCCGAGCTGTAGACTTTGTCACTAGAGAGAGGCCACCTCCAGGCCCTCTCTGCCCTTTGGGACAGATCTGAGGTGTGCGTGGCGGCAGGGGAGAGTGGGCACAGCCCACCCGGTGGGAGCTGGTGACCTGGGACAAGTCCTGGTCTCCTCACCTCCAGGGAGTGGGACCCTCCTGAGCTGTCGTGTGGCTTCAATGAAGAGAAAGGACTTTATAGACAGCCAGGGGTACAGTTCTCAGTCTGCGATGTGTTTTTCATTCCATGATGGAGTTCCGTGATTTTATAACTCGAGTCATTGCTCCTGGAGACTGTTGCACCATCCCGGTGGCTCGGCACCTGCCCTCCAGCCAGCCCTGGGCACCGGCTGCTCCACAGGAGCGTGAGGAGGGGGGCTCTAGGAAGCCCCACCCCGTGGGGGGCTGATGGAGCACTTGGGGGTTCTGTGGGGCCTGCTCTGCCTGGGGCTGATCTTGGCCTCTCCCATGATCTGCCTGTGTCACGAGTTCTCCACTCTCCACGTGGGCCCTTGCTGTGGCTTGAGTAGTGAAGTGGGGCCTGGAGGTGGCCTCTCTCTAAAGGTGGACGGGCCTCTGTGTGAGTCCCCCGCGGCAGTGACCCTCTGTGTGTGAGTCGGGCCTCTGGACTAGTCTGCACCGATGATGACCTGTTACCGCAGCTGGGCTCTTGTTAGGAATGGTGGCTGCACTGTGACCTGGCTCGGAGGTGTTGCCGGCCTTCTGCATGTCCGCCCTGTGGGGGGCACCTAAGCCTTCCCCTTGAGCTCCTGGCCTTGTACTTAGTTGTGAGTCCAGTTCTTGGGTCCAGAGCCCCACGGGTGTGGGCCTCTCTCGTGCCTCAAGGAGATCCTTGTTGGCTGGTGTTCACGGGAGAGGCGGAAGTACTCACCTGTGTCTTGGATGATGGCCCTGGGTCCTCCCTCCTACCCCACGCCAGGCACAGTGGGACCCATCCTCCCCATCTGACAGCTGAGACGGTCTCAGGTGGCCCATCACGGGGGCGGGTATGCACTCGGGACCCTGACTCCACTCTGGGTGCTGGCCTCGGCAGTTGCAGGGAACCCTCCAGGATCTCCCCTGTGAGAAAGCAGCCCAGGGTGCGGTTTTCCTGCTCCTCAGGTCAGGCTCTCCGATGAAGGCAGTACGGATTCCTGGGGCCCCCATGTTCTGATTAGATCACCACCAGGCACACAGCGTGTAGTCTTTGAAGGCAAGAATGTCATCCCTCCTGATCCAGACCTGATGTGTTGAGTTCCAGAGGTCTCCAGAAGGTTCTAGAAGGTTCCAGAAGCCCGGCTTTGCATGCAGAATGAATTTGGGCTTCATGTGAGGGTCGGCCTCGGGCTCCACGGCGCCCAGCCATGCGTGCCGCTGACCTCAGGTCTGACCACAGGAGGGACGGCTAAGAGCCGAGTGTGAAACTTGTGTGCTAGCTTGTTTGGCACCTGTGGAATCACTGACTTTGCTCACAGCCTCTCAGCTTCTCCTCCCAGCAGGAGCAGAAGGAGCTGGCGAGGGAGCAGGCGGAAACTGGAGGAAACGAGGGGGAGTGAACTTAGAAACTCCCCGCCCAGCAGCCCAGCACTAAGCATGCCACTTAATAGTATGCAAGTGAGCCAGTCGTGGATTACCCAGAGAGAGGAGTGGGGAGCATCTGGGCGGGCCTCCCCCAGCAAGAGGCGCCCATGGGAGCCCTGCATGCTGCGAGGGGCCTCTGTTAGAGTCACTGGTTACTTACTGAGCACCTACTGTGCACAAGGGACAGCTGCCCCCAAGGAGCCCAAGGCCTCCTCAGTTCTGGCTGGACCTGCACCAAGCATGGGACAGGGGCTGCTCTGAGCCCCTTGGCGAGCCCAGGAGGAGGGGATGGTGCTGCCTGGAGGGCGGGACGTCTTCTCAGGTCTGGAGGGATGGAACCAACTTTGCAAGGTGGAGAGACAGATGTGCCTTTAGGCACAGTGGTTGGCGAGTAGGGAGTGAGAGGAGTCTGGGAGGCCACAGTCAGTCAGGGCTGGGGCTGCCCTGCAAAACATAGAACGCCCGGTAAAATCTGTCTTTCAGACAAGCAAGGACCAAGGTTTTAGGATAAGTATATCCTAAATATTGCATGAGAAATACTTATCCTAAAACCTTGGTCCTTGCTTGTCTGAAAGGCAGATTTTACTGGGTGTCCTGTGGATTCACTTGCAGATCTGGTAACCCCAGTCTGGGTAGGGCTCAGGCGCAGAGGGCTCTGCATCCATGGGATGGTGCTCCCTAGAACCACGAAACTGTGCAGGAGAGGTGGGGTGGAGGGGGGAAGGAGGGGAAGGGGTCAGATCAGAGAGGCTGGTGCTGGTTCACTGGGCAGATCACGCCTGGGGACTCAGTGGTTGGCATTGGCAGGGCAGGGGTGGGATGGGGTGCCCAGCTGTCCACAGGCCTATCTTTGTCCACTCCCTGGCCCTTTCCCAGAGGGCTCTGACCCCACTGGAGGGCACATTAGGGCCCCACTGGGGTCTGGGTGGTGATATGAACAGAGGAAATATGTTGAGGCATTGGGGTCTTAAAGAAAAAAATACCTCGCATGCTCCCCCAGTTGGCCAGCAGAATTCCGTCGGGGCTGGGAACAGGATCCCCACTTGCTCACCGGGTCCACTTGACCCTCAGCTTCTGAGGGTCTCACGATCCTTTTTCCTTCTTTTGTGTGTAAAGGAGTCGCTTTGATTCTGTAATCGAATGCCATCTGTAATGCTGAGCGGGCCGGTTTCTGTCACTGAAATATTCCTAAACGCCGTCAGCCTGAGTTTTCAGTGCCCCTTCCTGTGCCCCTTACGGTGCCCTGTCCCATCTCGCTTCGCGCCGTGTTAGCTCCCCGCGCCCCTGCGGGGCCCCCCGTGATTCCTTGCTTGCGGTACCTCTTGTGTCCGAGCGTGCCTGTGCTCAGAAGTGGCTTGCAGAGAGGCAGATAATGATCACCACGGCAGAATCGGGACTGACCCGCCCCCACCTTCATGAATCAGGCTGATTCCAAGCGAATGAGATTTTAATCACCTGTCACTGCCGCCCGCACTTTCTCTATATTTATGATAATTTTTTGGGGTCTTTTTATTGAAATCAGTGTTGACTGAATCAAGTAATCCTGATTAGCAATCTTACTGTACCCAGTCAAGAGTGAAATGCATCCCAGCCCTGTTGGTACACTGAGCATTCTGAAATTGAAAAAAAAGGAAAAAAAAAAAACCGAAATAGGTGAAGTTTGTTTATCTCAGTTATGGGCACGGGCGGGGGCGTTTGAGGATGGTGGCTGTTTTTAGTTGTTCTCGTAAACCCAAGCGTAGCTGGGCCTCCTGCCTGGAGCGGGAGCATCCTGGCTGGATGATTTAGTTATCCCGTGTCTTTAACTTGATGGTGGTGGACAAACAGTGGCTGACCTGATTTGAGTTAGTTTCTGTGGTTGGGGATGTGAAGTTTGCAAGCGCACAGATTGTGCAGTGCGAGATGTGTTCTTCCTGGGGAGACTTTGCAGGAATGCGTGGCCATGCTGCCTCCCACAGCCCACTCACCGTGTCAGCCTTGGAAACGGTGACGTATTGATCTTTTAGGCAATGGGAGTAAACTGTGAAGGTGACAAATAAATATAAGCTTTGAAAGCGCTCCTTTAGTTTCTCGGAGAGAGAGCAATCGATCACAGAGTGGCACTATGAGAGCCGTGGAGGGTGCGTCCTTCCCGACAGCAGCGAGGGGCCCTCCTCGTGGCTCCCGGGAGCTGGGGGGTGCTGGGACAGGGGATGAGGACCAGCTGCTCAGGGATTGTTCCCAAACGATGGGGCTTTTCTCCGTGCGGGGCTTGATTCTGTCTGTTCAGCAGCGAATGTCCCAAAGTGAGAAGTGGGTTATCCACTAAGGCCTCTGTCTTAGCATCCTATCCGTTTTAGTCCTAAAAGTGACAGTAATGCCTTCGGCTTCCAAGAGATTGCTTACAAAGTCAAATGACTTCCCAGGTACGGACGGAGCGCGTCTGCCTGGCCGCGGGTTCCCGCCTGCTGGGGTAGCCAGCTTCCTTCCATGCTGCCCTCACCTCTGCCCCTGGGCCCAGTGAAGAGCAGCCCCTCATCCTTCTGCACTGGGGAGGGGACACTGAGCTCTCTTCCCTTGGCAGGTTAGCTGCCCCTGGGCGCTGGATGCAGGTCTGTGTGCTGCAGAGGGCCCCTGAGTCTTGGCTTGGTCACCTCTGAAGACTGCTGTGCTTCTTGGGCTGTGGAGAGGGGCACCCCGGCTCCAGACCCCTGGGGGCCCCAGACACCCAGCCATGGCCTTCTCGGTAGCTTGCGGCCGCACAGCTCGGGGGAGGAGGATCCCGTGCTGCCTTGTGGGGTGGGTCGGGGAAGAGCAGAGCTCAGGGCAGTTCAGGTGGGGCTTGTGGCCAGCAGGTGTTGCTTTGTGAAAGGAGCAGAATGTATTCCGCTCGCCTGGTGTCAGTGGCTATTGTAGTCAGTGGGCCCAAGTCAGTTCTGTTACCAAGACTGGTAGAGCAAGGGCGAGAAGAGGAGTCCTAAAAGTCTCCCACTTAAAAAAATTCAGACTGTGTTACTGACGGTCCCTTCTGTGTCACTGACTGTCCGTTCTGTATCGGGCATCAGAGCAAACTGTTAGGAGTGAGGTAGGCTCAGACCATGGCGCTGCCCTCCGGCAACTCACAGCCCAAGACAGGCAGCTCAGCATGTGGGGGTATTAGGTACATGCCAGTTAGGGGCCCATTTCTCAAAGAGGCGACTGACAAAGCCACCACATCCAAGGCACTTTGGTGTGTAGTGCTGGGGTCCACTCTGGCCATCAGGATCTGCAGCATTATAACAGAGTCTCACAGCCATGCTCAGACCCCCACCTCGCTTTCCCAGGGATGGTCCCAACGTGCGCTTGGGTTCCCAGGAGAACATTAGGGGCCCATAATGACCTTACATCAAAAAGTATCCCTAAGACATTACCCTTTTGGCTTTTCTGTAAATGCCCTTCTGTCCAAGGCAAAGAAAACACAAACCCATAGTTGTCTGGGCTCTGATTTTGATGATATCTTCATAAACTCTGAGAGGGTTAAAGCCTCTTCTTGTGGCAAAAAGAACTTGCCGTGGTTTCTGCATGTGTTTTAAGGAAACCACACTGAATCATGTCACTGTGCGTGGTGACCCTCCTTCGTAGGGGTAAAACATGCCCTCAGGATCTGGGAGGGACACCTGGGAATGGGTCTAGGGTCCATCTGCCCAACCATGCTACTGATTTGAATGTCTTTGCTTCAAATTCAGTTCCCACCTTACGTCTATTAACCCCTCATCACCAAGTCTTCCCGATGCATTATTAAGAGGGCCATTCTCTTACAAATGTTTACATAGCATTGAATACCTCCTTCTTCCTTCCAGCTCTCTACTGGCTGGGTTTATGCTGAAGAGAGTCCTTTCAAAGAGTAAAACCTTCGTGTTTCTGCAGCCTCTGGGCAACAGCCCTGGGGCCCTTGCTCAGGACACCCTAGGGGCTCAACCTACAGGGTTTCCCCAGACTTCAGGTCTCTCTGGTCCTCTTCCTGGGATTAGCTATGAACGTGACAAAGAGTGACTGTTAATGAATTAAAAAACGGAAGAAAGACTCTGAGAAGTCCACAGGGGAGCTGGAATGGCCATCGTCAGCCAGTGTTCACTCAGTGACTAGTCAGAGAACTGTCCGTTAAAACAGAGACGGTCTGTGAATGGAGAGGTTCCATTGTGTCACGATCACAATAAATCCTAGAAAGCCCCGCGTCCCAGAGTAGGAGTGGGAAAAGTAAACTGTGGGAGACCTGGCCTGGAATACTAGGCAGCCATTTAAAAGGCAGATTAGTGAATAAATTGGAAACATTCTTACTGCATAAAATGAAGTGAAAAGGATATAAAAGTGTAAGTACTGTATCATTCCAATTTTTTAGAAAAAGTGGAAAAGGTACGATCAGGAAATAGAGCCGTCATTGTGGTTAAGCTCAGGGTGGTGAATTTATAGATAATTTTTATATTCTTTGTATACTTTTAGGTATTTTCCCCAAATTTTTACAACGTGCATTAATTATTTTCATGACCCTTTCACGGCGACTGAGATGCATTATGCATCAGTTGGGTTTCAGAGTAAGTGCCTTGCATCTGCGATGGCCTTGCAATGCTCTTTCCTGGGTGGAATATTGCATGTTTCCAGGGCAGGGTTGATGGCCATGGACGGTGGCAGTCCCTGTACAGCTCGTCCCTGCCCCCCCCTGCCCCGTAGTGCCCAGAGCAGGAGCGGGCCGCTGCAGAAGCCGACACGAGGCAGTGTGGGGCTGGGGATGGCAAGTTCTCGAACAAGCAGGGGACAGCACGCAAGTGTGTAGAAAGTGGGCGGAAATAGAGTTGACACCATAGAAGTTCCAGGTAGCCCGTCTCTGTGTCCTTCCTGAGAGCAGCCTGTAAAGCAAGGAGCTGGTGCTGGGTATCCAGTCAGTACTGGCCAGGCGGCTCCTGGCATCCAGACCCTCGTTCTCGAAGGACAAACTCGAGGGGCCCCGACCTAGTAGACAGTGTGTGTCACCGTCCTCAGGGCCTCAGGTGATGTCTGGGGGCAGGTGGACACGGAGGCAGAGTGAGGGCCACAAGGTAGAAGATGAAGATGGAGAAATGCAAACTCCTCAGATTCCAGAGGTGCTTGCTTATGGTTGGAGCCAGCGGCCTAGAGGGCATGGCTGCCCGGCGAGGTGGTGAGCTCCCCGTCATTGCAGAGTATGTTCGGAGGCCAGGCGGCCCCCCGGAGCCACTGTTGGGGTCCCTCTGAAGGGCTGCTTTTTGTACAGCAGAGAGGACCTCATGTCTGCGGCTTCAAGGCCTCTGGGTGCTTATCCCCCCATGACGACGGATCATGGTTTGATTAAAATTGCTTGGAGCAGGTTCTGGATCTTAATGCTCTAGATTTCAGAGTGTTTGTGGGAAAGCCAAGAACTTTCATTCATGTAATTGAATTTAGAAATATAAGTTTAGTCCACTTTGTACTTCATCACTTGTGACGGCAGAATGGGCACCGTGTGGATCAAGTGCAGATCGAGGCCGAGGCTGACTTCCTCGGCTGCGTACCAGTTTGGGCAGCTGGGGACAGGGCGATGTCGGGACAGTGGAGTTTTTATGCACCCCCACCCCCTGTAGAGCCCATTTGGTTACGCTGATCAGGCGACGAGCACCGGAATTTACTGCTGTTGGCAGTTCAGCTTTCCAGGCTTTGTTAAAAACAAATAAGACACAGCTTCCTCTTGTCTCTGACAAGCTCCAAAGTACTCTGAGGGGCGGCGGTCCCAGGGCTTGTCAGGGCCGAGGGTGCAGGATGTGTCTGCTCCAGGGACTCGGTCCTGCACCTGCCTCTCGGGAGCGCTGGGAAGTCCTACACCTGGCGGGCCCTTTCACCGGGCACTCGGCCCTCCGTGGAGTTGGCCCTTGAGCCCCTTCCCAGGGCATGCTGGCCTCTACATGGCAGGTTTGGGCAGTGCTGGCCACGGGCAACTGTCCTAATCCCTCACTATGACACTCAGGGCCTTGCCTGCCTCCTCCAATGAGGTGGCCTCACCATTTCCTTGAGCACTCCATTTCCCGTGCTCCCCAGGGTTTGTTTACCAGCCCCGTCCCCAGGTACATGCTCGATTTCTTCTGTTTATTGTGACATTTTGATTGTGCAAGTTAACCTGTCCTACCTGCTCTTGAAGGCCCAGCTCGTCCTCAGGCTCTCTGCATCCCCTGAAGTAAGCATTGGTGTGACCCCCGGCTGAGTACGTGTCGGGCTGGATCGTCTGTTGTCTTTCAGCCCAGGCTCCACATCCCCTTCCTGTCCCCAGGTAGCAGCTCCCCACCTCTGGGCTATGGGAACACTCCTGTGCCATGTAGTTCTCCTTTGTGGGCAGCTCCACATGCTGAGGGGCCACTGCTTCCCCCGCCAAGGAAGCCTCCCCCTCCACGGCTCACACCCCTGGCTTTAAGGCAGGCAGACCTCAGCCCCTCTTCTGGGCATCCCTATCCAGCCATGCAGCCCCTCTGAGTGTGGCCCCGGGCCGCCCTCCATGCTGGACCATTTGTGGGTCGGATGGCTAGTGTGTGCGGTCACCCCCGTGCACAGCCCCAGACTATATTCGTCTTGAATGACTGGTTGCAGCTCAGCATCTCAGGAAGCAGGGAGGTACCTTCTAAGGAATGGACATTCCTCCCAATTAAAAACAGCAGACTGGGTCCAGTTATAGCACTTGCCCATGATTCGTGTCCCCAGGTTACAAACTTTAGCCATGCGGAATGTTTTAAATACACCAGGGATGTTAGTACATCTTCACTTATTCAGGGGGGTCTAATGCCAGTGAGTCAGAGGCCGCCCTTCTTAACTGCCTTGAATTCTCAAAGGCAGGCTTCCCTGAATTCCAGCATAGGTGGTCGAGGGAGGGAACTCCGTGGAGAGCAGGACTTGGTGTGGCTTTTCCCATCCTGGAAATAACCGCTCGGAGAGTGATGCAGGGTGGAATGTGTTTTATTGAGCATCTACTTTGTCCCCAGGTTCACAAATTTGACTCTCAAGAAGGTAGTCACGCTTTCTCTGCTGGGAAACCTGCTGTTGAGCGACCTTCTGTTCCAGTTGCCCTTCGAGGTGGGGCTGCATGTGGCTTGTGGGCTGGGGGCCAGGGCTGGGCGCTGGAGCCCGGCGGCCAGGGGCTTGGACATCACTCCGTCATTTCCTAGCTGTGTGATTGGGGGCAGTTCAGTTTCCTGAGCCTCTACGTTTTGTCCTCTGCGGAGCAGACAACACGGCTGGCTGTGTGGTTTATCTTGGGGCAGGAGTGAGTTCTCTGGGCGGTGGGGTGGCACGGGGCCCTGGCCCAGGGAAGACAGCAGTCAGGGACCCTGAAGCTCTTGCTGCTCAGAGAGTCAACTATAACATGATGCTGATAAGGCATTACGGATGTTTGCAGCAGCTGTCGGTAGGGAGCTCCCCCGGCGGGCACCTTAATTTGGCCCCTCTGGTTTGGCCCGAGGATGGACATATTCAGGCATCTCTTCCAGTCCATCCTAGAGAGAGAGACTGAGATCCAGAGAAGGGAGGGACACAGCTGGAGCCCAGGGCCCCAGAAAAATTTGGGAGGAAGGTGTGTGTGCTGAGCAGCTCCAGTGAGCACGTGGTGGGGTGTGGCCTCCCCTTGAGCCTCCCTGGCACCCTCCCTCCACGCCACTGTCTGCACCTTCTTTCCTGGGCCCCTGCTGCCGTGGGAACTGGGCCGTCGCTGCCCGGGCCTCAGCCTCTCCATCTATAAGATGTGTGTGCAGCTCCTGGTCGTTCATCAGCCCTGGCCCTGCACCAGGGTCTCAGGGGCCCCTGGCATCACAGCCTAAGTCGAGACACACAGCTCCCCCACCGTTCATGCATGCTGGCCTCGGGGAACTCAGTGAGGGTCAGTGTACCCGTGCCTGCAGCCGGCTCTGTAGGGTTCGCCTTCACCCCTCAAATGTTTATAGGTTTGCCCAGGACCAGGCCTGCCCTCTGGGAGCTGCAGGGGGTGGGAAAGGGCCCAGAGTTTAAGTCTGCACAAATTGCAAATGCCGAGGATAACAGGATGCAGGCAGGTGTGACCTCCTGGGGTCTGGTGCTGGGGCCAGTGTGGCCTGGCTTGGCTCCCGACCCCACCGATGACCAGCCGTACCATCTTGGATGAACTTACCTCAGCCCTCTGTGGCCTGGTTCTGGGGGTGGTATCCCGCCTCCCAGGGACGCCGAGCTATGAGCCGAGTTGGCCAAGTGGCGGAGGTGCTGGAGGCCGCAGCTGAGCGGCGAGCATGGGCTCCCCGGGAACTGGCCAGGCCGTGTGCACGCAGAGAATTCGATGTGGGGCTGTGGTGTAAGCCTCCCGAGGGAGTGTGCAGAGCGTCTCTGTGGAGCAGGAGGGGTTGGCTTAGCGCTTGTGTGCCCACCCTGCTCTGGGAGCTGGGCTGTCCTGTCCTCGTGGGTGTCTGCAGAGGACAGAGAGAGCCATGTGGGGGGTGAGCAGAGCAAGGCGGGGGGCCAGTGGAGGGCTGTGGCCGACTGCGGCTGGCCAGGCTAGCGTGGGGAGAAATAGCGGGAATGGGGGCCGGGAGAAAGGGGGGACGCGTGGGCACGCCAGGCCCTTGAGGATGCAGGCACGGCACCCTGACGTGGTCAGCCCAGGGTCTTTACCAGGGCACACACAGCTATGGCCGTCCCCTTCTGGGTGGGTGGGGGAGCACCCTGGGGGCGCTCTCGTGAGAACAGGTGCGCAGGGGAGCCAGATCCCAAACGGCGGATAGCAAGGTGGAGCTGACAGCAGCCTTTGGAAGAGGAGCTGGTGGCCTTCCTGAGAACAGTGCGTCTTGGGCCTCGTGGCCTTTCCCTGCAGGGCTCCGTGGGACCCCGTCCCAGGCGTCCCCGGCCACGTAGGTGCCAGCTGGCTGCCGATCACCTCCGATGTTCCTGACCCAAGGCGACCCGCCCCCTAGGAGGCACTGGCAAAGAGCAAACCCCTCTTTGGCTGGGACGGCCGGGGCGGCGGGGTTCTGCCAGGTGCGGTCTGTGTCCCCCGACGCCCCCACGGCACGGCATGGCCCTGCCCCCATGTCAGGAGCACCCCTTTCCTCGAGACTCCGCCACATTTGTTTTTTCCCTGGAAGGTGATTCCCATTTGGGTTCTCAAGATAAAACCTGCTGTGTTTGCTTGGGTGCATCTGTGTGCTCTTACCCGGTGATGCCAAATCTCTTTATTTTTGCTGGCACTTCTCTGGCTCTGCCCAGATAGTCCCTGGTCCCCTGAGCAGCAAGGCAGGCTTCCGAGGGCCACTGGGGTGGCCCTCTTCCTTTAGAAGATGAGGAGACCGAGGCTCAGAGAGGAGAGCCAGGACCCCTGTCCTCCAGCCCTGAGCCCTCTGTGCCACAGCCCAGTGACCCTCTTGGAGTCCAGATGACCGTGATGACCGGGCTGAGCACCCGCCAGCCCCACAAGGCACTTTACAGTTTGCCTGGTTCTTCCCTACCTGGCAGCAGGTCTGATCCCATGCAAAGCAGTTTGGGGGTCACGACTCTTGGGGAAATTCTTCAGTCTGGGTGCCTCCATGATTCTTCTGAGTTGTATAGTCTGGCTCATGCTTTCTCTTCCATTCGTTAATTTTTCTTCTTCCGTAAAATGGGTCGTGTTTCAGGGACGCCTGCTGACATTTGGTCCCATCGGTGGTGTCCACAGCACCCCTGCTGGGTGGTGGTAAAGAGCTGATGCTCCTCTCGGTAATTCCGAACTCCCCAGACACTCGTGTACCTCGCCCTCGGGGGCTGTGAGGATAGTCCCCTCCTCCAGATGTTTGCCCCAAAGGCAGCACTCCTGGAAGGGCTCAGGAGCGGGCCCATCATGGCTTCTTCATTGTCGCCCATTACGTGGCATTTATCAAACGCCTGCACGTGCCCGGCACTGGGCAGCTCTCAGGCTCAGTGGTGGCTCCACAGAGGGCCCAGCCCTGCGCTCCCCTCCTATAGTACCGACCCCGGGAACCCCTCGGGGCAGGGTCCACAGTTTCTAGGGCTCTGTTCCCAAACCAGCACCTGGGTGCAACATGGTCTTCCTGCTGCTGGAGCATGGTGGAAGTTGTCAGCCCCATAAACACAGGTGGTAGGTGCTACTAGAATGTTCTGCAGACTCCCAGAGATGCAGAGCAAAAGCTACCCTCTCTGCCTTTCTCATCAGCTCCCCCCGCCTCACCCCTGTGGCTGTCCCCCCACCACACTGCCCGCTGGTCCCAGATGCCCTCCCAGCCTTGCCTGTGCTGTTTGCTGTGCCCCAAACACCTTCTCCTGTGCTCGTTGAATCCGGAACCCAAACTCTGAAGCTCAGTTCAGATGTCACTGCCTCCACGTCTTCCCCAGTCACGAAGAAGCTGATGCGTGCCGCAGTTCGATCACCGATGCCGATCGGAAACTCCTGTTTGCTCCAGGACTTGCCTGTGGCATGTCCGTCTTCTCCCTGTCCCTCGGCGTGTGGGTCGTGGCTGGGTCCCCACCCCAACCCCGTGCCCAGGGCGGAGCTGCTCGTGAGAGCCTGGCGCACGTTGCTCTTGGATTGTGGATCGGGCTGGGGGGTGGTCATCTACAGCGTCTACCAGCGCTGGGCCCCAGCCCTTCCCAACAGCACGGTGTTCGCTGGGGTTGCAGGGATTGAAAAGGAAGATGCTAGAGGCTCTGTGGGCCAAAGGGAGGAGCAGGCCTCCATGTGTGTTGACCAGGAGCCTCTATTCCACCCCACCTGCCCAGTGAGGTCACCGTGGTAGCAGTCCCCGCTCCTGGCCAGGGACGGGCATGAGAATCTCACACATCTGGGCCCCAGTCAGTGTCTCCATCCCGGGGGGACCCTGATCATCACTGAACAACCACATGGACCCACAGGGTTTCCTCTGGTGCCCTGCCAGGGGGAGGGCCAGACGGGCTGCCCTGGGAGAAGGGGAAAGAGCAGTTCTGGCGTTTCCCCAAGCCCCTCCCCTTCATCTGGTGGTCCACTTTGACTTCTGATCTTCCTCTAGGTCTAATGTGTTTTCTTGCATTTCCCCCCAAGTCAGATTAGACATGAGCCTTTGTGAAAACTAGACTTCTCTCCCAAACCCTTTTCTTCCTGAATAAAGGTGTGTGGGGCCGGGACTTAGTCCCGAGAGCCCGCTGATCTTTTGAGGGCCTTACAGCTAAGACGTGAATGCCCAAAGAATCCACGCAGAGCGGTCTCTAAAATGCTAGGCTGGGTGTCCTCGGCCCCAGGGACCCTGGGTAGGAGGGTGCCGTGAGGGCTGCATGGGCCCTCCCTGACCGTGGGATGGACACGCAACTTAACCTCCTCTGAGTTTCTGCATCTGCGAAGCAGAACAGACAGAGGCCTCCACTCAGGACGGATGGGGGGTGATGACGAGAAAACAGCGGAGCCCAGCACCCACCAGTAGGAGGCCCTCAATTCAGGCTGGGTCGTTGCTGCCCTGGGATTTGGGATTGTTACTTTGCTGGTCCCGCCCCGCGAAGGAGCGCCTCATGCTGTCCCCTACACTGAGGTAGCCTCCCGGGGCGGGCCTGATGCTTCGGGCTCGCTGAAATAAGTCCCTTATTAAAGCCTCTTGTGTAATTCAGGTAATCTCAGCCTGTTTTTGTTTTTTTGTTTGTAAACTTAGTTGTTTGGTTGTTTTCTTCCCTTGCTGGGTTTCCTTGATGTGAAAACCATTTTTACAATGTAGGGACCTGCATGAGACATACACATGATGCGCGCCCCGCTGAGAATATGAGCCACAGCGCAGCCAAGCTTCTGTTCTGGGTTTGGTCTTCACAAATCCGTGGTACTTCCTGTGAATGGGTCTTTTTCCTCTGGGACTTCCAGATGTTTTATCTGACGTTTGGGAAGCCGGGGCCTGGATGTGGCCTTGGGCTCACCAGGCCCTCCCTCAGGCTCCTCAGAGCCCCCACTGGAGGGGCTGCTTCTGAGGCAGAAAGTTCTCCCTTTTGGCAACTGTCTTGGTCCTGCTCATACTGCCTCTGCGAAGGGCTCCCTTGGGTCCAGTTGACTTCTGTCCCCAATGTGGCCTTTGGGCCCTGTAACAAGCAGGAGCTCTGTGAGCTCAGGGGATACCCCCAGGTTGGGCAGTTGTTTATTATCGGGGACCCAGTGGCCAGGCCCTGAGCTCTGCCCAAGATTCAGTGTGTCACCATCCATGTCAGCCTCCCTGTCCCCTCACTGTGCTCTGGCAGGCTGCGGGGCTGTGGCAGACCCGGGCCACCACCCCCCAGCACTGAGTCCTTTGCGGGGTCTCCCCACCTGCACTGGGCTGCATGTCTCATTGCCCAGACAGCACAAGGTGACCTGCACTGGGGGTTCTTCGTGTCCTTGCAGAACGCTGCAAGATCAGGTTCTTAAACCACACTAAACTGAACCGTAAAGCAGTTCCTGCACGGTATCTTAACTTTTACTGAATCCTAGGAGACAACAGATGGGAGAGGTTATTCCCATTTTAAAGATAATGGAGCCTGAGGTTTACAGAGGGAAAGGGCCACAGAGCTATGAAGTACAGTGGAACGGGGACCGGGGTCTTGTCGCTCTGGACGGTGCTTTTCTGAACCCACCGTCCCCCTCTCACAGGAGGGGGCATGGGGGCTGGCCTTGCCTCGGACCCCATGCCCACTCCATGGCATTTCTCAGACTTGCCCCTTCACCCCCTTCTCCTTCCCTGGACCTCACCACTGTCTGAAAAAGGATAATGTTTTTTACTCCTTCTGCAGAAAAAAGACTGATTCCTTAATTAGAAAATCCTTATATGGGCACTGGGAAGGCACCCCCACGTCCTCAGCAACCCCGTCCCTCTGCTCGCTTGAGAAGGAACCCCACTCTCAGAGGGTGGAGGCCGCCCCTTCTGCTGGCCCCTCTCTCATCTGTATTCATCTGAGAACTTAACACAACCCAAATTTCTAGAAAAAGCAGGAAAACATGAGTTGTCATTGGACATTTTCAGGTGGATGTGTGTTTGGTGTTGTGTGATAATGTATTTGCATTTGGATATTTAGATAAAATATTGTGCTTTCCTCCAAATGCTTGGCCATCTGTGGGCACAGCTTTTCCGCTCTCTTGGCTGCTGGTGTTCTCCCAGCGTGGGTGTCTGGGCTCTCGCTCATGAGAACAGACTCAGTGCAGCGTCACACCTTGTACCAACAGACTCCTGGACTGACTCCTGGCTGTCCCCGGCTCCTCTTGGTTCTCCCGGCTGTGCGTGTTTGTGCGCGCCCATGTGCACCCACTGTCCCTGCTTTCCTGTCCCAGATGCCAAGCAGATGAGTCTCTGGCCATCATTTGGTGGTCCCTGCTCCCAGGCCAGGTGCTGGGGCTTGAGCCCTTCTACTTGAATGAGGCCACCTGTTGCACAGCCTCTGGTGGAGCTCCTGGCACCCCATGGCAGGCATCGGATGAATATTTGTTGACTAGATAAATGAACATCTCCTGTTCTGTCCTCTGCCTCCCTCCCTCCGCCCTAGTTCTGTGGATGAGGCTAGAACTGACCCAGAGGAGTAGGCACCCCTGCCCTCTTCAGGCAACTGAAGAGCAGCAAACACATGGATAGGGACCTGCCGCTTACCAGCTGTGGACTGGGCCTGTTTACCAGGCCCTCTAACTACCCTGCAGGTGCCGCCGCCGCTCACAGGTGCAGAGGTAGAGCCCCTGCCCCAGACCCTGGGCTCCCTGTACCTACCATGCCTTCTTGGTCTCCAGCCCCTGCCTTCC
Organism: Leptonychotes weddellii; assembly: GCF_054177405.1. NCBI lineage: Eukaryota > Metazoa > Chordata > Mammalia > Carnivora > Phocidae > Leptonychotes > Leptonychotes weddellii. The sequence goes on from NC_138374.1 coordinate 2,480,681, forward strand.
CCAGACCTGATATGATGCTCCAGTGACTCTAAAGGACTTTTTCGTTCCCTTTTCCTCCCTGCTTGGTCCTGCCCCCCTCATGGGATACCCTGCTTGGCGGGGGGGGGGGGGGGGTTGCTGGATACCTGGTGGGTGGAAGCCAGGGGTCAGTTGGTGGCCTCCATCCAGGCGCCCCCTTCCACTCTGGGATCTCACAGTGAGGTGTCCAGCACAGCAAAAGCCGGTGTGAGTACCCTCCGCTGCCCTTTAGATGGACAGGTGCCCAGGGGTCCTGCCTGCTGGGCTGCCCCTGCCCTTGGGGACCTAGGGAGAGGGTCTCCATTTCCATGAGGCCTTCACTTCACCTCCTTGGTGAGGGTAGACAGAGACCCTGTTGGGATCGACCCAGCCCTTCCCTGAGCCCCGAGAGAAACCATCCACAAGAGATGCCCGCACCGGTGGGCACGTCGGGACGAGGGCACCCATTGTGTCCTGCAACAGCATTTTCCCCTTTTTCAGTTACTCCCCCCAATATTTTTCCCTGCCTGAGTATCTGTTTTTGCTCTGTGGCTGCGTTAACGTCTGGCGTTGAAAGCACTCAACACAGGAGACCGTCTGCTAACAGGTGAGGTGCAGAGCCGAGGTCCTCCATGCCCCCCCTGCCCCTGGCCTTCACCCGTGCCCCGCTGGTGGGAAGTGGCCCAGGCCATCCCCCTCCCGGGGGCCTCAAGGCACATCCACACCCAGCGCCATCCCTCTGCCAGGGGTGGTCACAGATGCCCTTTGTGCAGACCATGCATGCTGTCTGCCTTGGCATTTGGCAAAGCGGGGTGCAGGGGTGCGGGGGCGGTGGGCCTCGGCTCCCTGGGTTCCTGCTGGCTATGGACCCCGCGAGCAGCCTCCCCTCCCCTGGGACAGAGTTTTGCCCTGGGACCCTGAGACGGTCCAAAGGCGTGCGTGGTTTTGGTGAGACGAGATGTGAGCTCCTGAGTGGCCAGGCCTGGTTTTGTAATCCGTAAGGTGGGAAATCGTGAGGATGAATCCAGAGCTCTCTGGCTGAATTTCCACGAAGGACAGAAATGAGATGAATGAGTAAAGGGTTTGGCTGGAAATGCTCTGGCTTAAGCTTTCTGGGAAAGAAAATCTGGGATTTAGATGTGAAAATGGCAGCCAGCCCTGGGTGAGTGCTGGCTGTGTGCGGAAGGACCCGAAGGGTGGGCACTGCCATCCCCTTGTGCAGATGAAGAAACTGAGGCTGTCCCACTCCCAGCTGGCCCCACGGCTCCCCTCACAGGTGGTGACCCAGCCTTCTGGACATCCCCCCAGGGAACCCAGTCTCCTCCTCGGGCTCGTATCTTGTTTATTTTCAGGAGGGATCCATTTCAGGGGGCCGTGGCTCTGGGGGCGCTTGAGGTTGCAGTTTCCGGACGGCAAGGACCCCCTCGGCGGCGGCTCTGCGGGCCACTCCCTGGAAAATACAGTCCGTTCATCATATAGCTCAGGGCGTCCTATGCTATGGCTGCGACATAAACTCTGCGTGTGTATCCACCCAGGAAGCGAGGGATGCTGCTGGAGCTGCCCGCGCCCTCCGGCCCGCCGGCCCCATTAGCGCGGAGGGTCCCTCCCTGAGGGGCCTCTGGAGCTGGTGGTGGGCCCTGCCCAGGGCAGGGCGTGTGGGTGCGCGTGAGCCGCCAGGGAAAATGCGTGTGCGTGTGAAAGGGCACACGCAGACGCCCCGAGACGGTAATGACAAGGTTTTGTTATCTTTATGCTGTTTTCCTTGCACGCTTGTTAAAACGTGGGGCCAGAGTGTCTGTGACGGACCTAACAAGTGCCTTCTAATCAGGCCAGAACGTTTCTGTCAGCACAAGAAGAATGCTTAGCTCGAACCAAGATGCGTTCTCCCCCCAAGAAACACATTTGTTTAAAGATTGGCCTGTCAATTTGTGAATCAACATTTCTGCTTTTTGCTCCGACACCATGCTTGTGCTGTTCTTCCCGAAGAAGGGGGGATGATACAAAGCTGCTATTTGTCGTTGGAAGGAAGTAAACTTCATCAGGTCGACTTAGATGTGTGTTTCAAATGTCACTCAGTACTGCTTTCTTGTAATGAAACGCTGCATACAGATTTCTTCCCGAGGCTCAGGGGGATTAGACCCAGTAAGAGAAGAATTCAGTCTTCCTCACTGGCGCATCAGAGTGAGAAGTTTAAAATCCACAATTTATTCAAATATTGATATTTCTACTTGTCAGAAGAGAGGGGCCTTGAAATTTCCACTGAGCACTGTTGTCAGAACAATTGCAAGAAATGTGTCAGATAATTCATAAACGGAGTTCACTGCTGTGAAATCAGTTGGGAACAGGGAAAAAATATATTCTTGTCGATGTAGAATAGGGGCAATATAACAGAAAATAGCACTCACTTTTCCATCATGTCAGGCAAATGCTCAATTTGGGCCAGGTATTTTTTTTTAAACAGCCTGCTGCTTCTCGAGAAGCCCAGAATGCATGAAAAATGTTTTGAGTTCTGCTTTGTAGACAAGAGATCTGTTTGTTGTTTTTCCCCTCGGAGACCTCTCGTTCCCATCCTGCAGGAGCCAATCACAGAGCCGCGGCTGGGGCTTGGCGAGCAGGCGGCTCTGCATATGGTTTGCATTAAGGCCCTCAGAAGCTGTGAAGAGCCGGGGAATGATGCAGAAGGGGCCAGGGTAAATTCCAAACTGTTGATAGCGGGGAGAGGAGCTTCCGAGACGCTCTTAGGGCTCCCGAGCCCCTTCCCAGAGTCGGGCCTTGTGTGTGCCGCCGCGTGGAGGGTGAATTCCATCTGCAGGAAGAGGCCGGCATAGTTAGAATTCTTGGTGCAAGACCCACCTTCTCCCCCCCCCCATTTGTACTTTGTGGTGGGCTTTCTGAGCAGTGGGCCCGCTCCTCCTGCGGACCTGTGGGGGCACCCCCTTCACTTAGCCGCGTGGGGAGCTCACACGAGCGCCGTCCACGTGCGCGGAGATCACGTGAGCAGGAGTCCGGGAGGCCCGATTGGAACTCCGCGCCAACTGCACTTTCTTTGTTTGTGAAGCTCCCTCGAGATGGCCAGGGCCGTCCTCCGAGTGTGTCAGATGCCCGCGGGTCCGTCTGGGCCCGGGTTTCTCGCCCGTGCATTTTGCTGTAGAGCTGGGCGTCACTGTTACCCCAAATCCACCCTGGAAGCCAACTCCCTCCATCTTTCCTGGCGGGATTTTGGCCATCTTGGTTCTGAACAACAGGTTTGCTGTCTGTCTGCCCCTGCTCTTGGGTGAACCCTGCCATCCCGCCCTGCCTCTCCCCCCAACTCTGTGCCCTGCACCGTGGGTGGGGAGCGGCTGGTGGAGGGGGTTGCCTTTTCCCGGAGGCCCGGCCGATACTCCCCGAGGCTCGGGCTCCTGGGTGGGCACGGAGGTTCAGAAGCGGGATGTTGATGGAACATGGGAAGGCTGATGGGGCCATGCAGGAGCAGGAGGAACATCCAGGACAGGGTCTAGGGAGGAAGGGCCCATCGGGTGGACTGAGGACAGTCCTCTGAGCCAACCCTGCAATAGCAGAGAATTGTTTGGTTCTCCTTCGCTCGTCCCAGGAAGGGCCGTAGGTGTGTCCCTCTGACGTCACCCAGAGTTGCAGTCCTGGGGCCTCTGGGGTTGGAGGCCCAAGTGCCATGTGGCTGTGGTCGTTGCCACGTTTGTGGTGGGGGATCCCACTTTCCTGGGCCGCAGTTGGGGAGTGGCCCAGAAGGCAGGGGTCGGGGAGTTGGGAGTAGCCTGTGATGGTGCATTGGGGTCTGGTGCTGGGTCCCGAGTGTCTGAGCCGTGTTCCGTGTGGCGAATCTTCTGTCAGCAGCCTTGACCTAGCTGCCCCCGTGCCTGACAGGCTTGGCTGTGCTGAGTTGCAACAGTAAGAAGGCAGTTCTGAACCCCCACGGTGACCACGTGATCACAGGGTGGCTGGGTCTCTGGACAGGCTTGCAGCTGAGCAGGGAGACCTGGGTCTAGAATGCTCTTAGGGCCATGTCTCAGTGTGGACTAGAGCATGAAGTCCCATACCTGGGCTGTTTTGGTCACTTTATTTTATTTTTTGAAGAGTTTATTTATTTATTTACTTTGGTGGGGGAGAGGGAGTGTGTGCGTGCAGGTTCATGAGTGTGAGCGGGGTGGGGGGACAGAGGGAGAGGGAGAGAGAGAATCTTAGGTAGACTCTGCATGGAGCCTGACGCAGGGCTCCATCTCACGTCCCTGAGATCTTGACCTGAGCTGAAATTAAGAGACGCCCAACCGACTGAGCTACCCTGCTTGCCCCTCTTTTTTATCTTTGTTTTTATTATTTATTTTTTAAAAGATTTTATTCACTTATTTGTCCGAGAGAGAGCACAAGCAGGGGGAGAAGCAGGCTCCCCACTGAGCAAGGAGACAGACATGGGGCTCGATCCCAGGACCCCAGGATCATGACCTGAGCCGAAGGCAGATGCTTAACGACTGAGCCACCCAGGCGCCCCTCTTCGTCACTTTAATTATGTAACTGCAGGCTGTGGGGAGGTAGGAGACGTGGGGGAGCTGGGACGACAGTTGGCGAACCCACTGGCTTTGAAGTGAGAAATAGGTTCTTGAGTTGAGGTATTAAGTGTTTTCGTTGAGATTTGATGTATATCTACCAAATTGGTGGTGGGGGGGCTCCCTCGACCCTTCCAGTTTGGATTCTAGGATTGTAAATGTAGTTATTTCTGATTTGGATTATAAATATATGAATGTATGTGCACGTAGTATGTATGTGTATATGTGTCTGTCATTTTATTTTACTTAGTTTTTTCCCCTGTAAAGTACACGGAGGGGGTGGCTGGGCAGTGGGGAGGCAGTCTCCTTGGCTAGGAGTAATGGATGCTGTTAATTCTTCCAGGCCCTGTCTTGGCCTCGGGGACTTGGGTGTTTACACAGTCGGTGCTTAGGGAAACTTGTCAAGTAACCCCTTTACGGGGCACCCAGGCCTTCCTGGGCCAGCTGTGCTGGTACCCACAAGCAGGGCCCTGGGGTCTCTGCTCCACGGCCCCGGGCGGGCTCGTTAGCGGGGCGGGCCAGAGGCCTCCACGCCTGCCCGCGGCGGCCAGCCTCCTCTCCGCGCTCGCTTACAGTCCGCTGGGTGTTGGCGGATCTGTCATCGGTGCCGAGTGGAGCTGAGCCCTGACAGTGAGGAGGTGAACGCTCCCTGCCTGAATCCCCCATTAACTTTGTGAGGCGTATTGATTTCTTGTAAAAATAATGATATTGACAGGCCTTGCAGGAGTAATTGTTTCCAGAGCGTGGAGGTCAGTGTGGCGAGGGAAGGTTGGGAGCTGGGCTCTCAGAGGCTGAGAGCCCTGGGGTGGGTGCCGCCGTTCCATGGGACCCCTGCAAAGGCTTGGGGCTGCCATTGGACACCTGGGTCCCTGGCAGCCGACGGTGTCCGTGGAGGATCCATGGCCGGCGCCGGGGGCACGCAGGCTTGGCTGGGGTTGGGCGGGGGTCCAGCTCGGGGTGCTAGATTCCAGAGTTTATCAAAGCTGCTCCTGGGCTGGTTGTGAAGGCTTTTCCGCTGTCCGGGTCAGGGGAGTGAGAGGCCGTGGCCTCTACTCAGAACTAGGGTGACCATCTGGTCACTCCGCCCAGTGGCTTCTCTTTCTGGGGAAGGTCACCTCCTTTTCTGAGAGCACAAGGGGGACATGGTGGGGAGGTGGCCACTCTTGGGACAGCAGGGCCGGCTGGAGTTTCCCTGGGAGAGGATGATCACCTAAGGTGGCCGGTGGGGTCTTTGCAGATTGAGGGTGCTGGGAGTGAGCCGCTGGTCTGAAAGGTGAGAGGCTCGGGATCTCCCCTGGACCCGGGGTGGTCTTACTTGCAGGACCGACCAAAGCAGCGAGCTGGTCCCCAGACGTCCAGCCGCGTCCGTCAGGGCATCTGTGTGGAGCTCCACAGCGTTGCAGGCAACGGCTTTTTCCAGTCCTGGGAAGGTGGATGGACTAAAGAGCTGCCCTTTAGGTGGAGTAATCCCGGCCCATCTTTTTGCAAGTCCCAAGTGCCAGCAAAGGGGCAGAACGCTTTAGTTCAGATAGAAAACCTTGGCAGGCAGAGCTGAAAATCAGAGTGGGCACGTCATGTCCACATTTTAAACTCCGATTACATAAAAAATATACTTTAGGTATATCTTTAAGAAAGAGAAGAAGTTACTTAAAGCGGCAGTCCTTTGCCCTTAGAGTTGGCCCGTGCTTGGCTTGTGCATCCTGAATTGATCGCACACTGGAGTACTTTGTCCCAAAAGGACAGCGGCACTGTACTGCTCAGCGTTTGTCCCAGATCGGGCAGTGCGGGTGGGAGGTGGGGACGGAGGAGCTCAGCCAGCCACCCACATGTCCTCATAGCTGGCCCATGTCCACAATATCTCCTCTCTGTTTTTTCCCCAAACGAGGGAAATCTGATCAACACCACTAACGAACTGCAGCAATGGGTTATCAATTAGCCCAGCCAGCGGCTGAGGCCTTGCCAATACTGGCTTTTGTCTGAGTTTTCTTGGAGGAGTTGGTTTGTGTCACTCACAGAAGCCGCCCGTTCAGGTACATCCCCTCTTGTCCAGGCTGAGTCCCTCCCAGCGCTATTTAGAACGAGATTTGTGTTCGCCCTAATCCAATAACCATTGCCCAGGACGGCCCATGTTGCTCTGCTGGGAAATGGTGTCCAGGCTTGTAGCAACATCTAATGGGTATTTAGGTGCAAACTAGCTGTGAAGTGTTAAATATTTACATGTGGAATGCCAATAGTAATTGTCCACTTTATCTGAGCTAGCCTAGGGAAATGTCTTATTTGTTTCCATGTTACTTCAATAAACAGAAAGCTGGAAAATCCTCCTGCTATTTCTTGGGGGCTTAGAATTAATAAAGCCAGGCGGTATAAAATATGTGCTTTGGGTTTTTGAATGATCACTTCTGCACCAGGTCATATAATATGGCTTTAACTCCATGTGGCCTGTCTATTAAGCAAGACAGGATGAGCCTCACAAATAATAAAAAATATTTATGCTTTTCTTAGTGATACTAACAAGGTAACATATCAGAGGAGAAATGGCAGGAGAAGAATAAGGTAACTGTGTCTTATGAATTCACGGCTCAGTGGGGTCCCGGCCGGCTCCCATAAACACCCTAGGATTCTCTGCTCGGTACCACTATTATTCCATAGATTGTATTTTTTGCTTTTTGTTTGTGAAATCTGAAGTGTCATAAATGTCTCCGCCTCATCTATATTTGATAGTTAATATTAGTCTCAACCAGGAAAGTGCACTTTACATGTGACAACATACGATTACCTGGGAGTGTTATTGCAAAGGAAAAAATCAATACCAATTTATAATTCACGATCGCAGTCTATCAGTTTTTATGGTTCTCTATCCAGTCTCATTAATTTTTTATTATGATTGACTGAAACTGAAAGATTTTTAACATGTTTCGCTGTTATTTATTCAACCTTAATAATTAAATAAACCTTAATTGGCTGTATTGCGAGGCATCTTGGCGCTGCGGCCAGGAAGGGTTGGGGTGACCATCCATTATTGATTCGGGAGCACCTCACATTTTCTTCAGACGCAGCGCAGGGAGGGGACCTGCCGTGTACCATCACCAGTGTGAGCGAAATAGATTTTGTTGTCACCTAACCAAATTCTGTTGAGGAGGAGACCATTCGTTTTAATTCAAAATATAAATTATCAGTAACACGGGGAGCCGCGTGATGAAGTGTACTCGGAGCAGTGAGTCGGTGCCGTGCACCTCTGCAAAACTTTGATCAGCAGCTAATATCTTGATTAATGAGGCCAAGGGCCCCGTGGCGTGGCGAGCCGCGAACAGGGACACCCTCGCCGAGGGTCTCCCGATTGGTGGATCACGGGGCCCTTTGAAAGGTGATTGACAGATGGAAAATTGCACTTTCAAATTTCATCCGTATTCATTTCAGTTGTTCTTCAATGTGTCAACGGCTTCCCACTCTCTGGCAGGCCACGGCTGTATACATTAGCCGCTTCCACAGTGAGAAAAGAAGGAAGACAATCCCGTATTTGAGCACTCTGAAGGAAAATCAATCATGTCATAAGTGAGAAGTATGGATAAGTTTGAACTGTGGCAACTTCCATCATTTCATTTCTGGCCGCGCCGGTGGGTCTCCGAGTGCACGGGCTGCGCGGAAGCGACCCCGGCTGGGGGGAGAGAACACCGCGTATAATAGAGTTGGGCCAAAGGGAAATTTTTTTTCCCTGGTATTTGTCAAGGAAGTTTCTGGTGGTATTGCACAGAAGGAACATCAAACCCTAAGATTATATACACTGGACGTTTTGACAGAATTGAAAAAAAGCTTCTATTGACTATGACGAGGATATACCAACCCTTCTCAATCAATCGCCCAGCCTGACGTTTTCTCAGATTTTTGTTTTCACTGGACTCTGCTCGCAGGAACGGTGGCGTGTGAGCCATTTCGAGGAAGGAGCCCGTGGTGGAGGCCGCTTCGGGGCTCCCGGGGGCCGTCCTGTCCCCCCCCAGGCCGGGAGCAGGTGCACCTGCACCCCAGGGAGGGCTGCCCCCGGGGGAGCCGGCGCAGGGCACGAGGGCGCAGACCTGCAGGAACCGAGGGGCCCGAGCGGGATCTGCACCCACTACCGAGCAGGGGCACCAGTGTATACTGGAAATGCTCCGAAAACCGGGGGAGACGGGCATGTTGCAATTCCTCAATCTTGTTCTTAATATCATTGAAAGAGAGCTCTTCTTGGCAGTAATAAATTTAACACAAAAATCAAATACAAAACAAATTTATTCTTCCAGAGCTGATGCCCAGTCATTTCTTTCTTGTCTTGCATTAAGCTTTAAAATCAACTGTCACTCCCTATCGATTGCATCTGAATTGTTATCTATATTTCTCAAAAGCGCTCTTGACAGTTAATACAGTGTAAATTATAATCTGGGGAAATGCTGTATGTGTTCACCAGCAAATTGCTTAGATTCTGAGTAAAGCTGCTTTTATTCGCCATTCTTTTCTTGGGGCCATCTATTTTAGCAAGGACCATTCAGGCCAAATTATTCTAAATTTACGCTCGGCTAGTATGTAAATCATGTTGTGGAAATCACTTCTGGAATCACTCTAGAATGTGAAGCCGCGTTTGAGTGTCTGGGCATTGCATTAATAAACAAATAACATCTCAGGGGCCCGACCCATGGGGGTGGCCGGCGGGGCTCCTGCAGCATCTGAAGGCGATTCGCCGCACGGGGGTAGGCGAGTCCAGTTCTGTGGGTTTGGGGGCCTGCTGGGGTCTCAGGCCAGTGCCCGGTTCTCCCTGAGCTGCGTTGGTCTCCGGGGGCGGCAGTGTGGGTGGGGGCCCCATCTTCCAGGGATGGTGGTGAGGGCCTGAGCGATCCTCAAGGACCCTCCACCGCCCCTCTTCCTCGTGGGAGTGTGAGGCCAGGTCAGGAGCTGCTCCCTGGGGGAAAGCAGCCCACTCTGGACTGGAGCTGGCCTGCAGACAGGGAGCAAGCCACAGATGCCATTTTAAATTCTCTGGTGGCCACATTAACAAAGTAGAAAGAAGCAAGTGAAGTCATTTTAATATTTTTTAATTTAACTCAGTAGCTCCAAAAGACTGTTGTTTCATTATGTCATCAATATAAGAAATTATTGAGCTATTTTAAATGTCCTCCTCGTTGCTGAATTTGGAAATTCGGTGTGCATTGGACACATACGTGTCCCCCCAGGACAGCCCCATGTCTCATGGTCTGTTACCGCGTGTGGCTGTGACTTCCAACTGGATGGCACGCTCCAGGGTCCCACAGTGGCCTTCTGGTCACCAAGGCCATGACAGAGCTACAGGCCTCTCCCCAGGCTCTAGCCCCAAATCAACTGAAGTACAAGGGCAGGAAGAGCGGACGCTGGGGCCCCTGGAGTCTCAGGCATCGGCCCGGAGGGCACTGTCCTGCGGCGCATGACTTCACCCCTGCGAGGCCCAGGCTTGCTCTGGTCTCACTCATCTGGTGGTGGGATCCTCGTCATACGGATGAGTCTGGTTTTTCTTCAGAAATATTTCATTGTTTCTGTTCCCCGAGTAGGCTGTTCCCTACTCAGGGAAAATGTGACCGTACAGGGAGCTATGGAAGGAGTTACTTCTGTGGCTTTAGGAACAGCTAATTACACATTCATTTATTCATGCAGGAAATACTTATTGAAGATCTGTTAGTTTGAGGCAAGGTGGTAAAATGCTGCCCCTGCTCTAAATGATGGCTAGATGGGTGTAGAGAGAGATCTGTCTTTACATCTACATAGAGATGGGTGGAGGTAGAAGTAAGTATCTTCGGTTATAGAGCTACAGAGAGACAAAATATATAAAATGCATCTATTTAAGTCTACTTATGGACCGCTAGATCCCTATCTGCCCATCCACCCATCTCCGAATCTACAATCCTAACCCTGGGTGTGTTTGCAGGCCGTGCACGATGAATATGGGAGGGCGAGTGCTGGGAGAGGTGTCTGGGTGGGCTGCTGGGAGAGGTGTCTGGGTGGGCTGGGGCAGTGCAGGGGCACTGGGGCTCCGGGCACCTGGACTGCGAAGGTAGGGGTTGGCGCACCGTCAGAGAAGAGCTGTGGAATGGCGTGAGTTCAAGGTGGGGAAAAGTTGGCTGCCTGAATCCCTTCCACGGACTGTCACCCTCAGTAACTAAGGGAGACCTCGTGTCCTGGCCCTGAAGCATGGGGACCCTCTTCCAACAGTAGCAGTGACTTTGCTGGGGTATGCTTTGGAACTGTGTGCAGGATTTGGGGGGCAGAAAGAGCAGAGGGAATGAGGCAGGGGCCTAGCTGGCTGGTCGCCTCACTGCTTCTGCCTTTGTTTCTCACTTTGGGATTGAACTTGAGCTCAGAGTCCCCTCCCAGCAACACAATGCTGTGCTTCCTAGGATGTCCTTCACGGCAACTAAGATTCCACTGAACTCCGTCCCTGGGGTCCTCTTGCTCCCCATGGTCTCCCCATGATGGCAGAAGGTGCCTCTCGGAGCCCCCGCAAGGACATGGACTCGATGGTCACCAGACATCACATTCTCTAGGTCCCCTTCCCCTCCCTGACTTTGCGGGTATTTATCCATCCAAGGAACCATTGGGAAGCGGCCCAATAAACACTTTTAAAACAAGGCACCAGAATCTCTAGAATGCACTCTTCATAGAGTAGGTTCAACACTTGACAAGTTGACATTGTTTAATGGGATTGAGCCTGAACTGTGTGAGGATGGGTTGCTGTCTTTGTAATCTCTTTATTCACAGACATTGGTCCAGAGCACACTTCTATGGAAATGGTAGATGGATATGTGAGTAAAAAGAATAGAGTAGAATAACCACAGCGACCAGATACTAACAGCCTGATCACCCCTCCCAAGGGAGGCTCTGTGCAGGGGCCCAGGCACCTTGGGCTTTCCAAACACCTATTGCGTACAAAAATGATGACCTTGGAAACTGACCTTATGGTTTTGGTATTGCCTTCACCTAAAATGCTAAGTGGGACCACTTATGATTGCCAGTATGTGATCATTTTCAACCTGCGAACATGCTGGTGGGCCGGAACTTCGGGTGGAGGCTGAGATCTGAGCCTTCGAGGGAATGGGGCCAGGTCTCCCTGACGTTGTCGAAGCCCCAGGACGGCATCTTTTCTGTTGTTGTGCTTCTTTCTGTGACTCGGGACACGTTTTTCGGCCTGTGTCCTGGAAGACAACGGTGATGAGTTCCTGGAGAATCACCTGGACTCTTAAATTCCCCGAGTCCTGTGTGAGCCCTACTCTCTTCAATGTGGCCCGCACTTCAGGGGTTGGTTTGGCCTGCGTGCAGGGCAGGGGCAGCTGGTGAGGAGGGAGGACTCCAGCCCCTCCCCGCCTCCCCCCTGCCCTGGTGTCTCTTCTAGCCCTGCTTCTCGCTGTGCACAAGTCCTGTGTGCCTTGTTTTGTTTTAATGTGCTCCTGACCCAGGGTCCCTGGTTACGGGAGTTCTTGTCATACAGTTAGTTACACTCTCATAAAGACTCCCACAAAAACACCATAACAAGCGAACAGTCATTGCTCAATACACTAAGTGTAAGTGTCACCAGGTAAGACTTGACCGTGGCAGACAGAGTAAAGGCAGTTATTGAAAAATACGAAACAGCAGGTCTCTGCGTCGGGCTTTCCGCAGCTCTGGGTTCCGTGATGAACGTCCTGTTGGCCCTTGCAACATCATGATAAATGGTCCCTCGCAGATGTGGCTCCCCCATGGAGGGCACCAGGGCTCAGTAGTCCACACGGCCACATGATGGAAGGCTGCATGCCTGGCTCCCCAAGTCCCGCTGGCCTTGGTAACCACGACCTCGTGAGTCTTATTTAAAGCACGGGTGGTTCCCGTGAGCCGGCACCCTTGGGTCGGGGTGACCATTTAACTGCGAAGCTGGAGAAGGTATACGAGGTATAAACCATAGTAAAAAAAAAAATTCTTTGGAAGTTCCTGACGTCTCCCCCAGGAACTCGTTGCTGGGGACCACTAACCAGTGCACCGTCGTAGGGGCCTGGGTGTGATAACTGACGAAGGGAACTGAATGTCCCCTAAACTTCCACAGAGAAGTTAACAGGTTGCTCCCTTAATGGGCTCTGACTCTAGATTTTGTGGGTGAAAACCGTGATGGGCACTGAAGGCATAGCTTTGGCTAATGTGACGTGGGGTTTGCATTTATCATGGGGGGGGAGGATTTCACAGGTAGGAGGCGAAAAGACAATTTGAGAATATTCGTTAGCTAAAAAGCTGCCTCGTCCACTGGATTGTGATCTTCCATCTGGCCACGCTGGTTGGGGAGCTGCATTTGGGCGTGAGCTCTGCTGTCAGTCAAGGGTCCCCAACTGTGCCCACCCCAACTCATTAAACCAGAGCAAACTGTACCGAGGGCGCCGCTGTGCGATTTTAATATTTGGTGCATGTGACAGGATCATTTTAGTGATTTGCAGGATTTATCTCCTCTTAAAAGTACTGCCTAAGGCTACTCTAATTGGTAGGGAAGCAAATTCCCTCTTCTCCTCCTGTCAGTCTTTGTTTTATTTACTGAGAACTGCCGAAACCTATTTACACAATAATGAGGATAAATCACCGGGATGCTTTCAACACAAAGAGAAATGTGGCGCGAGTTGAAAGCTGTACAATTAAAACAAAATTCCAGATATTCCTGAAGTGGTGTGTGCAGTTAGGGAGAGCAAAATAAAATTAAGACAAATGGTAGGATTGCACCCCGGACCAGCTCGGGAAGCTAATCAGGATCAGAATTCTAGAGATATTTTATGATGGGCAATTTCACTTGAAATGGCAATGAAGTAAATGCCTGTGAGTTACCATCAATATTTGTAATAAAAATAAACAATCATGCATTCCTCTAGCCTGCAAATAAACAGGGTAAGTTTAGGCGTCATAATTATGACATTGCCCGAGTTGGCGGTAAGTCATGTGAAAATGTCAGCTGTGCGTTAGCGGCCTCTGGCTCGTTCCCAGCCAAGAGGGCCACAGCCACTTGGAGGAGACACTCCAAATGTACTTGACTGTATGACCTGCAAGGACCCACTTATTTAGATGTCAAGAGCATCCTACATTTGAGAATGGTTCTTGTTGGAGGGTGTGCCACAGAGACTTCCCAGCTGAAAGAATGAGGCACAGCTCTTGCCCTTGAACTTGGCCCACATGGGTGTTGGGTGATGCACGGTCTCGTTGGCTATCTGGTCCCTAAACTTGGCCCTCGTGGGTGTTGGGTTGGTGCGTGATGCCCATTCCTTCCCCACACCTCCAGGTTTGCATTAGGACCTTGGTGGGCTCCGTCACCCTGACCAGAGGTGGTCACAGGTATGGCCTCAGTCCCACTCAGAGGTGGCCGTCCTATGGACGATGGGAGCAAATCATGTGAGTCCAGGAAATGTATAAGCCGACTTTCAGGAGCAATCACGAACAGGGAAACTTGGAGCAACCCACACACCACACACCCTCTGCAAGCTCACAGATGCAAAGCACACACATAGGACGGCCAATCCGGGTGTCTGTTTAGGAAATATATGAGTTTCTAGAACTTCTCTAAAGTGGTAAGAGCTAGAGGCCCTTTGTGATCAGGTGGGGGTCCCAGGCTGGCCAACCTTTCACATCCCTGGGGGCTGGACCAGATGTCTTTAAGGACCTTTCCGGTTCTGACTGTTGCGCTATCTGTATGTGCATTTTCGTCTTTGTCTCCCCCAGTCCCCCAGCCCCATCCTGACCATCGACCATGCCTCTCCCCAGCTGCCCCCCCACCTCCCACCCCTCAAAATCAGTGTCCTCCTCTTAGGTTATAAAACAGCCTGCATTTCTGTTTGCATCCTGACAGCTCAGGTGATGGCTGCTCAGTTATCCTGGAAAAGAATAATTCACATAAGCAGATTTTAGCACATTTACCAGGCCTTTTAACTTCATCTGACGCTGTTTGGATGGAAGATGAGAGAAGTATATTTTTATATCCCAAGGGAGTTACTTTATGATGACTCTTTCAAGGTGAATATTGGCATTTATTTAGCCTGAGCAGAAAATAAAAAGGAACATATAGAAGCATGAACATAGAAACACCGGAGTCAGCAAATAGTATTTTATTTTGTTGCTTTGAATTGCTATCCCTCAAACACAGCTAAATCTAAGTTAATTTAAAGTTTCTCTTGAGGAATTCATATCAAATTAAAGTGTTTTTTCTGCAGTGACGACAGGAGCAGGGAACACATCTGAATTTCCTCCAAATTATGGTCTATTTTTACAGTCTCCTAAGATTTGCCTTTGTGGACCTTATTCCACTGTCTTTGAGAGAAAATTAATTTAACTAATGACAGCTCAGACTAAAACATCAATCAAAAGAAGAGAGAAATAACGTGACAATCACTGAAGGGAAGAGTGTGTGAGCAGAGGACCAGATTCCTCGTAGGAACGCGTCGCCCATCCTTTGCTTAAATTTTTTTCCACGTGGTGCTGATGCCTCCCACCCTCGGTCCAGCAGGTGCGGCCCCAGCGCAGGCGCGCGCCAGCAGGATGGGCAGGTCTGACTCCCCATGTCGCTCCTTCCTCCAGCTGCGGGCCGGCTGGCCTAGAGGACGGGGGAGCCCGCACCTGCCCTCCTGGGTCTCCCTCGCGAGCCACTGCGGCCTCCTCACTGCACGTCGGGAGGGCTGTATTTATTTATGTTCTAAGCAAATGGTGGTTCTTTCAGCCCGCTTGAAATTACCCGACTGTGCTGGGGGGGTGGGGGTGGAGGTGGGGGGATGGCCTGGGCCCCGTCCTCGCGCCGCAGAACCCATTGTGAGGCCGGGGACGTGAGGAGAACACCTTCCTTATGTTCTTGCCCATCCGCCACACATCATGGGGTTTTGTGGCAGTCTGCTGGCATCAAGAAATGCCAGTGGATTGTTGAGAAAATTGAAGACGTTTTCATTGGCGGCCGATCTCGCCGAGTCTCCACCTTATTGATGCGGACTCCGATTTATGAATGATGAGGTGGGGGACGTTTGCTATCAGACGCTCACAATGTGGCTCTTAATAAAAGAGTAAACAAGGAGGAGAAGGCAGTGCGGATTTCTGACACACCGCTGATAAGCGGCTCCAATTCAAGGCTGCGCGGAGGCAGGGGCCCGGCAGTGACGGATGCTGAAGGGGGGCCACGAGTACATGCTGCTGTGTGCACGCGGACGCGCAGCCATGTGGAAAATCTGTCTGAGGAACTTCTTACAGATCCGACGCCGGAAACGTTTTCTCCTTGCTCGGGGCGGTCCGTTATCCGAGGACGGAAAAGGAATCGACGTGCAGACGCGGCCGGGCGGCCGGGCTGCCAGCGTGGAGGTGCCACGGCTCCCGGGGGTCGGGAGGGGGCGGCAGGCAGCGAGCTGTCAGTTTGAGAAATGAGGAGTAGAAGAGGCTGGGACCAGCTTGGCAGATGTGCAAGAGGAACAGGGAGCATATTGATCAATTAAATATGCAAATACCTCAGCAAGGAAAGACAGAGATGAATAAACTGACAGAAGCATCAAACTGCACATTAATGATTCGATGGAGTGCCCATCCCAACAGTTTAGTTTTAAATAAACGCTACTTTACCAGAGTCAGTTTGCAACGTCCTTAATGACTCGCCGGGGCGGGGTGTGTGTGGGGGGCAGGGGAGGAGGTTCCCCCCGGGAAGCTCTGGTGCTCTGGAACCCCAGTGGGGGGGGCCGTCCCTTTGTGGG
>NC_138374.1:2504450-2509450 GCF_054177405.1 Leptonychotes weddellii
ATGGAGTATCAGCTCTTTTGCCTTTGGAGGCCAATAGAGGGTGTCAGCAGAGTTTTGTCAAAATATATCACGAGCATGAAGTTGTAAAATTGCAATTTACAACAAAAAGACTTTGGGATAACGGGCAAATCTTAGGCATGCTAAATACATGGCAAATATTTAGAAAGGCTTTGTAAGCAATTTAAATATTGTTAGGGGAAGTTGCTTAGCATCTGTGGTACATCCCAGAGGTAAAGAAAGAAATGTATCCTATCAAATGGTAAATAGTCTATTCCAAATGATAAAAATATTCTTTAGCTACCAGCCGATGGAGTTAACCTAATTGGTGGAAGGGGGCTTTCACGCCAGGGCCAGAGAGCGGGCTGGTGGCTGCCCTTCGGGTGCGTCACCCCTCTTGGCATTAGGGGATGTCATCTTTGTCCTCAAATTCTGAAGTCCGTTCCAGGCCCCCGGGGATCCTGTTTCTGTGGCTCTCCAGGTCATGGCAGCGGGGTCGTGGCCCTCCAGGCCACCGCTCAGGGGCGCTTGTACCTACAGCCAGGGAGGTTCCTTTCGTTAAAGGTTCTGTTGTATATTAATTTTAAGTTGCAGTGTCTGCACTACAAGGTGACGCCACTAGCATTTTGATGAAGGATTTTATCCATGAAAAAATTTTCATTATCTGAGTTCCCAGAGACCTGCCGATGGGTTGGCCGCCTGACCCGCAGCCGTGTCTCAGAGTGTTAGGGAGGCGGCTGGGGCAGGAAGGTGCGCACTGTGCTGTTTTCTCTGTTACGTGAGCGATTCATGGGGCTCTCTCTTCTCAGGGAAGTCAAGACTCCTCATGACCAAAAAGAAAGAGAAAAAAAAAAAAAAACCCACTTAGGTGGATTTTGCTCATTTTCTCTTGGATTTCAGGAGCATGAAGAACGAGCACGTGGAGTCACTGAGTTATGGCATAGTCACATAGAGTGGCGGGAGGCGGGCCTCCGTGGTCACGGCGTCTCTACAGTTTGCATTTTTGGCACATGCGACGTAGCCACGGGAAAAGAAGTTAGGGAATACGGCCTACTTTTTTTTTTTAAACAGGATATTCTTCAATGAATTCATCCTGGTTGCTTTCCTGAATTCTTTTAACATCTGCCCGAATTGAGGGTGAGGATCTCTAGTTGTTGCAGAGTGAATGACAGACTTGTGTGTGTCCTCGTGAATCCCACCAGGAAGGGAAGGGTTTGTGAAACTCCTGCCCGGACGGGTGTTGCTGGCCCTTTCGCTCTTGGGGGCTGTCGAGGTCATGGGTGGGTGGGTGTGGACGGAGCCCCCTGGACAAGGAAGTCTGCTGGCAGAGGAACCAGAGAGGAGGACGGGACGACCCAGCTGGGAGGAAGGGTCTGTCCCAAGTTTGTTGGCAGGCGGGGAGCTGTGTCCTGATTGCACAAGGGCATCCCTGTGCGCCCCACGGATGCCGCGGCGAGAGGCCCTCTAGTGGGGACAACTGGCACTGCGCACCTCTGCCTTGGGCAACAGTGTGGTCCCTCAGGACCCCAAGCTCACTGTGCACCCCCACCCCAGCACGAGGGCAGCGAAGTGAGGAGGGGCAGGGGAGCTTCGGGGGCCTCCTTGTGGACCCTGAGCGCAGCGATGGGAACACCCAGGCTGCCCACGTGCCAGGGCTTGACAACAGCCGAGGTGATGTGCCGTGTCCTTCCCAGAGAGCAGACACAGGCTTTGTAAGGATGCTCACCTGCTTTGTCGAGCGGATGCTGGTTTTGTGAGGGTGTCCCCTTGTGAAGTTGCACTCGAGAAGGACAAGTGGAGCGGCGCTGCCCCGTGGCCACGACGCCACTGTTGCTCGTGGTCCCGTGGCGGGGGTGGGGGGCATGTTCCCGGGCCCACCTGCTCTGCTCTCACTCCCCTGGTCCGTGCTGTGCTGTCTGTGGGGCCCCTGCTCACACTGGAGTTTGGATAATTCTCTACCTTTTTTTGGAATTGCAGAATCATAAAATATTTTAATTTCAAGGTTAGCAATTTTCTCTTGCATACTTAATTTATAATTAGCTGGTTTATAAACCTGTTCTGCGAATATAATTTTACTGTTGCCAAATGTTCTTCATGAATAATTAAGGGCAAATCCCTATTTATCAAATTATTAATATACCTAATAGCCTTGTTTTCATAAACAATGCATTGGAGTTGGATTTAACGAAAACCACCTCGCAGGGACCTGGTGTTCTGTTCCCACCGCGGCAGGGACCCGCTCGGGCTGTCTGCACAGAGGGACACTTGTGCTCTGTTCATGTCACGGCCCCCGGCCTTCTTTCCCCCACAAAGGCCCAGGTATCAGTAGCTGGACAAACACAATGGCCATTCACCAGTGGGACTGGCCTCCTCGGCCTCGTGAACAATGTTGTTATTTGTTCTAGCCATTCACCAGGAGCATTTTTGGAGGAAATGTAACAGATGAAACCATCCTTTCAGCCTTTAAAATTCTCTTTCGGCATAATCCTACCCCCATTAGTAGGGGACCGCTTTTCAAAGTGAGGAAAGCAACTTTTATGTGTGAATTTGGACGTAAGGCATGAAAAGTCGCGGTCGGGCCCTGCAGTCCCGCGACCCAGACCATACAAGGTTCGGTCCAGAAGACAGAGGAAGAGCCGGAGGAGAACGGAATCTCGGGCCGGGCGTGTGGGTGGGACGCCCGCGGAGGCTCATGCGCACCCCCTCCTCAGCTCCCTCGCTTTCACGGAGGACAACACAAC
Source organism: Leptonychotes weddellii (assembly GCF_054177405.1). Lineage (NCBI taxonomy): Eukaryota > Metazoa > Chordata > Mammalia > Carnivora > Phocidae > Leptonychotes > Leptonychotes weddellii. Next base: position 2,507,189 of record NC_138374.1, read on the forward strand.
CGTCCTTCCCTGTGCCCGAATCCAGATCCCCTCCTTGCCGGAAGAAGGTCTCCGGCTCCCACTTATGAGTCCTTCGAACAGTCGAAACAATAGGAAAGCCACGGTGCTGATTCACAACTCATCATTAAAGACCAAACTCATAGGGCCTGCCAGCCAAGGTCGTGGGGTGCTGTCTCTGCACCCCCTTGCTGGGTGCGGGGGGCGCGCGCACCTGCAGCCTCGAGGGCCGGGTCGTCAGGCCTGGGCACGGAGGCCGCGCTTGCTTCTTCCCGGCCCCCGGGCTCCTGGTGGAGGCTCTGGAAGGAGGTAGGGCCGGGCCGTGCTCTTCTTGGGGCTGGCATGTGAGCCCACTCTCCATGTGTGTGCGACTCCGTGTGTATGATTCATTCCAGAGCAGTTTTAGTCCTCATAAAATATTCATTTTGGTTGTGCAGGGCCCTGTAATTGCCATCTCTCACCCTGAATTATTTATACCTTGCACAGACTGACAAAGCTTTGCCATGCGGCACTAGATGAATCAGAAACACGGATCTTTGCTGCCAACAGCATTATAGTTTCACAAAATATGGCACCCACGTCATTCTGGGCTGCCTCATCTCTAAATCCAGCTTTTCTTGATTTGACATTTTCTTTACTCTTCCATTGTCTTACTCAGGCAGAAAGGTTGCCTCTCAACTCAAAGCAGCAGCCTTTCCCGCTTGCATTATAGCTGCTGTGCTTGAGAGGACTAATGCGTCTTTATTGCCCTTACTTTTTTATGCTCAGTAACAAGACAGTGCTTGGGCTCACTTTAGAGCCATATATTATACATTAGCGATAAAATGATGCAAATAGTCCTGAATACTCTTCAAACAGATAGTGGAGATCAGCCCGGATCTAGCTGCTTGTCACAAAAACAGAAAATGGAAGGTGACGCGAAAAGGTGGGTGGGGGAGCGCCCCCCGCCGTGGGCTCTGGGCGGGCGGGGGCGGCGCCCCGAGCACCCCGCTCCCGGCCTCCCGCATGCCTCTGCTCTCCCCGCCTGCCGCCTCCCGGCCCCGGGCTCGCCTTGCTGCTGGGTACCGCCTGGCACGTCTGTCCATGCGCCCTTGCGGCCCGGTCTCTCACCACCGCGCCCCCCCCACCCGCCCCGCAATGCTCTGGGACACGAGCACTCAGAACGAGGGACGTGGGCATCACGTCCGAATACTTAGGAACACCGTGCTAACACGAATTAGGGTCTGGGAGGCCGGAGCCAAACTCCTCCACAAACCTTTGGAAACTAGAAAGGAAAGAAACCCAATCGGCTCTGAATGTCGGGAGCTTTCATTTCTGCGCAATGACAGCCCACAGCAACTCCAGGGAAAAATCCCCGCGTGCCGAAGGCCCCAGAAAAGATCATCTGTGGAATATTCACATGCAGAGCTGTACGGCGGCGTGGGGAGCCGAACGAGGTTTACCGTGATTTTAACACCTTCGCCCTTCCCTGAGCCGCAGACCAGGATTAATTTATGGCTCCTGGCTCATCAACAAAGGGACCTGAAGAGGGAAGGCTCAGTGCTGTTTCGAGTAATGGATGACCTGGACACACATTTCTCTTGTATTTGTTGACACGCAGGGGTAATGAAGTTAAAGCTTTGCACACATGTGCCCCCTCATTAAGCTGCATTACCTGCATTAAAACTAATAATTGCCACTCAGAGCTGTGCTCCCATTAATCATTTATAATGTTTTAATAAGTTTTTAATCAGGACCTAAAAGGCAAGAGAGGCCAGCATAGGCAAGTTCGACACTGGTGTCCTGTGTGCATGCATGGGCTTGATTTAAAATGTGATTTTTTTTTTTATTAATAATTCAACCCAGAAAGATGATAGTTCTTAATTAAGCAAGCTGGCATGGATTGGGGGGGATGTGCATCTGAGCAGGAGAAGATGAACAACATCTTTCCCACTTGGAGATTGGGGCGGGGGAACTCCGAAAAACAAAAAAAATGCACATTTGTTTGGAGAACGATCTCCATCGCCGTCTGAAGTGAGCATGGCAAGAAGAGCAAAGATCCCGAAAAACACACCCGCGCGTCGTGGGAGGGGTGTGAAGCCCCACGTTCAGGTCCGCGTAGGCACTTCATCTCTGTGCACAAAGTCTCTGTGAGGAGTCTCCCCCAGAGCTGGCAACAAGTCAGGGGGTGCATCTGATGTGAGCCAAGTGATGCTGGCATTTTTCTTAAATAAGGAGCTTCGTGATCAGAGCCGGCAAATAGAGCAGTGTCCAGAGGGAGTGAGG
>NC_138374.1:2514450-2521950 GCF_054177405.1 Leptonychotes weddellii
ACCTGCGCCGGGGAGCCAGGCCCCAAGAATGCTGAGGTTCGGGGGGCCCGGCGGGCGCCCAGCTTTGTGCTGCCGAGTTCCGCCCGCGGCCGGAGGTCGCGGAGGCCCGAGAGAGCGCCAGGCCCCGCTCCCCCATCATGGCACTGGTTGGTCAACATACGCTCTGCTGTCTTAGAGGCAAAAGGTGAACCGCCTAAGAAGACATCAAGGAATTTAAAAAAACCTTCTCTGGAGAGGGGCGGGGGGAGGGTAAAAAAAAAAAAAAAAATGCCTCCCATGACAAAAAGCTCCCGCAGACGGCTCTGTACAGAGGAGAGCTGCTCGGGCCGGCGCCTGCTCAGAAGATTAGCCGGGTGGTAATATGTGGCATAATCGCACCATGTGGCTGTCCCCGAAGTGAAAACCTAATTGCCTGACAGGACGATCACTTTGTGACGCCCTCACCTTGTTAGGGCCTTCCTGATGCAGTTCAAATGCAGTGTGGCCGCAGGTGCGTCTAATTTACCTCTGCAGAGCGCGTGGAGTTTAATTGCACAGTGGTTGTTAGGAAAAATTGGTGGGTGGAATATCAGTGACTTACTGTATGCTAGTGGCAGATGGTGCTGAGAGGCACCGGGAGCTAAGTGTAGAGGTGAGGTGAGTTAATAAAAGATGTAAATTCTGGCCTAAAATAGTGAGGCCTGGCGGTATGTGAGAAAATTTAATGAAGTGGCCACTCTTCTTTTTCCCATCAATTGGGTTTTCCTCGGCTGCGGTGAAAAGTCGTCCGGGAATGCGGTTAGAGAAATGAATCTTCGTCTGTGCAGTCTTTTTTGTTTTCTGATATGATCATTGTCAACAAGGAACCTTGACTGTAAGGTCGATTTCAAGGAAATCATGTGAAACTTCATGAAAATTGAATAATCCCAAGTAGGACAGGTGACATTTGGACAGAAAAGAGAGGAGTTTTGTTGGTAGCCTTGCCGGACAGGACGCTCAGACGCCGGAAGAGGGCGTGTATTTCGGCCAGAGACCCCCTCCCTGCCCCCCGGCGCGGCCCACGGTGGCCTCGCCTCATCAGGACGAGGCAGAGGGGCGCAGGAACCAGACCCCCGCGGCCCCCATGCCGGGCGCTCCAGCCCATGCGCGCACGCTGGGAGCCAGAGCTCCTGTCCTTGTCACCGAGCACACGGGCACGGAGGGGACAGTGTGATGAGGTTTTTGTCACAGCATCTCAACACACTGTCAGGACCCCTGAATCTTCACGCCTCAAGGCACAAGGGCGGGGCTTGGCGGGAAGTAGAAACGCTCTCGCCCGGAGCCCGGGCTGGGGGTTGCTTCTCCTGCTTTCCACCTGAGGGGCTCCTTCAGTGCCGGCTTGGAATTACCGATTATTTCCTCAAAAACACATGTAGACCCTTCACAGAAGTCATTGCAGTCCTTAAAGCACACCCCCAAATCCTCTCTTAAGAGTTGCAACCACCGTAACTTTTAAAAATTCATCTTGGGAAGTCCGTTTACCTAGGCGGCTTGGCTGCCAGATAAAGTTGAGCATGTCCAGTTACAGTTGAGTTATGGGTAAACAACAGTTTTTTAGGATGGGGATGCTTTGGGACATACCTATCCTAAGAAATTATTTGTCATCTACCCGGAGCCCAAATGTCACTAGGCATCCTGTGTTCTTATTTGCCAAAACTGGCAGCCCCGTCTGGGCTGGACAGTCCCCCAGTGGCTACCGTGCGAAGATCCAGGCAGGGAATGGCCAGTCCAAGTCGCAGATGCTGTCCTAAAGCTTGGAGACCCATACTGTCAAGACAGACGTAAGTTTGTGGACATCAGGGCTGGCGGTCAGACCCAGTACCGCCCCCTACAGGCGGCGAGCGCGCGGTGGCGGGTAACCTCCACCACTCCCCACGCAACAGTGTCTTTCTAAAAGTTTGTGAGTTTGTCTCATGACCCTAACACATATCCGTTTTTTGTATTTTTATAGATTCTTTCTAAAGTTTTTCCTCAAGTGCAATCAGAACTGTTTGAAGAATGCAGGCAACCCTCGAGATATGCGGAGATTCCAGGTACACATCTCTCAAAGACACGCGGGCCACGGTCCGGACTTTTAACATGCAATTTGAATTCTCTGATGTTTCGATTGTTCAGAAAACAGTCTTTAGTTCTCCAAGGGCTTGGGAGCAAACCCGAATCGGTCCATTTGATAAAATATTTAAATCACTTTGCCTTAAAAATGATTCGGGCTCTTCAGTACGCCAGATTAATCGAGTCTGTGCACACTGGGGTTTGCTCTGAAAACGTGACCTTGGCTTATAAGGTGCACCTCTTAAAGTGGTCGCGCCACGCCCGGCCTCCGCGTTGGGCTGCCAGGTATCTGGAAGTCAGAGTTCTCACAGCTGCAGGTTAAGACGGGTTCCCCCTGACGTTCAGCCATGGTGAGTCTTGTAGGTGTGTTTCAGAATGACTGTTTCAGAATCTCTTCAAATACGTTAGTACATAAGGTAGCCTGTTTCCTCAGCCGTACGTGGCCATGCACAACTGATGAGAACTTGGAGCCCATGCCCAAAGGTCTTCTCTTAGGGATCGATGGGTGGATTTTTCATGGGGCAGAGCCATAGTGCAGCCTGTTGGGTAAGCACAAGACCTTGGGCCCCCCTCATGAAGGGAGCTGCACTGTTTGATGCGGGCCTCTACATGTTCCAGAATGTTCCCCCAGCTCAGCTTCCTTTCCCTCAGGGTTGATGTATTCTTGCTTCCTTACACCCTTGCCTAATTGCTAGGCCATGTTGCTGGAGGCAGGCTAACTCATATTCTGGTTTGCTTCAGAGGATCTCATCTCAAGGAGAGAAGGTAGACCTGGATCGGTCATCACTGAGTGCATAATTTTCTTGCCTTTGTGAATGATTAGGAGGTTGCTTCAGGGTGAGAGGTACTCCCCGCACAGTGGATTATTTTGCTGATTTTAATTGTGAAAATATTCTAGGCCGGGACACAGAACTGCTGCTAGTCCCTACCAACCAGAGAGGAATCTGGCAGCTAGTGGGAATGATGCTAGATTGGATGACTTACCCTCAAACCGCTCAAGGTCATCTTTAGCAATTTAACTTACGTTCCAGTCCTTTAGGACATGTGACATTTGTCTTTACAGCCAACCAGCCAATCAGAGAAGGGTCTGTGGCCTGGTCCACAGTCATGCTCTGCAGGTGGGGACAGTGTCTCTTGTAAACAGCTGGGCCTGCCTCCAACTTTCTGGCACCAGGCTTCACAGTGGTATCTGCCCATCGGAGCAGAGTGGAAGGGCGCACACTCACTCGCCATTGGCCAACACACCCTCAGTTGCAAGTGGGCCCACAGTTACTAGAAGGACTTGCTCTGCTCTCTTTAGCTCGTCTTCCTGCCTCTCAGAAGAGTTTGTACACAGTATTTCCAGCTGGCTTCACAGACTCAGCACCTTCCTGTAGGTGCACTGCAGGGCTGGCCCAGGCCAAGAAGCAAAACACAGCTTGTCTGCTTCCTCTGCTGAGCCACACGCTTTTCCCTTGGTGACTGACCTATTTGGAGATGACAGAGCAAAACAGTGTCCTTTTTTTATTTTTATTTTTACCTTTCTTGCTTCTTTAACATATCATGGTCTGAGAACTCGAAGAGGGTCAAGTCTGGCTCAGCATTCGTTCTGTGGCCTTGCCTCACGCTCAGGTGATGGTGCAGGTCCTCCCGAGCCCTGGGTCCTGGGGGCAGAGGTGGCCAGGGCACTGCACGTGCCCGCCCTGTGGGTGGGTGGCCGTCGACAAGAAGAGGATGACGTGTCTAGGCTGGACTGGGGATGCCGATGGTGGTACCCACAGTGTTTTGAGGCTCAGAGGGGCCCAATACTGTGAGACTCCAGTAGTCTTGGTGAGGCCCACCCAGGAGAGAAGCATCAAGGAAGCTGCCCCTGGGAGGGAGTTTTGGGGTGTGTGGTGGGTACGGCCCCTGCTTCACAATCTTCCTGTGGGGCCTGAGATTTTCTTTATGAAAAAGTCAATTACACATGTATTCAAATATATGTGTGTATGTGTGTGTGTGTGTATGCAGCTTTGACCTTTTTAACCCTTAAAAATGCTATTTTTTATTTTTGATCACTTTTATTTTTTTCTAATAGACTTTTTTTGGGGGGGGGCAGAGGGAGAGAGAATCTCAGGTAGAATCCCTGGTAAGCACAGAGCCTGACACCATGCTCAACCCCACAACCCCAAGATCATGACCCTAGCCGAAATCAATAGTCGTATGCCTAACTCCTGAGTCACCTGGTGCCCCTCTAATAGACTGTTTTTTATTTTTAAAGGTTTTATTTATTTATTTGTTAGAGAGCGAGAGAGAGAAAGAAAGAGCCTGATGCGGGACTCGATCCCAGGACTCTGGGATCATGACCTGATCCGAAGGCAGATGCTTAACTGACTGAGCCACCCAGGTGTCCCAGTAGACTGGTTTTTTAAAGAGCAGTTTTAGGCTTTCGGGAAGAATCCACGAAGGTTCCGAGCATTCCCATGTGCCCCCTGGGCACCCCCTCCATCCCAGTTGCCCCTGGTGTTAATGTCCTACATTGGCGAGGTACATTGGCTACATGGGATGAACCAGTGTTCTGTTAACCAAGGTTCGCTGTAGCTTTGGCTTTCAGTGGTCATTTTCCAGGGCGTGTTTGGACATGTGCAGACCAGGCAGGGAGAGCAGACGTGGACTGGGAACCCTTCTGGTCCCCTCCTCTCCTGTCCAGCTGCATGTTTCTCTGTGGGGCTGTGCTTCTCGAGGTGGTGCTGGCCCTCACCACTGCCCACATGTGGCCAAGGCCAGGCTCCCGGCACCCCAGATGCTGGCCCCAGCCACAAGTCCTGCTGTGAGACCCAGACGGAACCAGGGCTCGTGTCTTTGCTACTCATATCAGCTCTTCTGGAAATAATGGACTGCATGGGCCCCCCTCTGTTTAAGAAAAACCTTAAGGCCGGGTAGTGATTCTCGTTTCCCGAGTCCATTAAAGGGTGCCATTTCTGGGCTCCCTGGGCAGGCGCCCGGGGTCGGCAGGGCGTTGGCACCAGGGTCCTTGCCAGTCTCCGCAGTGAACTTGAGAAAGGATGCTTGCTCTGGATTGAAAACACTGCCACTACTCATATTCAGCTCGGTCTTTTCAGATTCAGGAAGGTTCGTTACCAGACATTAGATGTAATTTTCACATCGACCCAGGGATCACGGATGATGGGCTGGGGTAGCCGGAGTCCTTCGGATTTAGGAAGCCTGTTTTTGGCAACCCTGAATCCTCACAACTCTTCAAGGGAGGACAGTCTCAAGTGAACTAATTTTAATTAGATAAACTATCTAATCAATATGTGAACAGATCAATCAAAACAGCAGCTTTAAAATGAGCGGCTGGAGGGGTGTTTCTGAATCTAATGGCTAGAAGAATATTTCTCTGAATTGAATTCACTTGTTAGCATAATAGGAGATTAAACTGTAATTAGTGTAGCGGGTTTTGAGGAGAAGCAATCTTGAGTCAAAACAAAGCAAAACAGCCCGCCCACCCCCACTAACCAAAAAAGCTGCGAGTGCTGGTGGCCCGGGAGGCCGTGCGGGAGCGGACACGGGCGCGGCTCGGGGCGCACCGTGGGGCCGGCGGCGGCTTCTGTCTCACCCAGCGGGTGGCTGTCTGTCCCTCCGCCAGCTCGTTTCACATCCGCTTCATCTTCGCAGGTTGTTGTGTCGACAACAGTCAACGTGGACGGCCACGTGCTGGCCGTGTCTGACAACATGTTTGTGCACAACAATTCCAAACACGGGCGGCGGGCCCGCCGCCTAGACCCGTCAGAAGGTACGGCCCCTTCTTATCTGGAAAATGGTAGGCACACATGTTACATGTCTTTTTTTATTTGCAATGCTTCTTTTCCTTTGCACCATCCTTTATGTTGATTCATGTTGCACTGCCCCCGCCAGGGGCCCCTCCCGGGCCTGCGGTCCCCTAGAGGGCCTGGCCGCCCCCCCCACCCCTGGAGCCCGCTGCCGGGGTCCTCTCCTGCTTCCCCTGTCCCGTTATGGAGGGGCCTCGCTCACCTCACCTGCCATGGGCTTCACTTTATCTGTTTGTTTGTTTCTAAGCTTTCTTTTGCTTGGAGTTTTCTTGCAGTTTTAATTTATTTGGTTTTATTTGGGCTGTCCTAAGCCCCCATCCAGAAGGTCATCCCCAGATACTCCGTGCACGTTTCAGTGGGCGGTTATGTTGTGGGCCCATCAGCTCAGAACAGACATCGAGGACCGTTTCCTGTCCCTGGATGGAATGGGTGGGGGGCAGGGTGAAGGGAGTGAGGGGAAAAAAAACCAAAACGGCATAAAATGTTCTATATGAAATGCTTCCAAGTGACTGACTTCTTGTTTTGCTTCTTAAAAGAGAAGAATTTTGCTGAGAGTGATAGGCAGCGGGGCGGTGGTCTTAGACATGGAGTCAGGGTTCAGAAACACTCAGACACAGAGGGCCTTCCCCAAGCCCCTCACTCACGCATGTCCCCACGATTTATCCCACCCCCTGTAAGATAAGATCCTCATCCTCTATACCAGAACACTTCCCAATAATGAGATTCTGACCAACGTGAATTGTTGAGAAAGTAATGTGAGGTGTGTTTTTTTTTTTTTTTTCCTTGAAAGTGAATTGCAAACAAAACAGCGTGGTTAAATCTTTTGGAGCAAAGAGCCCATAAAACTAAACCATTTTAAGACCAATCCTCCACACAGAGGTCTCGAATTCAGGAGCCACACAGATGCATACACAGGAAAATGAATGAAGTGTGTGTAGGTTATCAGAATGAAATACGATTCAGACATATAAAAACTGGAAGACAGTTTATGAATCTGCTGTGGTCCACAAAAATAAACTAATTTGTTTTTCTACATTAATGACTAAGGTATAAGAGAACAAAAATATCGTAATTAAAGGTCGCCCTGGGCACCAAGTCATTAGGATCTGTGACGTACTGTTTATCTCCTTCCTATGCACTGAAGGTAGGTGTGTGTTTTGCTTAGCAACCATCACTAATGAGGTTCACAATTAAGAAGGTTGAATCCCTGGTCCTCAGTCCCCTGCTTCCCTAGAGAGCCAGCACTCACAAGGCAGGAGGTTCAAGGAGGCCCTCTCAGCCCTCTGGTGTTAGGTTGTAGTCTGGGTCCAAAATCAGCCTCCTCTAATGAGCTATTATGACCTGAGCACACTACAAGCATTTATTTTTGTAAGTAGCAGGAAAAAGCATTTGACTGCAAGCAGAAAAAATAGCATTTAGAAAAATAAAGGCCACTAGTGGGGGTACCTTGGAGATAAGACCCAACTAATCAAAAGCTATTTGCAGAAGCAGTCTTGCTGAAGATTTTTTTTAAATGTTTGCTTCTCAATATTTTATCAACATTTAAACCAAGTCACTTCCTTGCAAGCAGTTGACGTATCTCATTCCGCCCCCAGAAAGTGACTCATAATTTTAAAATGCATGTAGTTGACTTTGGGAA
>NC_138374.1:2526950-2544450 GCF_054177405.1 Leptonychotes weddellii
ACGGGTCACGTGCCCAAGGCCACACGCGCCGTAATCAATGGGCCGCTGGTGGAAGCCAGGAGTCGGTCTGCTCTAGGCCCCGTGCTATTTCTAAAAGAGGACCCGTTTTCTGCGAGGGTCTCTGAATTGGTCACTAGAAGGGGTCCCCTCTGAAATGGCACGTTTGTTATCTCAGAGTGCTCCTCTACGAAGCCCCGCTCACATAGATGCTGACTGAACACTCTTGGGCCGAGGTGGCTGTTGAGAAACGCCATCGATAGACTCGAAGTGTTCCGGTTTCAGTCCTAGCCAACTGCAAAAGCTCTAGGACCCGAGAAGCGTTTGTACCGATGGACGGCACCTGCTGAAACCCCAGGCGGGTGACAGGGATGGGCACTTGTTCTCTCCTATTGTGGCCTCGATGTGCTTGTCGGGGGGGGGGGGGGCGGCCACAGGCAGGGGGGGCCGTGCTGGGAGCCTGGGCTGGGGCTGCAGGCTTGACCACATGCTGTCGCCAGCTGCGGGATGTCCTGGAGCGGGTCTGGCCTCCCCCTGGGATGCGGGTCTCTCTGTCCACCAGGCAGGGGGATGTGGGGGGTGTGGAGGTCCCTTCCACTCAGGAGTTTGAGGAGGGAGGAGGGGTTACTCACCCACTTCCCCTTGTAGGAAGCGTTGAGTGGGTAGGAAATGGAAAATTTAAGCTCCTCCACACCACTTCCGTAGACCCAGCATCAGCTCAAGGGTGTGCCTGACTTGGGTCCTCTCAGACAGCCCTGACTATTGTCCCCAGAGGCCAGACCCTCGGCAGCCTGCCTGCCGGTGATACCTGGGGTCCTCAGCGGGGGCAGTTTCCTCCTCTGTCCTCCCCGAAACTGCACCCTGCCGGTGATACCTGGGGTCCTCAGCGGGGGCAGTTTCCTCCTTTGTCCTCCTCGAAACTGCACCCTGCCACGTGGCCAAGGTGGCGAGAGGTGCCCATATTATGGGCCACTTTCTCCCATGGGACCAGCACACACTCCCCGAGCCCAGAACCGCCCAGGAACCAAGGGGAAGTGGGTGTAGCAGAAAAGCTATGGGTGGACGTCCCTGGGCCCACTCCTGGGGTCCGGATGCTCCTGGCTTCCTGGGAAGACCCAGAGAGTGGGAAGGGCGGCTCCTCCAGTTTGCGAGGCCCCCAGGGTGTCATCTGCAAAACAGGGTCATGAAACGTGGGGCATCTAGGAAGCACCCATACGTCTCCAACAAGCAAGCGCCGTACGGCCAATGCAGTGTGGGGCCGGTCCAGGGAGGTGCGGCCCGAGTCCCGTCCTGTACCCGTTGGGGCCTCTGGCACCTGCTGTGGGCCCATCGTCTTGTGGGAGCTATCGTCGTGCCCCTGCACACTCTCCACACCCCACTCTGTGTTCCCTGCTGGGGGCATGACACCTCCGCGGGCCTCTGGCTTGTGAGCTTCGCGCTGTGCAGGCTCTGCTCTGCCCAGTGTTGGCCCGAGGACCTGGGCCCTGTGCCTCCTGACCCCGCTGAGTCCCACTTACTCCTTGGCCTCCCTTCTTGGGCTTTGTGGGGGTCAGGGAGAACTTAGGGGTGCTGTCTGCCACAGGTGGGAACATGGCGAGAGGTACCTTTCTGTGGTCAGTCAGGGTAACGACCACCAGGGTCCCCAGTCCCTCCAAAGAGGAGACATTTACTATCTGCTCATGAGCCATGTGGTGTGTGGGCTCCCATGTCTGCCACAGGACTGGGGTGTCCTTGTTGGTTTAGGGCACTGCGGTGAGCATGTCTAAAAGTGGCCAGACGGACTTGCCGCATCTGCCCAGAAGCGGGGGGACGGTGGGCTTCTCCCACTTAGTCTGCCCGTCTTGGTTAGGTTCTTCAGCCGGTGCCTTCAGGGGCTCCCGTCCCAGATCAGACCTTTGCAGCTGTGGGCTTTTTGGGGTGGGGGGCGGTCAGTGGCCATTGCAAGAAGAACGAGATGGCAGAACCTTCCCTGCCCTGCCTGCAGACGGCAGGAGGGGCCGGGCTGAGCTTTGTATCAAGCGCGGGAGAGACCAAAAGTGAGTGAGGGCAGGACGTCTGTCACTGGCCGGCGGGTGTCATGAGTGCAGGGCCTGGCATTGCCGGGGTCGGGGCTGGCTGGTGTCCGGGCGGCTCTCTGTGCAGGACGCCGTCCTCCTCTCTGGCTCCTGGGGTGCTCCCCTCCTCCCTGCTCAGGGTGAGGGCGGTCCCTTGGTGAGCACCAACTGCTGCCCGCTGGCCCGAACCTGGCTTCCATTTCTGCCGTGGACGTCGCCTGCACCCTAAGACTGGGCTTCCAGGGACACTGGTCCGGGGTCCCTGCTGCCCAAGGCTTTGGGGATTTCTTCTGTCAAGAGTTCTCCCACGAATGGGCCTTTCAATGAAGCCATTCAGTGAGCTCAGTCTTTCCTAGCGGGAGGCTAATTTATTGCCTCCCCCCACACCCCAATCATTAACGGGAATATACATTTCAAACGCTGTGTAAGGGATACGGGGCCCGTACACTCTCAGGGAGCAGAGGAAAGGTGGGGTCATAACCTGTCTGACCTGGAAGCTTCTGTCTGATTTGCTTTGCCCTGAAATTGATGGGGACAGTGAAGCAATCACGGGCAATTGCACTGTCCCCACTGAAAACTGAGCCAGCCCTTCTGGACGTCAGGACCCGGGCAGGCAGCCCCTTCAGGGAGGGCGCTGTCCCCTGGGCATCTGGCTCCCATCAGTCCCCGAGGCTGCCGGGACGCCCTCGCAGGGAGCCTTCCCGGCCGGCCCAGGCCCGGGGATAATGGACCTGTGCACAGAGAAGGGGCCCCGCCCGCCAGAGGCAAAGGCCTAAATGATCTGTTTACAGCCATCTGAGAAACACCAGATTTTTCAGAACCAGACCCGATTAGTCAACCCAGAGTGGGTGTGGGCGCTCTCTGCTGCCCCCACCCTGGGAAGCCCTGGGAAGGGGAGGCCGGCCAAGCCGATCCCTCCAGACCCTTCCGCCCGCTGCTTTCACCAACTACTATAAAAGCACAATTACCTAGGGAGGCAGCGGCGGTTCAGTTGATTAGCACGGTGAATTAAAAGAATGAGTCACAAATGACATGTCCGGCTCTTCCATACTAGTCCTTCGTATTCCCAGTGTGCCTCACCCCTGTTGTAAGAAGGTCAAAAATTAGAGAGAGAGAACAATTTTCAAGCGGCTAGCACTTAGGAGCAGAATTAACAATCACTCAGTATGTAATTGCCAGTTAATAGTAAATTGCCTTTTAGGCTGTAAAATGCAATATAAACGGGTGGGCACCTAAAATTAAATTAATGAGATATTTGCTGCATTTAAAAGTGAATAGTGCAAATTAATAACTGAGCGCAATGCTTGTTTTAATATTTGTCTAATAGTGTATCATTTGCTTGTTTAATAATAATTAAAATAGTCCTGGCAAATCGTCCTACCTGAGAAACTGCTGGTAAATGGTGAACTGAGCAGTTTCACATGTATAACTTCACCAGGAGAAACACATCACATTGTTAAGAGCAATAAAAGAAATTATTTTTTAATTAGAATATAGGCATTGTCGTGTTATCTGATTAAGACAAATTGGAATCTGTATGCTTCTAATTGGAGTTCTGTTAGAACGAGGACTAGTTAACAGACACGTTTCCAAGCGTGAGGTGCTCCTGCACAAATACGAGTATCACTTTTCTGCAAGTGTCCACGTGGCAGAGGGTCTCCTGTTCCACAGAAGAGCCGAGGCTAGTTGGTGGTGGCTCGCCTTCAGGCATCATTCCCCAGGACACCGGGGTGCAGCCCACGGCGGGGGGCTCCCTGCTGACCTCCTGCACCTGACTGCTTGCTGGCCCACCCTCATGTTAGAGATCTCTCTTGCTCGTTTACAGAAATGATCACAAATTTCCAGGAGTCAACATGTTGTCTGCCAACGGCCAAACCCAGTTCCTAACCAAGATATGGGCGGTTGACGGTCAACACATCCAGAGCGGGTGCAGCCCGAGCTCGACTGCTGTGCTCGGGCCCAGCTCGGGTCTGCAATGCATTTCCTTGACGGGGACATAGAAATGATGATTTTCTGCACAAAGATGTGCATTCAGTTTGCTGCTTGTGAAATCATTACTCAGCCAGTAGCTGCTAACAGTTTGTGATCTTCCCGATACAGTATTTATGTGTGTGTGTGTGTTTTTCTTTTTTAAGTTGGATTGTGCCTTAAACGGGGGACATGTCGAGGCAGGGACGGCCCTGTCCTCAGGCGCTGTCCTGACGCTGGGCGGGTGGTGGCGGGGGGGACCGTCTCCTCGCCCAGGGCCTCCGGTTGCCTCTGGCAAGCTTCCCCCCGTTCACCCCCGCCTCACGTCACCCCCTTGAAAGGCACTCATGTTTCTGAAGTGTTTTAAAGATCTTTTGTGTGCATTCAGATGTGATTCTGTCAACAGTACCATTTGACCACAGCCAGCACCAACTAGCTGTCCCCCAGGCCAGCGCACTTCAGACAGATTCCTTGTATCCACAGCGCAAATGAATCCTAATTGCCCCCCACAAGTCATACTGTTTTTACCGTGCCTACACTAAATGCTCATGACTTCTCTTCAGTGTGAGTCACCTGCTTATTTCAGTTACAGATTTTTAACCACATATGTGGGCCTGGTGGAGAGACAAATATTGTAATTACGGGCCCCGGAGTTTGGGGAGGCTTCGGCCTGTCGAGGAGCGTGCCCTGGCCGGGGAGGCCCGGCGGGTCTTGGCTGGTGCCTGTCTGTTCCTCTCCGTGAGCGCCATGGGTGGGTGTCACGGTTCCTCCTTGGCGGTTGGAGGGTCAGTGGGAGGCCACCGTCCCTGGTGGAGAGACCTTTGCCCTTCTGTGAGGAACATTAGGTGGGGCCGTGGGCTCAGCTCAGGGCGTGTCCAGACCTGTCTGGCCTGGGAGAGCTGGGACTGCTGTCTGCGTGGCACACAGCTCCGCCCCCCGGTCCCACCCGGCCCACCTTGGCGTTGCTCATTTGTTCACTTACTGGCGGGAGAGGGCAGGTCTCTGCCCGTTGCCTGGGTGGTGTGCACACCGGGCCGGCCGGCTGTCTTTGGGGTCATTGGCAGGGCTCCTGAGGGCCGCAGGGGAAGGGAGGGCGCCCCCCTGGTGTCCCCGGGCGGTGCAGCGTGACACCAGGTAACCAGCGGCTGGTCTGCCGGCACGCGATGCGGGCGCGGGGAGCGCGCACATTCAGCAGCGCCCCCTCCTCGGGAGCGGCGCCGGGAGGGCTCCCGGGGTCACTGCTGTCCCCTTCTCTCCTGTCTCGAAGGGGGCCTGGAGAATGAGACACACTGCTTGTGCTATTCACAAGTAGACTATTTGTCCTAATCAGTGACACCCATTTACTAGAATTGCTTAA
This sequence comes from Leptonychotes weddellii, assembly GCF_054177405.1. Lineage (NCBI taxonomy): Eukaryota > Metazoa > Chordata > Mammalia > Carnivora > Phocidae > Leptonychotes > Leptonychotes weddellii. Next base: position 2,532,327 of record NC_138374.1, read on the forward strand.
AATGAACTATACCTCATACAGAAATCGCACATTTAGAGACTTCCATTCATCATCTGAAAATTGAGGGCCAGTAAACTTTTCTGCTCCTCCAGTGGGATCATAGGCATGCATCAAAATGTTAAAAATGATTGGTGAGAGGGAGCTGTCACCCATTTATCAAGGAAAAGAACATTATTTGCTAATTTCCCAACCAGGCTGGTGACAGGGTGCTCCGTCTTTGGACCCACGGTGACCAGCATGGCCTTTTTGTTATTAGTACAAGTCAAGCGCTTTTGGGCAGTTGCTAACAAGACACATTTGTCTGTCATCAGAGGGGCTGTGGTGGTTTTCCAAGTGGCTGTGACCAAAGTCGGCTCCCGGTGCCCCGATTGGCTGCACTTCCCGGGGCCGCGCTAACCCAGGAGGAGAAACCGACTGATAAATCACGAAGTTTCCATGTCAAGGTGAAGGTATTGACTCTCCAGCACCAAACCTGACGAAATGTAGCCGAGAGGAGACAGCCATTTATCTTCCCCAAAGGACAAAGGGGTCATCTGGGTTTCACTCAGTGATTGTCGAGATGTGGACGGGCGGAGGAGGCGGGCCTGGACCCCTCCGCCCGCTCAGCCCCCTGCACCGGCGGGGTCCCTGGTCCCGCTCCCCGACTCGCCCAGGGGGCCCGCGGGAGGGGAGTCACGGGACCGAATGGGATCACGAGCGGCGGTTTCATTCGAGTCTCTGGTCGGCAAGGATGCCGGCCACACTTCTGAGAACAACTCGGAAAGGGCACGGGGGGCGGGGACCGGGGAGATCACCACTTAGAAGTGCAACGAAGTGACTGTAGTCCACCCAAGTGCAGAAGAGAGCAGAGATAATAAATGTAAAAATAAAATCACACAAACCCCGCCTGTGAAAACCCGCAAGTTCAACGATGAAGACCAAGGGCAGCGCCAGAGGAGAGCCTGATGCGGAGGTGTGCGGTTCTTTTCATGCTGAAGAAAGGACTAGATCACCTGGTGACCCCGGAAGAAGAGAAACAGGAACTACACGTCACGATTTTCTTTCTTCTTTCTGGCTTACCACGGTCGTGGAGGCCCCAGGCCTCCTCCCGCCAGGCCCATTTAGCTGGACACCGGGCAGGATGCGAAGGGCCCAGGTTGGAAGCTGACAGGGGGCGTGTTTCGCTCCCGTGTGCTGGGTGTGGGGACAGCGAGGCCGCCGCAGCTCGGGGCCCGCCTCGGCTTCATTTTGGGGGAAGATCTGCAGACCTGTCTGCACACGTTTGTTCCGTGTCGAGACTTGGGTCCCAGATGCTCAGCCTGAGAAAAAGTACTTTTAAAAAATTATCATTCACATCAGTTGGGCCTTTTTTATTCATGGTAGAAAATGCAAAATGAGTAATTCCTTTTGTAGAATGGTTTTTCAATAAAAACGACAAAACGGGAAGCTGTTAGTGATGCAGGCTGTTTGCTATGCCCCTCCCCCCCCCAAAATACAAGTTTTCAAATGCTCTTAATGAGCATATGGAATAACTTGGTTCCACAAGGGACCTGAGTGCATGTGTTACGGCACATATGCTCGAGAAGACTCATTACAGACGGTGTTAAATTTTAAATACAGAAAATCCCATTGAGACAATCGGCCACTGCAGACCGTGGTAAGCATTGGTGTAAATCGTCTTTGGAGGAAGTTCCTTTAAGGGGCAGCCGGGCAGTGGGTCTGACTCTTCTCCTGGGCAAATGCCCCCCTTCCCTGCCCTCAGGAGGCGGGCCTTCCTGACGTCTCCCACACACGGAGGTCCTATTGCCTGGCCACGCGGGCCCCAGGGTCTGGGCCCTGTCCCGCTCTGAGCATTGAGGACCCTCGAGGACCCAGGTCAGGGCACCGAGGTGGTTGGATATTGGGGATTCTGCCAGATTCCTTCTCCATCTTGTCACCCCTTATTCTCCCGGGAGGCCCTCGGCTGGATGCCCCTTGTCCCTGCCCCCCACCCTGTCACAGCCCTGTGGACGGTGGATGGTGGACGGTGGGGGGAGGGGCTGGTGGCCTGCAGCACAATGGTCCTCCCCATCCTCGTGAATCTGGGCGCCTGGCGCTGGTGGGCAGCCTGTAGCTTTACCACGAAAATCACTCCATCGCTGGTGTTGGAGACCAGCTCGTGCTTTTCCTAATGAACACGTCCCCAGTCCAGAAACATCCTCCGTGAGCTTCCAGGTGCCTTGGTGCTGGGCTGGTGGATGAGTCTCGAGGCCGAGGGAGCCTCTCCACATTTCTGTGGGAGCAGGACCTTCGCGTGGGGGTGGCGCAGATGAACACTTCACCATGAACTTGGCCTTGGACCACTGGGTATTCCCAAGCTAAAGCCTGGAAACGCACCTCATGTGCTTGTCATCAGTTAAAATGGAGGTTAATTCAGAGGTTGACTTGTTTAAATACCACGAAAGCAAGGGACACGTGCGCGAGGTGGGGGGCTGCCACGTCACGTGGCTCCCTGCCTGTGGGGAGCTCATGCCGATGGTCTGTTGTCACCATCTCTGCGACAGCGCCCCAGGTCACGTGAGCTTTGTCAGGGCACCGTGGTGAACACCTGTTGTGCTGAAGCCCTCTACCCACCCATCCCCATGCACCCCTACTCCTCACTGCCCAGAATTCTGCAGCCGCTCATGTCACTCCTGCCCTCTGCCCTTGGAAAATGCCCCCGAAAGGAATGACATTCGAGGTGAACATGGTGTCGAAGGATGTGATGTTGAAGCTTCCTGGCAACGTGATTTGGGATTTACCCATGGCATCTGGAAACATTCGGGGTTTTCCTGATGCCCGCCTGCAGCAGGGACTCCGCTGGGCACCGCAGGGGATGGAAAAGAGAAGGGAAAGCATCTGGGTCTTACAGGTGCTTGGGGCGGGGCAGCACCGGGCAGTGGGATCCTCACCAGAGGAAGGAGCCACGTCTTCTTCTTGGCAGCCTGATGCCTGGTTCTGGGCTGTACTCGGCAAATGACGCACAAGCTACGTTTACGATCCCAGTGACTCTGAGTCTTATGGGAGCGAAACAGATGTAGAAAAGAAATGGATACTCATAAAAGGTGCCAAGTTCTATGAGAAAAGGGACAGCAGAGGCACTGTGGGTCTTCTAGGAGGGAGACCCCAACAGAGATGGTGTGGAGGGGCTGGGGAGGCTGTCCCCTGGACATAGGCAGTAGGAGTGGGGTGTTTCCAGGCAGAGGGAAGAGTGTGGACCAAGTGTGAACTCAGACGGAGCAAGTCTGGGGGAGCAGCCAGGGGCCAGGGTGGCAGGGAGGTCCCATGAGGCCACAGAGGCCTTCTGATCCCAGTACAGTTGGGGACTTGGCAGCCTCGAGAATCCTGTGTTCAAGGACTGTGGTTGGGGGAATTCCAGGATTTACATTAATCTCGGCGAGGTCTTCAAAGGCTGTGCCTTAGAACATTCCTGTCCCTGAATACCAGGAGTTAGAGATGCCTGCGTGGAGATGGGAAAGGCGGTCATGTTGGGAAGCCACGTTACGCTCCCTGAGTGGGAGGCCGGCCCTCTGCCCCACAGCTGTGGTCTGCTGTGTTCTCTCAGGTGTGGGCCTCCCTCTTTACACGAGGGCCCGAAGCACCTCTACCGCGAGATGGCGTTCAGACCGTGGAAGGTATTTCTGTCAGGACAGGGATAGCTGGCGTGTATATTCAAACCCAGATTAGAGACATTTCCTTCTTTTAAAATCTAGTTTTTTATTCAGATATAGTTCATGTAGCATAAAATGCCCCCAAACTGTACCATGAGCGGGTTTTAGTATATTCACAAGGGTGTGCAACCGTTCTTAAGTCAGGAACACTTCATCACACCAGGAGGAACCGTGTATGCATTAGCACTCGCTCCCCACCGCCCCCCTGCACCCCTGCTCCAGGAACCCCTTCCGCCTCCTGTCTCTGTGTGTTGCGCACTCCTGACATTTCATGGAAATGGACTCCTACTGCACGTGGTCCTTTGTGACTGGCGTCTTTCCCTCAGCATTTTGTTTCGGAGGTCACGCGCAGGGTAGCATGCATCAGATCTCCGTTCCTTTGCGGGGCTGAATACTATTCCACTGTTCGGAGAGACCTCATCTCATTTATCCGTTCATCAGCTCGAGGACACCCGGGTGTTACCGATGAAGTGGCTGGGACACATTTGTGAACAAGTTTTTGTGTGGACAGATGAGAATGTTACATTTGCTTTGGCTTCTCAAAATCAAAAATGTTGTGAAGCCTTCTGCATTGGTCTGGAATCTTCAGGAAGTCCCACGGTTGTTAGGTTTCTGAGCACCTCTGTGCACCTTGCGTGGAGTGGGGTGGGTGCGGTGACGCGGGGTGACGGCCCTGCCTTCAGGGAGGAGGATGGACTCCTGAGCAAGTGAGCACACGGGCTGGGCATGTGTGTCCCTAGGGGGCTGGCTGGCTTTGGAAACGCAGGGGTGGGGGTCTTTCTGTAGCAGGCACGCTTCCAGCCCTGGGAGGGGGTATTACCTCCACAGCTCATTCTGCAGCTTATGTCTATACGGAGATTTTACGCTGGTTTAAAGTGTGCAAATCCATTGCCGGGATGGCTCTCCACAGAGCGTTATGTTGCCTGTTTGGGTTTTAAGACCCTTTCTTGAAAAAAAAAAAAAAAAAAAACAACAAACCTCTCTCAGAGGGTTAGCAACACTAGGACACTTGATTTTTCTTTCTTAAGGAAAGGATGACAGATCGTGTGAGACCTTTCGTACACTGAGGGTGATTCTTATTGGCTGGCCTCTCCGTTCCTCTTGCTCACGGGCTCTGTACACGTACAGGGAGCTCACGTGTGTTAGAACAGCCTTGGTGAGGGGAGGCGAGGCTTATGGGATGGCCCGTGCCCTTCCCCACCCTGGAGCCGCCACCATGGGGAGTCCGTCTCTGGGCTCCCCATCCCCCGGGGACCGAAAGCCATTCGAGAAGTGAGATCTGCTGACAGACCACATGACTCCGTTTTCCTTCGCTGCCCGGCTGGGCTTGGTAGGTGTAGTTTCCACAAGACTATAAAAGCGGCAAGCCCATGTATTCTTTGAGGTATGTAAACAGCATTGTTTGAATGCAATCCAGTAGTTGTCAGCAAGGGTATTATTTTGGTAACAAGGAAGATGAGCTGTCCCCTTTTCTGCATTTGGTGTCACATCACAATGCCGCCATCCACTGCCAGGCGGTGGTGAATGGGAGCGGGTCCCTGTGCACAGGCCGGGTTGGGCTGTCTGTGTGAATACCAGAACAATATTCCCCATACGAATGAGGGAGGCACCTGCCTTCCAATTAGAAGTCAAGTGTGGCACTTTTCCCATCCTTAGAAGTCTCGGTTACAGAAAATACCCTTCAGCTAGCAGGTCGGAAGGGCTGCTGGACTAGCGGCCGCGTGAGCCGGAGGTTGACCCCGGGCCCGTCGGAGCTGCCCCTGCTGGTGTTGGGCCCTGTGGCCGGGACGCTGGGAAAGCCAAGTCACTTTGGGGAGGGCAACCTGTGGTTGGCCGCTCGATGTCCACGAAGGGTGACCCGAAGTCTTCCTGTTTGCTCCCACCCCGGGGGCCGGGCAGGGGCCCAGGTGGGCTCCTGGGGCCCACGCCCCTGGTGAGTGATGCACAACTGCGGTGGCCTTTGTGTTTCCCAGGCACGCCACAATGCCTGGCTCACCCTGCCGAGTTCTGTGATTGAAATTCATTGCCAAATTTATTGAGAAATTAATGAGAAAAGCTGCAAAGTATTGACTTTGAGAGGAAAACACAACTCATCTTGAATGAGGAGGAAAATGCAGCAATAATTTAGCCAGTATTGATTTGGCCCTGTCCATGTATTGATCTTCATTTTACAATATTAATTTGCACCTGCAATCGGCTGCAAAGGGAACCGATTTCATTTCGTGGCTGCGGTAATGTGCAAAGCATTAGGTGCTCTTAAGAAGTGGGGGTATTACACGTCGTTGTCGGGAAGGCAGATTTTTTTCCCCTATTTTTGCTTGTTACTGAAATAGACTAAAAATTAATTTTTTTGTCGGACAAAATATGAAAGCGAAAACCCATCTAAACCGTGGCCCTCCTCTCTGTTGCATGGGCCGCTTTTCATCCACACGCGGAGCCGTCAGCCGCCTGAAACTCCAGGCACCTCTCATCATCATCCCGGATCAGTTCAAAGTTCATGAAATTTCTATGAGCATTGATCTCGCCCCATTGATTTTTTTTGCAGCAGATCTTTGAAATTTTAATTTCCCGAGCATCTGAATTTCTTGTAGATGAAATGCGCTTGGAGGAGACAGTTGATGATGAAGTGGAGAACTTAGCGTCATTTTAAAGCCTAAAAAAGGGAGAGAAAACAGGCCTTTGCAGACCTTGCACAACGTTTTGGAGGTGGAGTGATGGCAGGCGCAGGGTGGGCGGAGGGGGCGGGCACAAGGTACTGGAGGGGGGCTAAGTACCAGTTTTGTCCTCAGCGGCCACACATTTTTAATGCAACTTTTTTTACAGTCATTTTTGAAAGAAAAGCTATCTGGAGAAACAGCAGGACAGAGAAACATTCTTCACTGTGCGATCATTTGCTCACAGCAGTGTTTATCACCTGGTCAAGTTCACCTAGTTACTTATCAGTGGGACATTTAATAACCTCAAGGTGATATAATTGCTATTGGCATTTTTCCCCCTTGGATTCAGCTGGTTAATGTGTAAACTACTTGTCAGCAAATAGCACTTTGTCACTGAAATCACTAACACCCTCTAGAGGGATGTCTTTGTATTGAGCAATTTAATTTTACTTTATTTAATTTTTACACATTACAACCTGTGTTCATTCAGGCACACTGAAGGCTTGCAGTCTGTCGGGGCAGGGTCTGGGTATCCTGTTAGTAAAATATACTATATCTTACTTAACAATCCCCGTTGCCTTAATTGAAGCACACTCTTGTCCCTCGGAAAAGGAACTGCAGATGTTCTTATTATGTAGTTATGCTGCTAATGTGAAAAACTGCCTCATTATGAGGATCTGTTTGTAGCTAGAAAATGACTGCATTATGACAAATGCATGATTGGGAAGTTACAGGAAGATGATCATTATTGAAATGAAACTGGAACTCATTTAATAGCTCCAACCAGCAGCTGGAATGAAGCAAATGAATGTCTTCCTGTTTTTATTGTCATAGGCAGGTTTTCCAGGCAGGAGGAACATTTGTGCTAAACCTAAAACTTCTTGTACCTTTCTTAGCTCGCCGGGCTTCCGTTTAAACAATAGAGAGGCGACGGGAAAAGTGGTGCGTTTCCTACCTGTGAGTGTCCCCCCCTGTGCGTTTAATGCCACTATTTTAAAACCAGGAGTGTGGCTGTAAGAGCAGTTAGTCCGGGGTACTTGGAGGGTTGGCGCTGCGCGTGGGCTGGGCCGGGCCCCGGGTCTCCCCGGCAGGGCTGGGCGGGAGGTGGCCGTCCCAGGGGAGCTCCATCATCCCGACCCCTCCTTCCTGCTGCAGCCCAGTCCTGGGGAGCAGGCGGGGTGCCGCCAGGCCGGGAGGGGGGGACAGGAGGCCCCCCGCGCCCTGGGCAGGCAGCCCACCACAGCACCATCACCACCGAGGGGTGGCCTCTGCGCTTGGCTGCCCCCTCCCCCCCACGAGCGCCCTTGGGAGCAGGTTTCCCACAGCCGAGCCCCCAGCATGTAGTAGCTGCTTAATAAATGTCAGGTGAATGGGCGGGACTTAAGGCCGTTTCTTTCCTGGAGTTGCTCTTTGCAGAAAAACACCACTGGCCCCAAACATACACGCTCTTGAGGCTGAAATCGTGCTGGTGCGTTATCAGCCCAGAGGTCCTGGACACATCCCCCTGCTTAACCGAACAGGGCTTATACCTTCATGGACTTGCTATTGGAGTCTAATAAGATCATCGTATACGTTTGGGGGGCATTAGAGTTGAACACAGACCTCGGGGCAGGGCTGGCTGACAGAGACGGGGAAACCATCACAACGAACCCTGAAACCGTGTATGTCCCGGGAAAGACAACCCCGCCGACTCTGGCCCGGTTGGGGCTGTGCCGGCTGCAGCTCCAGCCTGGGGCCCGATGCCACGTTCTGCCGCCCGCCACGTTAGCTCTGGCAGTCCCGACCTGAACTGACATCACAGACCGTTAACGTTTATCAATTGCACGATGATTAATCCCTCAGTACACGGGCATGACTTAAATATTTAGAATGCTGCTTCTGTTAGGACTTTAATGCATGTAAAGTAACGAGATTAACTCTAGTACACTCAAATGTATTTAAATATGTCTCCGTCCCGAGCTGTAGGCTATTCCGGCGTGGAGGATCCACTGCTCTATGTGGCCGTGTCAGGCTCTGTTTGTATGACCCGCGCTGGATGCTGGCCTGCATATGATAGCCGGATATCTGGCTTTTCACAGGCTGCCTGATTGCTTGCCCCATTTGGCATGGAATGTGATTCCCGGCTATTCTAGCTTCTGATTCATTCAGGTTTTATTGCTGTGTAATTTTCTTATTCTAAAATAAAAGCTCTCCAACAAAAATTACTATGCATTAGGCCGCGGTAGCCTACTCAAATGGATATTAATACAGTTTATCTCTAAAAGGACGAATAATGTATTTGAAACAGATAAAAGGCCCTCCACTAAATGAGGAATGTTAATATCTTATGGCACGGTTAATAAAGAGATATTTCACAAGGGAGATTTGTTTTATGACTTTTGATACAACAGCCTTATAATCTGACATATCTTAAATGATATAATTTTGCACATACATCCATCTCTTTTATACGCAGCAGCCCATCTTAGCGAGATTTGAATTCGGAACAAATAATGGGCACTAATTACTTTGGGGGGAGGCAGCTTATTACAAAACTCATCCTCTCCGACGCAGATATTGCGGAAATCCGTGCAGTAAGTTGGAAGCTTATAACACATTTTGAGGAATGTCTTGTTTTTTCCCCCTTCAGAAGAAAATAACATTTGTTTTTGTTGTGTTTAAGGCAGAGTTTAAATTAATTTAACCCAGTGACACATGTTCAGAGACTAAGCAAGCTGCTAAATAATTCCTTGGAATAAATTGCTCAGGAACCAAGTACATTAATTTACGGCTCTCCTTATGCTGACAGATGTGAGGGCGGCAGGAGGACCTACAAATATTAACATAAAACAAATTTGCTTTATTCTTCTTCATATTTCTTCTTCATCCCCGACTTGAGCTCACCCAAGGCTCCTTCTCTAATTATCCACGAGGTCAGTAAGCAAAATTGGGAAGAAGCTGGGAGATCAATACAAATTATTCCTGAGCAAACCAGTGCTGACAGTTTGAATTGCAGCATATGTTTACCCAAAATCAGGCAATTTATCTTAATATCAGCAAAGTAATGCAGTGCAGGTGAAAGGTCAGGCAATCTCTCCCCCTCATAATTACCCAGTTCTAAAACAGGAAAGTGGTATTGATTGGCCTGGCTCGGTGCTCTGTGACTGGACGTGCTAGAGTCTTGCCCTGGCTCGGCTGGGCCCTCGCCTTGTAAACTCGGCGCGCCGAGGATTTATTAGATGTGCGCGCGGGGTCCTGTGCTTTCTCCTCCAGTTGCAGAATTTGCCCGCGACGTCTGCGCGGCTCCCGGTCCCGCCAGTCGCAGCGTGACGGGTTCCATGCGGTTGGGCCCTCGGAAGGCCTCGGGCCGGCCCCGCTGCGGGCAGCTGCCAGCAACCCCACCCTCGGTGATCAGAAACCTCCCAGAAGCACGAGCACGCGCCACTCCTCCCGGAGGCGCAGGACGAGGGCCATTTTTTTCTAACTCTTCCAATGTTAAATTCATCGGGCGTCCAGGAGTTGAGCCCCCCGGATGGGATTTCAGGCCGCACCCGCGGCGCCTGCCCGGGCCCTTTGTGGCGCCCGGCCTGGCGGGGAACAGGGTCGGGGGGTGGACCTCTGGGGGCGCGGCGGCAGGGCCTCTTCCGAGAGCTCGATCCTGGCGGTGCACTCGAGATGTGAACGCTCTCTGGGCCGAGGTGGGAGGTGAAAGGTAGCCTCTTATTTATATTGCTTTGAAATATTTTCCGTCTTAGAAGGAGAATTATCAATTCAACTGAAACACTGGAAAATGTCTCTCCCAGAATGAGAGTGTATGGTTATTACAAGTCATAAAGCTTCTGAAAGCTTGCATTAAAGCGTCCATCACCTGTCAGGGCCATTTGCATGAAATCAATAGTGGCCGCCCATCTATCTTTTCTGATCACCTTTCATCAGGCCGATTCATTAAGTCAAACAGTCATGGTGATTAGCTGGGAGAGAGGAGAAACCCTGACACGTTAGAAATGCACAGTGGGCCACCCTTTTTGTTCCCTCATCAAGAAATGTAATACTTTATCTAATCCTTTTTGGGCCAAGTCGCTGGGTGAGGCCCATCCGCCCGGCTGCCGGTGTGGCACTTCCGCCTTGACACCCTTGTCCTGGCCCCGGGCAGAGACATGACAAATTGTCCCCCAAGTCAACGCTGACAGCTTCTGATGATTAATGGTTTGATTATGAAGTGGTTTTACACATATAGAATTTACATCACAGAGAGTTAGAAATTTTGCCATGTCACATACGCCGAGGCATTCTGAAGAGCTTTACTATTTGCAAAGAAAAAAGAGGGCAAAATCGCAGCAAAAGCCATGTCATGTAAAATCAATACGTCGGATCAATGCTTTATTAACAAGAAAATGTCTTACTTCACATTCCTGTGCGGACCTTTGTCTCTGGGATGTATGATGGAATGTCAGATCATATTGTGGCCCTCAACTTACGGGTGTGTTATTGAGTGTGCGTGCGAGTCTTCCGGCCCCGGCGCGTCCGAGACCCGCCATGGGTGTTGACATCAGCGCTCGAGGAAAAGCGGTGACCAATTATTTCAGAGAGCACTTTCAAAGGCAGCCTCTAACCTCGTTCCTCGAAGCCGGCGCCTTTGTGTTCCCCGCACTCTTGCAGACCTGCTGAGTTGGGTGGTGTTAATCATCAAATTACATGCTGACTAATGAGTGATGGCCCAAATTGTGGGCTGCGTAATGAATAGATGGCGGCAGGTCCTATTAGTCTCAGAAAACCCCCTGATTTATGTCGCGCCATGCACCGTGGCGTTACTCCACGGAAAACGATATCTACATCAAGAAGTAATGTACTCTAATAAGTATTTTCATCTTAACTCACGTCCCCGGGCCTCCGGGCTCAGTTTTTGTTGGAGTCACGCGAAGCCATAATAAAGCCCAATGGCTCCTTATAAAGCTTGTTAAACACAGAGTGTGCAGTCGGACGGAGTCCCGGCCATGATTCATGCACTGTACACAGCGCGTGTGCCGCTGATTTATGGCTGCGCACAGTTCATAGTCAAAATTACAATTTGAGGGATAAAAAGATTAATTACTATTTGTGGCCGGCAATTTCGTGAGGCTGGTGGAATGATAGTGCTCTACATCAGTTTGTAGTCAGCCATTCACAGATTATTAAAGCTTTGCAAGAATAAGTGCTCCTCCTGCCTGGTTTGTGCTCAGGCAATATGCTAGACAGAAAAGGACCACAGGGATAAATCTGCAGCTAGCAATAGCTGGACATATGTCATAATTGCCAGTTTCCCATAAATCCCTGGCCAGGGTGGAAAGCACCGCGTGATGTAGACAGTGATCATGACAGTGGTGATTGCTATGTATGGCCCCAAGACTTGCAACCTTCTGCCTGCACTGCCATTCTTACAATATATTGAGTAACCCATTGACTTTCTTCCAGTCTAATTATAGATTAGAAATAATCATTGCTTTTATGTGCAAAAGAAAGGGGGGAAATCCATTCCTTAAGACAGAGCTAGCGTTCGGGGGTGCTTGCCTCCGAGAGCGTCAGAAAAGGAGAGTCACACATTTATTTGTAAGTGTGCAATAAACGAGTAATGGATGACATAAAAGTAATTAACCTGACCTACATTTCTGTGTCCTGTTACAGCCCTTAATGAACCAACCATAGATTACGGCTTTCAGAGGTTGCAGAAAGTGATCCCAAGACATCCGGGTGATCCCGAAAGGTTACCCAAGGTTAGTAAAAGAGCAAGTGGTGCCCTGCGCGGGTCCGCCACCGTGCCGGTTCCGGTTTGGGGGCAGCAGG
>NC_138374.1:2549450-2587865 GCF_054177405.1 Leptonychotes weddellii
AGCGGCTCTCTGGCTCCTCCAGGGAAATCACCCCCGTTTGCTTTTCCTTTAGGAAGTATTACTTAAGAGGGCGGCCGATCTGGTGGAAGCCTTATACGGGATGCCCCACAACAACCAGGTAGGCAGATGGCAGCTTGACGAGGCTGCCCCCTTCCCGGGGTGACCGTGTCCTCGGAGGGCCAGCTGGCCTGGGCCCACCTCGGGCTTTCGGGGCACACATGCGCCCGTTCGCAAGTACTCCCAGGGAGTCTGCGAGGAGAAAGGCTTCATCGTCCTCTCTCTGCCCTCGCACTAAGTACTCAAGTTGGAGATGACAAGTCAGTGTCAGGAAGGAAAAGCAGGAGAACTTGTCACAGGAAGGAGAACCACCTGGGAATCGGCCGGTGGATTCGGTGGTAGTTTGGCACAGCCCGGCTTGGGAGGGAAGGACGGGCACCCACAGCCCATCCTCATGCCACCCGGAGGTCTCTGGGGAGCAGACGTGAGGGCGTTCTAGAAACGGGCCGGCTTCTCTGACTCTGGGCGCCGTGCGTCCCCGGCTTCCGTGCACCCCTCGGGGGCCTGTGGGCTGTGGGTGCAGATCGAGCAGATGGCCGCTCACAGGCACCGTCACACCGTCTTCCTCAGGGAGCTGGATCTCCCATTACAGAATCAGTTGTGTCCCCGTCTGGACCAAGGGGCAGGGGAACGCCTCGTGGGGCAAGGCGGAGGGGGCCTGCGCTCCCCGGGGCGCGAGGGAGAGCTGGAGGCGACCGGGCCCTTCCCCTGCCGCCCTAGGAGATCATCCTGAAGCGAGCGGCTGACATTGCCGAGGCCTTGTACAGCGTGCCCCGCAACCACAACCAGATCCCCACCCTGGGCAACACCCCCGCGCACACGGGCATGATGGGCGTGAACTCCTTCAGCAGCCAGCTAGCCGTCAACGTGTCCGAGACCTCGCAGGCCAACGACCAAGGTACGGGCCGTGCCGGCGCCAGCCCCCTTCCCTGGACGCGCTCCCAGGGGCAGCTGAGACTCGGCCGCAGCCGCCCGGGTCCCGGGTCCCGCGGGAAAGGCGGGCCGCGCTCCGCTCCCCGCGGCCCTGCCTGGCGCGCGCGGGGCGGGGAGCGCTCGGAGAACCCAGAACTAATTTGTTGCCGCGGTACCTGGCTGCCACTCGGGCGGGGTACTGGTTTTTGCCAGAAGTTTCTTTGAAAGGCTGGGAGGAGCCACAGGACGGCCGTGGGGTAGTAAGTGGACGGGACCCTTCTCGGATATGTCCCACGGGTGGGACTGGGAAGGCGTAAATGGAGAGGAGATCCCAGTCCCCCCAGCCCCACCTCCCCTCACCTCGGGTGCACCTGCTCCCGTCATGCGGTGACCTGGCAGCCGCAGGTCACGGGACCCTGTCCCGTGAGCCACTTCTGAGCAGATCTCAGTTGTCCTCCCTCCAGTCTGTGCCGGCAGTGGTCTCAGAGGAGGCCTGGGCCCGCCGCCGCCGCCCGGCTCCGGTTCGTGCGCCCTCCCGCGGCGGGCCCGACGCCACCGCGCCTCAGCCCTCCCCACACTCCCGAAGACCCCCAAGCAGCCCTTCCTGGGCAGTTACGGCCACAAACGAGCTCTCCCTGTCAGCCGTGGCATTTGAAGGTCCGAAAGTTCACCTAGCGTGGGGGGCAGCCCCCGAGCCCACGCTGTCGGTAACTGCTTCTAAAGAGAAGCCCGAAAGCACCTGACGGTCAGATCGAAGCGCACGGGGCCGGCCGGGGGCCTCGCGCAGGGCTGGCGTGGAGCGTGAGGTCAATGAGAAATGTTGCATATATGCTAGAGATTCGCGGGGAGCCCCCCCCAAGTGTGTCTCTCCCTGATAATAACGTTATTTTTGGCCGGGGGGGGTCTTAACAGTCGGCTACAGTCGCAATACCAGCAGCGTGTCCCCGCGAGGCTACGTCCCCAGCAGTACTCCCCAGCAGTCCAATTACAACACAGTCAGCACTAGCATGAATGGATATGGAAGTGGCGCCATGGCCAATCTAGGGGTCCCGGGCTCGCCTGGATTTCTTAATGGCTCTTCCGCCAACTCTCCCTACGGCAGTAAGTGTCTGTTTTTGTCACACGTCATCACGTAGATTCGTGTTCACTACCAGGTCAAATGTGTGCATTGCTTGGCTGTTCTGTGATGTGAGCTGCTGGGTCAAAGGGAGGGTGGCTCTGGAGGCTGGGGTCCGTGTGGCGACGGTAAACTGACCTGCGGTGGGCCCCCCGCGAGGCCACGTCGGAAACCTGCACAAAATGGGGCCGCCCGATTGGAAACGAGAGGCCAACACAGAGTTTGCCTGTTGTCCAGAGAGCGGCCGAGCCGGCAGCCTGTCATGATTGTCTTGTCGCCCCGACGCTCCAGGCGCGGCCCTAAGAGCTCTCTGTGTCGTGTTGCCGCGCCCCGCGCCGCGCGTCCTGACCGTCTGTGCTTTGTTGCAGTAGTACCGTCCAGCCCCACCATGGCAGCCTCTTCGGTCACCCTCCCTTCAAACTGTAGCGGCACACACAGCATTTTCTCATTCTCACCTGCCAATGTCATCTCTGCAGTGAAACAAAAGAGCGCCTTCGCGCCCGTGGTCCGGCCCCAAGCTTCTCCTCCTCCCTCCTGCACCAGCGCCAACGGGAACGGACTCCAAGGTGAGGGGTGGCGTCCTGGCCCCCGGGCCCCCCGAGTGCCGCCGGCGGAACTCTCCCCCGAGGGCGGGCCAGGCCGGGCGCGGGAGCCCCAGCCCTTCCTCGGGGTCCTTGCCCCGCCGTGGCCGCTGCATGCTCCCCGTTGCTGGGCCGCGATGTGAGCCCCCCCCCCGGCCCGGTATCCACGTGAACGAGCCCCCTTCGCTCACCCTCAACCGGTAACAGACTCTCGGTGGTGGAAACCATTGCGTCCTGCTTCCAACCTCACCCACGTGCCCTCCTGGCGAAGCGGCCCCTCCCCGCAGGAAGGGGAAGCACCGGGGAGCCGTGCGAATGCAGCGGGGGGACCGGGGGGGGGGGGCCCTGTTCCAGCCACTCAGCAGACAGGCCTTCAGGGCCGCGGCTCGCCCAGTGAGAGCAGGGTGCACCCCCCCGTAGCGCCTGTGCTCGCAGCCCCCTTGCTCGCTCGCAGCAAAGTAGCCTCGGGACGGGGATGGCGGGTCATCGTGTCACCTGCGGAGCCCAGCCCCAAGCCAGCGTGCTCTCCATGTCCCGAGACGGAGTCTGCCTTCTCCACCTGGTATAGCAGACCCTGGGCCGCCAGGCTGTGCTGTCCTCGGAAAGGGGTGCACCCAGACCAGGGCCGTGCATGCGTGAACAGCGGGTGGGAGTCGGTTTCTCTAAGTCCTCTCCTGCACACACTCAGGAGGGAGCAGGGCTGGCCCCCAGGGCAGGGGGAGGCGCCCCGTGGACACGGCTGCCCACAGACGGGGCCACGTGGAGCAGGCACCCCGTGCCTGCCCAGGGCTGGGTCCCCCTGGGCAGCGTAGGCCGCACCGTGGCCCGTGAGGTGTGCGGCGGGTGGGCCACGTGAGTGCCCCTAGGCCTCGTGATCTTCCGCGTGGCTCTGTGACTCACGGGGGCCACAGGCGCTGAATTAAGTGGCCGTCATCTGGCCTCTTTCAGAACCACCTTTGGTATATGCTCCTCCCGGTGAAAATCAAATCCAGTTACTCCTTTAAAAAAATGAATCCATTCAACCAGTATTTACTGAGCACCTACTATGTACCAGGCTCTCTGCTGGGTGCTGAGGACGTTACCGTGGAGAAGACAAACTGGCCCTTTTGTGAAGTCGGTGGCATATTTCACTTTGATGAACTAATGCTCAAAAAAGGAACTGGAAAGGTATCCGTGATTTGAAATAATTGTCTTCCCAACATCTTAGTGTATGAGAGGGACGCCCAGGCCCCGTGTGCCGCCGACCGGCCTGCGGGCCCGCCCCCGCGGCCCCCAGCCCAGAGCTGCTTGCGGGCCCGGTGGTGGCCAGGTGCCACGGCCCGGCCACCGTCCGCACGGCGCGGAGGCCCACGGGAGCACGGTGCCGCCTGGGCAGCGTGTACCCACGCGGGTCTGCCAAAACCATAACGTTGTAACGGTGAGTCGGAGAGGAGTTAAGACTGTTGGAATTAATGAACTGGGAAATTGAAGCTCACATCACTACGTGAACAAACGTATGAATATGTTCTACATCAATTAATGAGAATGATCATTCTGACAAAAATTAAACAACACTAAAGTTAAAAGATTTTAAATTATATTCATACCAGGAGTTCACTGGAAAGCGTCCGCTGCGCTTGGCGTTTTAGCACCAAGTTTCTTATTCCGAGAGGGGCGGAAAGAGCGCCCCGAGGCGGGGCTGTGACTGGGGTCTCTTCGGGGCCTTGGCCTTGAGAGGGCAGGGCAGCTGGGCTGTGAGCGGCTTTGCTCCTGGAGAGCCCGTGACTCACCATTACGATACGGAACAATCAGAAGAAGGTCAGAGGCAAGGGCTGAGAGCAGAGGGGGAAACTGAGGCACATCCAGTTTTCACGGAGGGAGTGAGCACGGCGCCCGGGTCCCACCGGGCCTGCGGGCCGGCCCCGGCTGGCGTCACAGGCGTGACCAGGTTGGTTCACATCTGTCCACAGAGGTGGCCTCTGGGGAGTCTGGGCCTCCGTCTGCTATAAACAAGCCACCGAGACCTGTGGGAGGCGGCAGCCTTCTGCGCACGATGGCCAGAGCCGTTCCCTTCCAGAGGAAGTCTCTGAGGAGGGCTGCAGCGTGAGAGGTCGTGGGGGGGGGGGTTGTCCCCACACGTACCCCGGTCCCATGAGGTAGAGGCCCACCCCCCCGCCCCCCCGCGCCTTGACCAAGCCCACGGCTGGTTAGTGGGCGCGGCGCACGCCCCACGTCACCGTTGAGTCAAGCCCCAGGTGAAGGCCGCCCGGCCCGCGAGAGGGGCGGCCCAGTAACCTGCTGCGCTCTCTCTTTCAGCTATGTCTGGGCTGGTAGTCCCGCCGATGTGAGGGGCTCGCCTTCCCTCCCGCAGCACCCAGCACCCAAGGACGGACTTCAGGGGACACGTTTAGTATATATGAGCTGCTGCTGAAGCCCTTGTCTGCAAACACATCAGCCGCGGTGGAAATGCTACAAGAGACTTTGTTTAAAGATTTTATTTAAACTATTAAGAATCAACATGCAAACAGCCTACTTCTTCATGAACAATTCCATTTTATTGACTGAACTTTTCTCATATTTTCACATTTCTCAGTCCTGAAGACTAAGGAAAACAAAGCGACGCCTATTTTGTATAAAGTTTCTGACTCCGTCTTCGCTATGTCTAGTACTTGCTATGTGTTGGGAGAAACTTTGTGAATGCACCATTTTGATTATCATGAAACACTGATGAAAAATGCCTCCAAACATTTTTCTGTGCTCATACTTAGATTCACAATGGTTGTGTATCTCTATAATGTGAAATATTTTTTTGTGGTGAAAAAAAAAAGGGGCCAAGGAGGTGTGAGCCATCGAACTGGAAGAAAGGAGGACTACGTGACTAGGAGAATTCGGGGTGGCAGGGAGGGAGGGTGGGTTTATCATTGCTTAACTTCATCTTAATGAAATGAAACTTTGTAACTTATTGTAGTTAGAAATTGTAACTTTGATATTGAATTCTCTTGCCTTCAACAAGCACACTGACAGAAAAAAAAATATGCTACTGTCTGTTGGTTAAAATATTCTCCCACTGCTAGAGCTTCCTGTTAAGCAAGTGTGATCTGCAACATTTTTTCAACTTTTGCTAGCACTGTATACTATTGCATTCTTAGGCTACTGTGAGGTCCATGTTTCTTGTACCAGAAATTGTCCTTTTGACTTCTAGCTCCTTCTTCCCTAATGTGTTTTGTATGTGGTTATAAAATTGTAGACTTTTGTGATTTTGCCAAAGTTGTAGCTAAATATTTATACACTTGTCTTGAATTTTTTTCAGATCCACTTAAATATTTAGAAAAAAAACAAAACACGTTTTCTTCCTTATGTGTCTCATAAGGAATAAAATGGTCTCCATTCAACACTTTTCCATGAACACCTACAGTTGCTAAGGGACTTTCTTTTGTAACATATCGATTATAAATATTGTATTTATCTTTGAAATTTTGTACATTGCTTTTCCTGCCATTTCCTTTTTCTTGTCTGTATTGGTTTTGGATCATGGCCTGGTGTTGGGAAGAGCATTAAGCCCAGAGCTGTCTCTTTGACCTGTTTTGTTAAAGCGAACCAGTGTCCTTGCATTTCAGTTGTACTTCAAAGATTTGCTTTTGTTTAGACTTTCCATCCTTCTTTTCCCTTTTTTTTTTATTTTGAGGAAAAGTCAAATTCATTGTTTATTTTTATATTATTTTTAAGTTATCTGAACAAATACTTTTGAAAAAAAGTTCGTTGTATAGTCAAAACAAAACGGTGCCACTCAGCTGTGACAAATCCTAGTAGATTCTGTGCATGTGGAACAACAGCAACGAAGAGGGGACACCGTTTGGGGCTGTGTCCTTATTTTTCTGTAGAATGTAAAAAGTCATTTTAGCTGCCACCCATGACTTTGCCACATAGCTGAACTGTGTTTACTGGAAAAATTCAGAGGCCTAAAGTTTAAAATAAAATTTACTTCTGATGTTTTAATTAAAATGTTTGCCACATTAACTTCTCTGATGCCTTAAAAGTGGACTTCTTTAAAGAACCTTTGTGCTATTTTATCACAGGCTCATGACACAATTGTTAATCGATATTTCATTTGGAGATTTACGGTGTAACACACACACACACACACAAACAAAAGCACAAACCTGGTGTTCCATGTGTCGCTCCTTTCTGCGTCTGATTCTGCTGCGTTGTGTGTCCTCCCGGGCCCACCTAGGATTCAGAGAGGTTTCAGGGAGAACCAAAATCACCGCTGGTTTTTAACCTTTTTTTTTTAAACAATACTTTTTTTGTGGTCAGACCCAACAGCACCATCTGTACTTTTTAAACCGGAATGACCTCCTTCAGATCCTGTGCCTGTTCGTGCCAAACCCACAGTGAGACCAGGAGGGTCAGTCTTTCCCCTTTGTGTTAAATGCTTTGCAGACACAGCACAGCAAATGTTTTGCAAATTGCAGCAGAAATCAGATTTAAAACAAAAAGGAGGGACTTTAAAAAACTTTCTTCACAAAAAAGAAAAAACAAAAAACAAAACCATGCACAACTTAGGAAAGTGTTCATCCAAGGGACTACATAAAAGAAGCAGAATGTTCCCGGTGGTCAGGTGGGTCGCAGTCTGGCCCTTTGACCGCTAAGGCTTAGCTACGTGGGAAAGCCTGAGAAGTCACTTTGGAACTAAATTGCCTCCGTTTTATTTTGTATAAGTAAGGGTTTGATCTAAAAACAAGCTCACGTGTACATGTTAAGAACGTTTGCAAGTTTCCTCATCCCTGCACTCGGTTTGTGTTTTAGATTAATTAGTCAATGCCCCTCATCGCTTCATTGTCTCAAAATTGAGCGCTTCACTAAATGGTAGATTTTACTGTTAAAGACCCTACAATAAGATTGTTTTATCTGTACATTTTTTCAGATATTTAACTGTATAAAAATGTTCATTTTACACAATATTTAATTAAAGTATTTCTCGTCTGTGAATTTCACTTTGGGTAATTTTATCTGTTTTGATTACAACGAGTGGCAAAACGCGGGCACAAGTTACACTGGGTTGGTGTGTGGGGGGGGTGGTGGTCCTTTGCACACCCTGGGCCCCAGGGCTGTATCTTGGCCAAGAGACAATAATTCATGGAAGAACCTTTCTACGAAGTTCTCAGTCCTCGAACGGCTCTTCTAGCCGGCATAGAGCACTTCTTACAGTTCCTGGGATGGCCCGGGGCCCAGAGGGGCCGTCTGTACGCAGGCTGCCCTCAAGCAGCTGTACACGACTGTGTGTGGGACACGCAGGCCACAGCAGCACCGTGGCGCTTAACCAGCCACGAGCTCCCCCACCCCCGGCGCTCCCGCCACTGCTTCCAAACTGGGGGGCTCGCCAGGTCGAGAGCAAGTGCTCGGGCCGCGTCACACACCCACTCCTCCCACCGTCCCCACCCAGCGCACTGGGGCGAGAAGCAGCGTCAGGCTCCGGGCAGGCGGGCGGACACCAGGGGCCCAGACGGTGGTGCCGGCTGGCGTCTGACATGGGGCATGGCATCACCAACCCCGGGCCCACGGCAGTGGCAACCCAGACCCTCTGAGCCGCCTCCGCGCTCTGCCTGGGGCGGGGGGGCAGGGGTGGTGGGCAGCGTGGTGGTGCGGCCAAAGGCACCAAAGCTCATGAGAGCTGCCCTCAGCACTGGGGTTCTAATTTACACAAGCAAGCTCAGCTCCTGCGGATTCTCGGCACGCCCCTTCCAGCTCATTCTGGATTTTTCACTCTCTCCTCAATGAAAGGCTGGTTTTGCATGTTTTGGCTTGCAGCTCTGTAACACATACACATAAGTGTGATCCAAATTAGTACTCACAAATGTCATCTTAATTACTTGTTCTGCTGAGCAAAACAGGAAACAATTATTCAAAACATAAAGAAACTTGTGAATACCTTTTTCTCCTGTCAATGGCAATCAGGTTCCTTTGGCTGCATTTTTGTCTCAGCCTTAAAGAGATAGCAAAGGAAAAAAGAGGCTCTCGGGGTACAAGGCTGCTGGCTGCCCACCCTCCCGCCCATCCCCCCCCCGGGTCCTCCCCGAGCTGCTGGTGGGGGGGGCCCGCTGGGGACCAAAGTCCTCTCCTTCCCCACTTGAAGATGGTGCCAGAAGTACCAGCCTGGGCCGCGGGGGGGGGGGGGGGGGGGGGGGGGGGGGGGGGGGGGGCGGGGGCGCTCCCCGGACCTGGCTCACCAGGGTCCTACAACCTGGGGAGAAATTGTTTCATGTTTGTGTTTCGAATCAGAAGCAAGAACTGCATTCTCTCCAAATGTATGCCAATTATTGTCAGGCTGCCTTTTAAGGTCTTTCAAGCTTTTAAAGATTATTCAAAGCACTTGAAATGGGCTTCCATCTAATGCCTCATTTCATTGCATTAAACAGCCTAGTTAATAAAGAATCGATATATTCAAAGGGCAAGGTTATCTTTTGTCTATAAGGGGTGGTGTCATTCTGAACCTTTTATAGTTCAAATGCTGAAAAAGACCTCATGAAATCCATACTCATCAAGTGGGTCACTGAGAGCAATAAAGAGGGAAAGGGGAGGGAGCTGAAAGGGAAGAAAGGCTGTTCTCCTTTAAAACAACTCAGCCTTATCTCCTCGCTGGGAGCACCCAAAGAGGTCCTCCGAAAATGTCAATTTCTCATCAAGACAAGAGGCCACGGTGATCACTTTTTCCAGAGAATACATACAATTAAGAGAATGCAGAGGGGCAGCTGTGGCAGCGATTTGTAGCTGCTTCTGTCCCCACGAGCTGCGAGCTCCCTCCCAGCAGATAATAAGAGTTGTTGATAACTCAAGTGTCAATATGCCAAAGAGCGAGTTTTGAATGTGAGTCCTTGTGCTCTGAGCGCGCCCGGCCGATCCCAGGCCCTGATAAGGGCCCAGCTGCCAACGGACACCACAGGTTGGCCCTCACAATTAATGCGATGAATAAATCACACAAAAGAGTCAGGAGGCTTTATACTCAGTGAGACAATCCCCTGTTTTACCCTTCAAGGATTCCTTTTATGTTGGAATAAGGTTGCTTTTAATGAAATTTAAACTCATCAGAGGAAATCAAAAACCTCCAATCAGATTACAAATTGATTTTTTGGTCATTTGTCATTTCCCAGTTTCACAGAGAGCAAGTTGCCAGTCTGGTGCTGGGAGCCAGCGTGCACACGGCTCCCAGCCCCTGACGCGCATGCAGACTCAGACACGGTTTTGACTCTCCCCCCGCCACCCCGCCCTGGCCTGGCAAAGTGAACCCATCACACAAATGGGTACCATTCAGCTCGGGACCCAGCTGTGGCATGACCTGGGGACGTCCATGGTCCTTGGTAGAACTCACAGGGATGGTGAGGTCCGCACTCACGATCCACAGATGGCCAACAGAGACACGTTCTCTTGGAACTGCAGTAAGTTTTGGTTCATACCCACCCACGTCCTGAATCGGCTCTGTGCCACACCCGCGGGGGCCATGGGGAACATCCGGGCCTCATACACCGCAGCTTGTGATCTGGGGCGAAGAGGAAACACGGCCAACTCTTACTCAGCCCAAACACTGGCTCCTGGGCAAGACTGCCCTTTCTCCCAGGCCAGCTGAGGGGGCCTTCCCTGTGTGCCCACCAAACCTGGGAGCTTCCCAAGGCCACCAGTTGCTGGCCTCCCAGGGTTCTCCCGTCCTACCCTGGGTGGACTCTGAGCTTCTTGAAGACAAGACACAGCCATGCCTTCCTCAGCTTCTCGTCCTACACTGGGACTCCCAGCCCAGGTCACAAGGCACAGCCCAGGGCAAGATCAGGGTAGGCACTATTTCAGGAGGAGAGTGAACATCATTCCCGATTCAAGAATCCTTGGAGACTACCTTTTAAAACATAAGCTCTAAAGTGAGTTGAGCAGCCCACGCATTTCTGAAGAGCAAACAAGCACCACACCCCATGCACACTTGCCATGGGGGGGTTTGCAGGTCATTTTAGCAGTCCCACGGAGCCCGTTCCTCCTCGTAGGTGACCAAACTGCCATTCAGAGAGGCTACATGGCCAGCCCGAAGTCACAGGGCTGGAAGGCCCAGGGCTAGAGGCTAAATGAAGTCTCTAATCTCCCAATCTTGCCCTTCCCACTGACTTGGGTTTCAGATACCTTGGGCAGGGGAGGGGGATGCTGAGAGAGTGAGAGAGAGACTGACCCTGTGGATGGAAGGAGAACCACCACACCTCCCTGGGAAGGTTCCAAGCAAGCTCAGGGAGGACACATGCCGCCCCCAGGGCTTGACTCAGCCAGACCATGAGAGGGAAACTGGCTTGTGCAGCCATCGTCAGCTGAAGCCCTGCGCGGCCTTGCTTCTGGACACAACCAATGTCACGGGACCATGATTCCAAAACTGAAGGCAGAGAGGCTCCTCCCCAGGGCCTTTGCAACAAATGAGGGGGCCTCAAAGGAGCTGTTTCCCTCGTGCTTCTCCACCAGCATCCTCGGGTCACCATGTGGTCCGCATGGGGCCGGGGAGAACAGGATGCCCATGCACACGGGGCGCCCCTGGAGTGCACCTGGCGTCTGCAGTGAAAGCTGAGTGTGGGAGCCCTTCACATGGTGCAGGGATGGGGCAGGAAGGGGCACTGAGGCAGTACCAGAGGGACGGGGCTGTGAGGCCTGCGCCACCGGCCAACGCCCCAGCCCCAGGCCGGGCTCTGCCAAGGCTTCTGTCATGGCCAGCAGAGGGGCAGGGTGAGGGAGAAAGCGAGGAAAAGAAGATCACCAGTGGTTTGGCTAGCAGGATCAGAATGAGCAACCACAAAGTCAGAGGTGTCGGCCGGAAAAGAACAGAAGCGTCAGAGGGGAACTCGGGCATCCCGGGCATTTGCCCGCTGCCCCATCAGACCTCTCCCACCACCGCTCTGAAGGCTACAGACAGCCCCCTCAACTGACAGGGCAGGGTGCCTAGCTGAGCGCAACTTGCATTTCCAGCTACCAGAGACAAGCCCTGCACCATTACTGCGGACAGCAGAACCTGGGCTGGGCCTGGGGCCACCGGGAGAGACAGAAAGAAACTTGCAACAATGACAACAAAGGGTTTATATCTCAATATACAATGAGCTTTTGCAAATCAATAAGACCAGATACCCTGAAGAAAAACAGGCAAATTCACAGTCAATTCACAAGGGAACAAGTGATTGATAAGTTTAGGAAAATATATTCAACCTTACTTAAAAATGCACATCAAAATAATGAGATGAAATTTTTTTCATCTATTAAATTAGAAAAGATTTTACTTAAAAGCTAATACTCAATCCTGTTGATGGAGAAATGGGCATTCTTAGAGTTGTCGATAGAAGAGTAAATTGGTAAAGCCTTCTGGAAATCAATTTGACATTATATCAAGAGACTTAACAATGTTCATATCCTTTGACCCACTAATTCCACTTTGAGGAATCAATCTTAAGGAAATAATCAGAGATTAGGCAAGATTCAAGTACAAGACTGTTCGCTGCAGTAATATGTATTTAAAAAACTGGAAAGAACCCAAATACCGGAAAATAGGAATTGTTAATTGAATTACGGTATAGCCATATAATAGAATATTATATATTCTACTAAGCCATTAAGATCATGCTTTTAAAGTATATTTAATAAAATGGTAAATACTAATGATATAAATTTAAGGTGAGGCAGGCACATAACACTGGGTATATAAGATAATTCAAAATTATAAGTTTCTCTGTCAAGAGAAGGCAAGAAAAATAAATATATAATATATATAATATTATAGAATAATATATACTTGGAAAAAATAGTAGAATGACAGTGGGATCACTACATGGTGTGTCTGGGAGGTGGAAGCTTCTAGAGGACACCCAGAGGTAGCGGGGTGCTGGTGCTGCAGGGTCATGGAGACTGACGTGGGCAGTCATTCGGGGCTCAGACAGGGCGGATCGGGGAGCCCAGGGCCATGGGGCCCCAGGGAGGCAGAGCCCAAGGGAGAGGCTACTGTGGAGTGCAGCGTCCTTGAGGCCTGATACTGACTTCACGTTTACCTGAACTTCCTTGCAGGGATTTCTGCTGCTAGTGACCAAATAATTACTGACCAAACGAGGGAGAAAACTACACGATATGTTAGCTAACTACAAGTTAAACAAAATCTTGAAAGAAAAAAAATAATAAAATAATAAAATTAGTGTCTTGAGAAATCCAAAAGAACTTAAAAAGTATTAAGTTCAGTAAGTGGAATTTAGTAAGACTGATGAATACAAGGTCCACATACAACCGTATTTTGGTAACAGTAGGAATTTAAAAAAAGTACACCATTTATAACACCATAAATAATACCCAATACCCAGGAAGAAAGCTACCAATGTTATGTGAGATGTCTTCCCAGGAAACCTTACAATTGTTGAGAAATGTTTAAAATCTTAAGAAATGGAGGCATAGAACACTTTCGTGGGTTGAAAAATTACATGTTGAAAAGATGCCGATTCTCCCTAAAATGACCCCTGGACTCTGTCTCAATCTCAGTGCAGCTCCGGGAGCTCCTTTCCTGAAGCTGAGAAGCTGATTCCGAAGTCTACATGGAATTGTAAACGACCACGAGAAGCCCCAGCAATCTTGACCGAGTGGGAAGCCTGAGGTCTTGAACCACCGTCTCACTCAGTTTGGGTAGCTGTGACAAAATCCCACACCCCAGGGGGGCTCAAACAGCAGACCTTGGTTTCTGCCGGTCCCGGAGGCTGGGGAGCCCCAGATCCAGGTGCTGGCAGATCTGGTTCTTGGTGAGGGCTCTCTCCCTGGCTTGTGGACAGCGACCTTCTCACCATGCAGAGAGAAGAAGGGCTTCAATCTCTTATGAGGGCTTGACTCCCATCATGGGGCCCCACCCCAGGATCTCATTTAAACCTCATCACCTCCCATCATGTTGTGGGGTAGGGCTTCAACATTTGAATTTGGGGGCACACCTATTCAGTCCCTAACAAAGTTCCTTATGGGGCCACAGTAAGTAATACCACTTGGTGTTAGAGCAAGACTATGAAACAACTTCATGAAGCAGAGTCCAGAAGCAGGTCCGTCCACACAGTCCCCTGACTGATAACACAGTTGACATAGCAGTGCAGTGGCAAATGGGGGGCCTTTTCAGTAAGGTGGGCTGAGTGAAGTGGATAGACGTATGCCAAATAAAGTGACCCCCTCACACATGTGAGTGCAAATCAGGATGGCCGGGCACCCTAAGATAGGGCTCCCTGGCTGTGAAGAGGAGAGAACAGTGTTCAGGGATGGAGGGTCAAAGTCAGGAGAATATCCAGGGCCTCTGAACTGAAGTAGCAAGGAGACGGAGCGAAGAGCCCCCACCTGCCTGGGCATGCTGGTGAGGGCTGCAACATGCAGGAGGCAGGAGGCTCCCTCACGGGGTAGGACAAAGCCCAAACCCTGCTCCCCTCCATCTAACTGCTTAGACAGGTGGAGACTTTGCACTTTGTATCAGATCAGCGCTGATCACTCAAGCGCTCCAGAGGCTTTCAAGAAGACCTGTGGTTTTATTATCGAAAGGAATTAAAGAAGACCTAAATAAATGGGAGAACATCACATGTTCATGATTGGAAGATGGACTATCGTTAAGATGACAGTGTTTCCCAATTGATATCCAGATTCGAAGCAATCCCTATCGGAATCGCAGCTGGCTCTTTGTAGAAACTGACGAGCTGATCCTGGAACTCAGATGCTAGCGCACAGGACCCAGAATAAACAATCTCATAAAAGAAGAACAAAGTCAGAGGACTCCACTTTGATTTCAAAACTTACTGCAAAGAAAAAGAAATCAAGACAGTGTCGTCCTGGCATAGGGTACATGGCCAGATCCGTGGAACAGAACTGAGAGTCCAGAAGTGATCCTGTGTATTTATGGTCAGCCGGTTTTTGACAAGGGTGCCAGGGCCGTTCAAGGGGAAGAGAACAGTCTCCTCACCAAACAGTGCTGAACACTTGCAGAGTTACAAGCAAGGGAATAGAGCTGGACTCTTACCCACACCACACACAAAGTTAACTTAAAATGGATCAAGGACCTAAATGTAAGAGCTAAGATGGTAAAACTAAGAGAACACACAGGGCTGCCTTCAGGATTTTAGATTTGACAACAGATGTCTCATAAATTGGCAACTGTGAGTGATGCATTGGATCTGGTGCACATTTAGCTTTGACACCAAAAGCATGAATCATAAAAGTAAAAACAGAAACTGGTCTTCATCAAAACTGAAAACATCTATGTTTCAAAGACATTATCAAAATCAGCCCACAGAATGGGAGAAACAATTTGAAAATCATGTATCTGATAAAGGGCCTGCATCTCGAATATATAAAGAACACTTGCAAACACAACCAGTAAGAAGACTTATGACTCCATTTAGAAATGGTCAAATGATCAGAAAGAGACATTTCTTTAAAGAAAACACACACATGGCCACCAAGCACATGAAAAGATACTCCACATCATCAGTCATCAGGGGGATGTAAATCAAAGCCACAGTAAGATGCCCTTCACGCCCACCAGGACAGCTACGATCAGCCAGTCCGACCACAGCCAGTGCTGTGAGGGGTGGAGACGCCTGACCTCATGCACCTGCGGGTGGACGGAGGGAACGATAGAGTCACTTTCAACAGACCAGCAGTTTCTCATGTGGTTAAACCGCTACCATGGGGTCCAGGATTTCTAGTCCTAGTTATACACCTAAGAGATGAAAATCTATGTTCACACAGAAACTTGCCCACGAATGTTTATAACAGCATTATAATAATCAAAAGGTAGAAATAACCAAATGTCCATTATGAATGGACTTTAAAAATTTGGTGGATCCATACGATGGAATACTATTCAGTTATAAAGGGAACATGGATGAACCACAACGTGGATGAACTTTGAAAACATTATGCTAAGTGAAGGAAGCTGATCCCCAAAAGCCAAGTTTCCATTTATACTCAACATCCAGAGATGGCAAATCCACTGAGACAGAAAATAGATTAGTGGTTGCTTACAGAGGGGAAACATGGGGGAAGTAGGGTGACAGCTAAAGAAACATGAGGGGAGAATCTTTCTGAGGTGCTAACAACGTTCTAAAATCGACTGTGGTCAAAACCACTGAATCGTACATATTAAACAGGTAAATTTTAAGGTATGTGAGTTATTTCTCCATAAAGCTGTTATAAAAAAGTCCTGTGGTTTTATCAAAACAAAAATAAAAAATCAACATTTCATGGAGAATTACTCCTAAGGCATTTGGTTTTCAGAGGAAACCGTATTTCCTTGAGAAAGTTGCTGGGACTGGAGTCCCAGGTCAGTCTGTGAGAGCCGTTGGCGTTCCGCGCTCTGCCCTAAGCGAGGCAAGGGTCTTCCTCCCCTCTGCTCCCAGGATCTGTGCCCACAAGATGGAGTAGAAGTAGGGGTCACATAGGCCCCTACTCAGCATCTCCAGGCCACAAAGTCCTGCTCACGGCCTGGGTCCCACCTGGAGTGAGGAGATGTGGGTGCAGCTGGGCCCTCACATGGCCCCGGCTGGGCCAGCCTGCCCCAGCCCCAGCCTGAACTCTGTCAGGGCCGTTCTGAGGCTGCCCTCGGTCCCCCGTGGAACAGACATACACGGGGTTCCTCATCTAAGCTCATTTCCAGAGTTAAATTTTCCTTGAAGGGAAAAAGAAGCCTTTGAGGATGGCTTTTTAAAGTGGTTTCATTATTTGCTGAACATTCCAGAATATACTCCTACCTTTTAAATGTCATTGTTCTGTTTCTTAAATGTCTTCAAAAACTTGTTATCTTACTAAGTTGGATATGCGATCGCACTTCCGCCCCCCTGGTCTGAACCACACCTGTTTTCCTGGCTCAAGGTCCCAGCGCCCCGTGCGTCCCATGGCTTTCCCTCCTGCCCCAGCTGACCTCCTCAGCACGGCAACCAGAGGCTCCTCCAAGTTAGGGCAGACCACCTTCACTGCAGCCCCCTCCAGATTTCTCCCACCGCCACCAGGATGGACACAGTCCACTCCACAGTCCCCTCCCCCTCTGCCTCGGCTCCAGGACACGGGTTACTTCACGGTCCACGAACATAGACTCCTGCCCGAGGCTCCATACCCACTGTTCCCTCTCCCTGGAGCCCTCTTCTGCAAAAGCATTTGCTGTGCTTCCCCACCCAGATCTTGTGCCCCCTTCCCAGGGAGGTGTCCCTGCTGGCTCCCTCTAAAATTAACACCCATACCCTAACTACCACCCAGATGCCTTCCCCCTCTCTTCTATTCAGTTTTTCTCCTCAGCACCTGCACCGTTTAATAAAGTCGAGACTTTCCTTAAGCAGCATCTGTCCTGTCATCCACGAGACCAGAAGCCCTTTGAGGAGGGGGCTTGTCTGCTTGGACACTTGCTGCAGCCTCAGCATCCCCAGCGCTTGCAACCAAACCCCTGGATTGAGGCTCAGGATATGTGGCTTAATATCCCTCCACATCAGCCCTGGAGGGCTCAGTGTTCATTATCTTGCATGGTTTTGCTCCATAGTGCCTATTTTTTGTGTTAGTCTATAATATATAATCTTCAAAGCAGCAGAACAAGGGAAGAACTCCTGCATTAGACCCATGGCCTCCCCGGAGGCCAAGTGAGCTCCAGAATGTCAGCTCCATTTGGAGTATTTGTGGAGGCCTCGCTATGGGCCAGGTCCTGGGCCAAAAGCGAGAGAGGCATTAAACAGATAATAGTCCATTTTTACTTGGTCTCTTGTAATCCAAGCTTGTAAAAATAAAGGCTATAAACATGGATAGGAAGGACAAAGATAATCCTCCTTCATCCCAGTTTTGCCTCAACTCCTCCTCTTCCCCGGTGATACACTGTTACCCAGTGGCTGTCAATCTTTCTAGACCTTGTTCTAAGGACTTTACAAATAGATACATATTTCCATGTAGTTAAAAAACTGTAACACACAGAGCATGACTTTTATATGTTCAGCATCATGTTCCACCGATAATCTCCTCCTGCTGGTACATGGGAATCCACCCCATGTATCCTAGTAGCTGTAGAGAAAAAGTGCAATGATTTAATCTGCCCCCCATTGGAAAATTTCATATTCTTTGCTATTAAAACTAATGGTATAGCAACAAAAAATATATGATAAAAATTTTAAAGATACCATTTTTAAAGAAAGATACCATTTACAAAAGTAGCAGAATATCAAATATCTAGGAATAAATTGAATAGAAATTGTTCAATACTGGAGCACTGAAGACCACAAAAAAGAATTGAGAAAAAATGTAAAGGTCTAAATAATTGGAGGGATATACTCTGTTTGTGGGTTTAAAAACTTAATAAAGTAAAATTTCCCAAAATTGACCTGTAGGTTAAACACCATAAAAATATCATCAGGTTTAGTGTTGTGGAAATTAACAAGCTGAATCTAAAAGTTATATGGGCAGGCAGATAGCCAAGGATAGTCAATAATCTTGATGAAAGACAAAACTGGAAAACTTAGACCACCAAATATCAAGACTTACTTTATAACTATAATTAAAACAGAGTGTTATTGATGCAAGGATAGTTCAATGTCCAATCAAATGGGATGTAGAATCCAGAAACAGACCCACACATGACCAGGTGAGGCTGGGCCAACAAGTGGCTAAGTCTCTTGTACAAAATAAAGTTTAACCCCTATCTCACACCACACATAAAACTCAAGTCCAGACAGATGCGTGGCTGAATGTGAAAGATAAAATTTTTAGAAGGAAACACAGGAGAATATGTTTATAAATGTACCAGGCAAACCTATATTAAATAGGACACAAAAAGCTTCAACCATAAAATAAAAAATTAAGAAATTCTGTTCCTTAAAACAATACCTTCAACAGAATGAAAAAGCAAGCCATGGACTGGGAGGAGATACTTGCAAGATATATATCTGACAAAGAACTCATCAGAATATAAAGAAACCCTGCATATCAATAAGAAAAAATAGCTTAATTTAAAAAAGGACAAAATACTTGAACAGGCAATTCACAGAAATCCAGATATCCTAATAACCAATAAATACAAAAAAGATGCTAAAGTTCATTAATTACCAGGATTATGAAAAAGAAACCACAAAGAGGTACCATCACACCTCCACTAGAATGGCTAACTATGATAAATCAGGCCATATCATATTTTGGCAAATGCGCAGACCGGAAGGAACACTCACACACAGCTGGTGGGAGTACCAATTGGTACAACTATTTTTGTCAGTTCCTTGGCAGTACCTACCAAAGCTGCACATTACGACTCGGCAATCCCAGGGCTAACTTTACACCCAACAGCAGTATGTATGAATATTTACTAAATCACACCAACAAAAATGCTAAGAGCAGCACTGTTTTTTAACAGCTTCGTTGAGGTATAACTGACATGCAAAAAAGTATACATATTTAATGTATGGAATTGATGGCTCGGACATATATATGCACCCATTAAACCATCACCACAATCAAGGTAATGGACATATCCATCACTTCCAGAAGTTTCCATGAATAGCACTATTTTTAAAAGCCCCCAGATGGAAACATGTCCATCAATAGTAAAACGAATAAATGAAATTATGGCATATTCATACAATGTAAATATTTTAGATGACAATGAGAGCACGTTTCTTATTACTACATGCGCTCACATGGATGAATCTCACTTAACAATGTCAACTGAAAAAAGCCAGACATAAAAAAGAACACACTATGTGATTACCATTTATATATAGGTCAAAAATGGCAAAAGGAATCAGTGTCAAAAGTCAGAATTGAGGTTCCCTTGGGTGGGGTATTAGTGACTAAGAGAAGGTAGGTGGGATCCTGGTATATTCACTTTGTAAAACCCCAGAGAGCTCAATGCTTATGATTCCTGAACTCCTCTGTTTTTTTTTTTTTTTTAAAGATTTTATTTATTTATTTGAGACAGAGAGAATGAGAGAGAGCGAGCACATGAGAGGGGGGAGGGTCAGAGGCAGAAGCAGGCTCCCCGCCCAGCAGGGAGCCCGATGCGGGACTCTATCCAGGGACTCCAGGATCATGACCTGAGCCGAAGGCAGTCGCTCAACCAACTGAGCCACCCAGGCGCCCTCCTGAACTCCTCTGTACAAATGTTTTCCTTCAACAAAAAATTTACACTGAGAAGTGCTACAGGGGCGCCTGGGTGGCTCAGTCAGTTAAGCGTCTGCCTTCGGCTCAGGTCATGATCCCAGCGTCCTGGGATCGAGCCCTGAGTCTGTCTCCCTGCTCAGCGGGGAGACTGCTTCTCCCTCTGCCTCTGCCCCTGCTTGTGCTCTCTCTCCCTCTCTCTCTCTCTCTCTGACAAATAAATAAAATCTTAAAAAAAAGAAGTGCTACAAAGAACATGCTTGTAATTTGTATATTTGTGCACAGATCAGTATTTTTTTGTAAGGAATTGCTCCTGAAGTAAAATTGTTAGTTCACTTTTAAACATGAACTTTAAATTTGGGTTAGGTATTGCCAAATGGTCTCTTCACCAGCATGTAGGAAAATATCTATTTCTGAAAGTGCTGGCCAGAGAAATCAGGTTAAGAAAAAGAAATAAAAGGCATCAGAATTGGAAAGAAAGAAGCAAAATTGTCTCTATTTGCAGATGACATGATTTTATATAGAGAGAATCCTAAGTTCCACCAAAACTATCAAATTCAATCACTAAGTTCAGTAAAGTTGCAAGATACAAAAATCAATATACAAAAATCAGTACTGTTTCTATTAACTAACAAAAATTATCTGAAAAAGAAAGAAAACAATCCTATTTACACTAGCATCAAAAACAATAAAATACTTTGGAATAAATTTAACTGAGGATGAGAAATATCTCTACACTGAAAATTATAAGACATTGATGAAAGAAAATGAAAACACAAATAATTGAAAAGATATCCCATGTGCATGGATTAGAAGAATTAATACTATAAAAATGTCCATACTACCCAAAGCCATCTTCAGATTCAGTGCAATCCCTATCCAAATCCCAACAGCACTTTTCACAGAACTAGAACAAACAATCCAAAAATTTGTATGGAATCAAAAGATCCTGAATAGCCAAAGCAACCCAGAGAAAGAACAAAGTTGGAGACATCACCCATCCTGATTTCAAATTGTATTACAAAGCTATAGTAATGAAAACAATATAGTACTGGAACAGAAACAGACACACAGACCAAGGCAACAGAATGGAGAGCCCAGAAATAACCTGTGCATGTTCTGTCAACTAATATTTGACAAGGAAGCCAAGAACACGCATTGGAGAAAATACACTCTTTTCAGTAAATGGTGCTGGGAAAATTAGAAATTCACATGTAAAAGAATCAAATTGGACCTCTATCTTATACCACTCATAAAAATTAACTCAGAGTGTTTGATTAAAGACTTACTGTAGTATCTGAAGCCATAAAACTCTCAGAAAAAAACGGGAAAGAGCTCTTCGAAATGGGTTTGGCAGGTTTTTGGATAGGACAACTAAAACACAAAGAACAAAATAAAATATAGAGGCACCTGGGAGGCTCCCTGCTCAGTGGGGAGACTGCTTCTCCCTCTGCCTTTCCATCCAACTTGTGCGCTCTTTCTCTCAAATAAATAAAATCTTTAAAAATAAAAAAATAAATAAACACAGGGGTCCACATCAAGCTAAAAAGCTTCTGCACAGCAAAAGAAACCATCAACAAAGCGACAAGGCAACATCTACAAAGTGAAAAGGCAACTTACAGAATGGGAGAAAAAGTTTGCAAACCACCCATCTGATAAGGCTTCATGTCCAAATATATAAGCAATACATAAAACTCAATAGCAAAAAAGAAAATCCAATTATAAAAGAGGAAAAATCCTGAAACATTTTCCCAAAGATATTCAAATGGCCAACAGGTACATGAAAAGGTGCTCAACATCACTAGTTACCAGGGAAATGCACACCAAAACCATCATGAGATGTCACCTCATGCCTTTTAGGACAGCTGTTATGGAAGATGAAAGATAAGAGATGCTCGCCAGGCCAAGGAGAAAGGGGACCCCTCATTGCATAGCTGGTGGGAATGCAAACTGGTGCAGCTACTAAGGAAAACAGTATGGAGAGTCTTCAAAGAAATAAAAATAGAATGACCACATGAGTTACCTTTTCCACTTCTGGGTATACATCCCAAGGAAATGACATCACTCTCCCAAAGGGATATCTGCACCCCCATGTTCACTGCAGTGTATTTGCAATGGCCACATCACATCATGGAAACGACCTAAGTGTCCAATGATGATGAATAAAGGAAATGTGATATATATAATACATACATACACGCACACTATGGGATACTGTCCCAGCCAGAGAAATGAAAGATTTGTGACAATATGCATGAACCGTGAGGGAATCATGCTAAGTAAAACAAATGAGACAGAAAAAGACAAATACTGTATAATCTCACTTCTATGTGGAATCTAAAAAAAACCTAAACTCCTAGAAACAAATCAGATTTGAGGTTGCCAGAGGTGGGGGATGGGGTTGGAGGATTTGGGTTGAAGGTGGTGACAATGTTTCACTTTGTAAGTTATAAGATAAATGAGCTCTGGGGATGTAACTTACATGATGACTACAGCTAACAATACTACTGTTCAAACACTTGACAGTCGCTAAGAACGAAGATCTTAAAAGGTTTTACTACAAGGAAAAAG
This sequence comes from Leptonychotes weddellii, assembly GCF_054177405.1. Taxonomy (NCBI): domain Eukaryota; kingdom Metazoa; phylum Chordata; class Mammalia; order Carnivora; family Phocidae; genus Leptonychotes; species Leptonychotes weddellii. The sequence continues at coordinate 2,571,795 of NC_138374.1, forward strand.
CATTTTTTTGGAACTGTGAGGTGGTGGACATTAACTGAACTTATTGTGGTGATCTTTTCATAATTCATACATACATCCAATCATCATGTATACCTCAAACTGCTACAATGTTATAGGTCAATTATATCTCAATATAACTGGAAAAAAACTTAAAGATCTTTCACTGCCGGGCACCTGGGTGGCTCAGTTGGTTAAGCGACTGCCTTCGGCTCAGGTCATGATCCTGGAGTCCCGGGATCGAGTCCCGCATCGGGCTCCCTGCTTGGCAGGGAGTCTGCTTCTCCCTCTGACCCTCCTCCCTCTCATGCTCTCTGTCTCTCATTCTCTCTCTCTCAAATAAATAAATAAAATCTTTAAAAAAAAAAAAAATCTTTCACTGCCTATCTTTGCTCATAATATATAATTCATTCCTTCATTTAAACACAGTTGTCATAAAAGGATAAATACTGCATGATTCCACTTACCTGAGGTCCCCACAGCAGTCAGATTCACGGACACAGAGAGTAGAGTGGTGGGTGCCAGGACCAGGTGGAGGAGGAGGGGCCGGGAAGTCAGGGTTTCATGCGCCAGAGTTTCGGCTGTGCAGGACGATGGGGTCCTGAAGACGATGACACGGGAAGGTGCACAGCAGAGCGATGCAGCCCACGCCTCTGAGCTGTGCTCTGAGAAACAGTTAAAATGACAAATGCTATGTATATTTCAGCACAATTTTTTAAAAACTTAAAAACATTTATCGAGTGGCTATTAGAGGTCAGGCACTGTTGTAGGTCTGGGGATAAAGCTATGAATCAAAAGACAAACATTTACTGCTCTTGAAAGACTTACATTCTAGTGAGGCTGTTATTAGTCAAAATTTTTGCTAATCGAGAGCAGAAATAGGTGCGCCTGGTTGGCTCAGTCGTTAAGCGTCTGCCTTCAGCTCAGGTCATGATCCCAGGGTACTGGGATCGAGCCCCACATCGGGTTCCCTGCTCAGCAGGAAGCCTGCTTCTCCCTCTCCCACTCCTCTGCTTGTGTTCCCTCCCTCACTGTGTCTCTCTGTCAAATAAATAAAATCTTGAGAAAAAAAAAGAAAGAAATGATATACACTGAACAAACAAGAGAATAGATCAATGAAACCAGGAGCTAGCTCTTTGAGGAGATGAATGAAATTGATAAAACTCTAGCCTGACTCATCAGAGAGATAGGAGACTCAAAATCACAAATGGAAGAGAAGAAAGAACCACCAACACCACTGAAATACAAACAATTGTAAGAATCTCCTGTGAAAAATTACATGCCAACAAGTTGGACAACCTAGAAGAAATGGATAAATTCCTAGAAACATATGTCCTACTAAAACTGAATCAGAAAGAGATAGAAAATTTGAACAAACCGATTACCAGCAATGAAATTGAGTCCATAAAAAAACAAAACAAAGCAACAACAAAAAACTTCCAACAAACAAATCCCAGGGCCAGATGGTGAATTCTACCAAACATTCTCAAACTATTCCAAGAAACAGAAGAGGAAGGAAAATTTCCAGATTCATTCTCTGAGGCCAGCATTACCCTGATACCAAACCCAAATGAAGACACCCCCCCAAAAAAGAAATCTGCAAGCCAGGATCTCTGATGAACATAGATGCAAAAATCCTCAACAAAATACTAGCAAACTGAATCCAACGATATATTAAAAAAATCATTCACCACAATCAAGTGGGATTTATTTCCGGGGTGCAAGGGTGGTTCAATATTCGCAAATCCATGTGATACATCACATCAATAAGAGAAAGGATAAAAACCCATATGATCATTTCAATTCATGCAGAAAAAGCCTTTGACAAAGTACAGCATCCATTCATGTTAAAAAAACAAAACAAAACAAAACAAAAAAACCAACAAAGTAGGCTTAGGGGGAACATACCTTAACATAATAAAGGCCATATATGAAAACCTCACAGGGAACATCATACTCAACGGGGAAAAACTGAGAGGGTTTCCCCTGAGGTTCAGGAACAAGACAGGAATGTCCACTCTCACCACTTTTATTTAACATGGTCCTGGAAGTCGTAGCCACAGCAATCAGACAATGAAAAGAAAAGGCATCCAAATCGGTGAGGAAGAAGTAAAGCTGTCAAGATTGGCAGATGACATGGTACTATACACAGAAAACCCTAAAGACTCCACCAGAAACTACTAGAACTGATGAATGAAGTCAGTCAAGTTGCAGGATACAAAATCAATGTGCAGAAATCCACTACATTTCTATACACTAATAATGAAGCAGAGAGAAATTAAGAAAACAATCCCAGGGACACCTGGGTGGCACAGTCATTTAAGCATCTGCTTTTGGCTCAGATCATGATCCCAGGGTCCTGGGATTGAGCCCCACGTCGGGCTCCCTGCTCAGTGGGGAGCCTGCTTCTCCCTCTCCCTCTGCCTGCAGCTCCCCCTGCTCGTTCTCTCTCTCTCTCTCTGTCAAATAAATAAATAAAATCTTAGAAGAAAAACCAATCCCATTTACAATTGCACCAAAAATAATAAAATACCTAGGAGTAAAGTTAACAAAGAGGTGAATGGCCTGTATTTTTAAAACTATAAAACACTGATGAAAGAAACTGAAGATGATACAAACAAATGGAAAGACATTCCATGCTCATGGGTCAGAAGAACAAATATTGTTAAAATATACCACCCAAAGCAACCTACAGATTTAATGCAATCCCTACTAAAATACTGCCAGCATTTTTCACCGAACTAGAACAACCCTAAAATTTGTATGGAACCACAAAAGACCCTGAACAGCCAAAGCAATCTGGAAAAAGAAAAACAAAACTGGAGATATCACAAGCCCAGACTTCAAGTTATATTATAAAGCTATAGTAATCAAAACAGTATGGTACTGGCACAAAAACAGACACACAGATCAGTGGAACACAATAGAAAACCCAGAAATAAACCTATAATTTTATGATCAATTTATCTTTGACAAAGCAGGAAGAATATCCAGTGGAAAAAAGACTGTCTCTTCAACAAATGGTGTTGGGAAAACTGGACAAGCTACATACAAAAGAATGAAACTGGACCACTTTTTTACATATACACAAAAATAAACTCAAAAATGGATTAAAGATCTAAATATGAGACCCAAAGCCATGAAAGTCCTAGAAGAGAGCCCTGGCAGTAATTTCTCTGACACCAGTTATAGCAATATTTTTCTAGATATGTCTCCTGAGGCAAGGGAAATAAAAGCAAATATAAATTACAGGGACTTCATCAAAGTAAAAAGCTTTTGCACATCAAAGGAAACAATCAACAAAACTAAAAGGCAGCTTATAGAATGGGAGAAGATATTTGCAAATGACATATCTGATAAAGGTTTAGTAACCAAAATATATAAAGAACTTCTACAACTCAACACCACCCAAAAAACAATCCAGTTAAAAATGGGCAGAAGACACCAATAGACATTTCTCCAAAGAAGACATCCAGATGGCCAACAGACACATGAAAAGATGCTCAACATCACTCATTCTCTGGGAAATGCAAATCAAAACTATAATGAGATGTCACCTCATACCTGTCAAAATGCCTAAAATCAAAAACACGAGAAATAACAAGTGTTGGCAAGGATGTGGAGAAAAAGGAACCCTCCTGCCCTGTTGGTAGGAATGCAAACTGGTGTAGTTACTCTGCACAACAGTAAGGAAGTTCCTCAAAAAGTTTAACTCAAAAGTTAAAAATAGAATCACCATATGATCTAGCAGTCACACTACTATTTACCCAGAAAATACAAAAACACTAATTCAAAGGGATACATGCACCCCTATGTTTACAGCAGCATTATCTACAATAGCCAAAGTGTCCATAGATAGATGAATGGATATAGAAGATGAGGTGTGTACACACACACACACACACACACACACACACACACACAGGAATATTACCCAGCCATAAAAAAGGATAAAATCTTGCCATTTGCAACAAAATGGATGGAGCTAGGGAGTATAATGCTAAGTGAAGTAAGTCAGAGCAAGACAAATACCATATGATTTCACTCATATGTGAAATTTAAGAAACAAAACAAATGGGCAAAGGAAAAAGAGAGAGAAACTAAGAAACAGACTCTTAAATACAGAGATTAAACTGATGGTTGCCAGAGGGGAGGGGTGGGGGATGGGGGAAATAGGTGAAGGGAATTAAGACTACACTTATCATGGGGACGCCTGGGTGGCTCAGTCATTAAGCGTCTGCCTTTGGCTCAGGTCATGGTCCCGGGGTCCTGGGATCTCCTGAGATTGAGCCCCGCATCAGGCTCCCTGCTTGGCGGGAAGCCTGCTTCTCCCTGTCCCACTCCCCTTGCTTGTGTTTCTGCTCTTGCTATCTCTCTCTGTCAAATAAATAAAATCTTTAAAAAAAAAAAAAAAAGACTACACTTATCATGACGAGCACTGAGGAATGTACAGAACTGCCGAATCACTATATTGTACACCTGAAACTAATATAATGTTGTATGTTAACTATACTGGAATTAAAATAAAAAACTTAGTTTTTTTTTTTTTTTTTGCTAACCTGATTGGTGATAATGCGATCTTACTGTTTTAATTTGCATCTGTCTAATTCCTAGTAAGGTTTAGTATATTTTCACATATTTATGGACCATTTGTATTCTGTGAAGTGCCCGTTATCTAATTTCCTATTGCACTAGCTCTTATTAATTTGCAGCAGCTCTTTGTATTTTATGATAGTACCTCTTTTGTGTTTATATGTTGCAAATATCTTCTCCAAGTCCACAGCTTTGCTTTGGGCTTCTCTCCCCGTGCCCTGCCCCTGCCTCTGGCATACTGTAAGTCAGCCTGCCCCTTCATGGCTGCCACGTATTTGCTTAGGCTGATCTTCTCCATCCTAAGATTTAAAAACAAAATTCTCTTACATCTTATCCTGATACTTTGGTAGTTTTCATAGGTCTTTAATCTTCCCAGAGTTTAATTTTATGTTTGATATGAGGAGAAATTTACTTGTATTTATTTTTTATATGGGAACAAGTTATACCCAAACAATATACTGAATTATCAGCCCATCTTTTCCACTGATTTAAAATATCAAATTATTGGTGATAATTCCTTATTTTCCTTCCACTGACTTTTTTGGGTATTCCTTCCCAGACACCATTTATTTTAATTTCCATAGCTTTTTTTCAAATGTATTTTTATTCCTAGAAGGGCAAAACTTCTCTAAGAATCTTTAAAATTTTTCTTAGCTATTTTTGTGCATTTACTCTTCCAAATAATTTTAGAATCAGTTTGATACTGTACGGAATTCATAATTTGGGGAGCATTGGCTTTTAAAATATTGAGTTATCCGATTCAGGAACAAAAGAAGTATCTCCACTTATTAAACCAGAATTAAGAGCAATTGGGATAAGTGCCCCCCAGGAGAGGTGGAGAGCACTTTGAGAACTTGGATTTGGAAGACCTTCCTTGGCTGGGGCCAGAGGAGGAAAGAGAAGGTTTGAGAAACAGGGAGGCTTGCTTCCAAAGAGCCAATTCCAAAGCAAGCAAGGCCTCTGCAGAGCCCCCTGCACCAGCTGACGGAGGTTAGTGCATATAGATGCTCACCGCTCTCCCGTCTGCGAAGAAGTTTGTAAGGAGGAAGCTGTAGAGCCACGTATGAAGCGGGGTGCTGTCAATCGTCAGGAACGGCTGGTCTCCACAAGGGTCTCGGGAGGAGCTCAGGGATGAGGGGCAGAGACAGGGAACAGAAAGAGAAAATACACCTTGAAAAACACAAAGGGGGGCGCCTGGGTGGCTCAGTCGTTAAGCGTCTGCCTTCGGCTCAGGTCATGTTCCCAGGGTCCTGGGATCGAGCCCCGCATCGGGCTCCCCGCTTGGCGGGAAGCCTGCTTCTCCCTCTCCCACTTCCCCTGCTTGTGTTCCTGCTCTCGCTATGTCTCTCTCTGTCAAAAAAATAAATAAAATCTTTAAAAAAAATAAAAAATAAAAATAAATAAATAAATAAATAAAAAGAAAAAGAAAAACACAAAGGGTTCTCAGACACTGGAAAGCTGCTACCATTTCCAAAAGGTAAGGGAGAGCCTGAGAATGCGAAGCCCGTGCACTGGGCGGTTAGGAACGCAGGGGACCAAGGCGGCCTCCGAGGAGCCTGCAGATGCAGGGGGCGGGCCTGGAGCGGAAGGAGCCCCGGGCTGGGAAGGCGAGGCTGCAGGCTGCGCCCTCCGCCAAGCTCAGGCTGGAGGGGCTCCCGCCCTGGGCCTCGCTGGGGCGGACTCTGGAGCCGGGCAGTGGGGCTGGCCACGCTGACAGGCAGAGACTTTGAAAAGAAATACAAATGGATCGTTCTGACATTCAAGGGACACCGCCGGCGGCAACCTGGCCACCCAGAGAGGTCTTCCTGGCCAGTGCTAAGGACCAGCCGGCTCCAGGGACCGCCACGCTCTGGGCACAGTGCTGGGCGGCTCGAGCCGGACCTCGGGGAGGGCCCACGAGTCTGGCAGGGCTCGGCTGGGCCGGCCGGCTTTGCACCAGTGAACTGGACCCTGGCGCCCCGCTGGCCTCTCAGGATGCCTGGCACCGGAACGAGGGTATCGGAGGCGTGGGCACGAGTCCCGGCAAGACCCTGGGCCCCAGCGCCAACGGACAGGAGGCGGTCACCATCGCCATCCAGGGCATTCCCGGACCCACTTTGTTGCTCTCTTGGAACTGAGCTCATCTCAATCAATCCGGGAAACCAATCCATTGGTTGGCTGGCCTTGAACACACGAGCTCCCACATCTCGCCCCGATACCTCCTCGGTGCCGGAGCACCTCCTCCGGGAAGGGCGGGAGATGCAGGAGAACACTGCTCAGGACCCGCGGAGCGCCGGGCGCCTCTCACTCTGAACTCTGTCACCTGAACGATCACGGTATTCGCGGCTATGCGGGGTATTCGCGGTCAGTCCAGGGATAGCTGGGGGAACCAGACAGTTCTCAGAGGAAGGTCTTTTAAACATCACACTGCAGGCATCAGCCAACAGACCTCCCGCCTTCGCTGCTCCTGGCCGGTAACAAAGCGGCAGCTTAGGTCACAGACAATGCAGCTCTGGCCACAGAGGACTCCGAACAGTCACTATGTTTCACAAGGTGCCCACCTGGAGAAACACTTTACAGTTGCGTTCTCCTTCTGCGTGTAGTCATGGAAGTGGTGTCTCGAGCCTGGGACAGGAAACATGTTCTCTGAGTGAGGTTTGCTGCTTCCCCGACCAGGGCAACGAGTCCGTGGGTCTGGAGGGATGGAAGTGGTGCATTTCTAACCCTGATGGATGTCTACAAAGATCATTCTCTTCCTTCTGCTCAGACCGACACCTTAATGATGACAGTGCCCAGGGGCCTCAGGGAACAGCTGCAAACTCCACACAGCTTCCCTTTGCAAAAGTGATTTTCTTTCTAAAAGGACATTTCTTCAGTGTGTGGGGTAGACTTCACCACACTAAGTGCCTTTGGGGGACAAGGATTTGTGGGGAGCTCATCACCCTCAGCAGGGCACACTCCATCACCCCGTGTAGAGGCCATGAATGGGTAGGCCTGCTCCGAGTCCAGAGTGAGGGGGGGCCCAATTTGGTAGCTGATGGGACTGGTGGACGGTGGGTCATCCTGGTTTGCTCGGTCCAGAAAGCTCAAGGGGGCAGGAGTCCACCCAGTGTTCACTCTAATGGAGAAAGTGATCCTGACCGTTGCTTTTTCCCCTGGAACTTTTCTAATCAGAATGGATCTTGCTGTCAGGAAGGCTAGAGGCCATCAGAAGTGAGCTATGGCGAAGGTGATTTCCTGGACAGGCAGACCGGTGGAGCTCCACGCACTTGGACTTTTTTTTTTTTTAGTCTAACAAGAATCAATATTTAAGATTATGCAATGTCCATACCAGCCCGAAGTAGCTGCCAACCCAAGGACAAGGGTTGGATAATTTACAATGCAAGGAATCCATTCTTTTTGAGAGAGGGAAGGGAAAAATCAAGATTTAAGCTTTTTATCCTGGGCTGAACTTTTCTCCTCCATTCTTAATGGCACCAGACGTAAATAAACCATCCATTTTGTTTTGTATGAGCAGTCTATACTTCGCACAGACTCTGAGGAAACGACAGGCCAGTCTCAGAGCCTCGACCCCCACAGGTCTGAGCTGTAACTGCCTTGTAAACAACGCACATTTACATGTTTCCAACTTACAACCCTGTCCTTTAGCCTGATCAAAATCTGCTCTTACGTTCTTTTGCTCCTACAATCAGCAGAGAAAGCCTTTTTATTGTCAGCTACTAATGGTTCTTCTGTCCCATATTTTTAATGTGAAGATTAAATATTTATAAATGCCTTGTCAATAGCATCCCATAGCCGGGCCCCCCGCAGCCGCAGACGAGGGCTGTGCTCACTCACACGGGGGCGGCCGAGGTCACAGGTCAAGGGAGCAGACAGCAGCACTGCAGACGGGACCAGGGCTGTTATCTATCGGGTGGGGCTTGTTTCTCAAAAAGCCTGCCTCCTGGCCAGGGTAAGTTTCCTTTGTCTCCAATGATGGGAGTCACCCTAGAGCTGACCTGCCAGGTGACCTGCCTGGACCCAGTCCAACTCAGGGTGTCCCTGGTGGAAGCCAAGAAGCACCAGCCCTTTCCCGCCACCTGCAAGTGAAGGGCTGGCGGGGTTTGAGCAATGAACCCATGGGGTGGGGTGGGGGGACACTTCCCTGCCTCTCCAGGGGTGAGGGGAAGGGGCTGGGGGCTGGAGCCTGGGCACGGGCACGGGGCTGTGCCCACCCCTCACCCCCACCCCCCAGCCCACTCTCTCACCTCCTTCTCTCCTCATGTCTCAGCTCCTTCAGAGTCGGTGTTGATGCTGACATGAGTCCTCTCCGCCCAGGACGCAGGTAGCTTGCTCTTTACTTTCTGACCTCTGGCTGAGGATGCGCAGCTGGTTTCCGATGTGGCGAGTGTCCATGATCTCAGGACTGTCCAGACGGCAGGATGGGGACCCAAAGCAGGGGATGCACGGAGGTGTTGGTGGCAGGGCTCTGCCTCAGGAAGGGGCCTCACTCCTGGTGACGGCATGGGGCTGGGGCGTGCTGGGAGCTGGGGTGACGGGCACGGCCAAGGGTGATGGGATGCATGGCCCAGGTGCTCTGCTGTGGGTGGGGCATGGGGGGGGGAACCAGCGGTGGGTTTCAGGCAGGAATGTGCACAGTCTGGTCACGGTGGGGACAGGCTTGAGGGGCCATTGTGGCAGATGGTGAGCCAGTGCGGAGGGGAGGCAGGGCAGCCGGGAAGCAGAGCCAGGAGGCTGCCGCGGGTGGACAGACGGACGGTGCAGCCACCCCAGGAGATGGAGAATCCACCGCAGCTGCTCCACACACATCAGCTTGGGGAACCCTTCACATGAGCCTCCCAGCACCCTGGCAGGTGAGTGCGCTCCCCCCCACCCAGCCAGACCTCTTGGTCCAGAGACAGCCACCAGGAAGAATCTGGATGAGCGGGTAGGGGAGCCTGGAGCCAGCTGGGCGATCTGGGGCACATCTCACAACTCCCCGGGACCTGGCTCTCCCACCTGAGAAGTGGGGGCAGTGAGATTTGCTGGTTTTCCTCACCTGGCTTTTAACAACCTGATGGGATGGCAGAGGCCAGTGTGTGGGGACAGAACCCCGGGGGACAGGTGGGGATGGGGCGCGGGGGATGACCAAGGGGTGGGTGTGGCTTGGGTGTGCTTCCCCAGCACTGGACATTGGGGCAGCCACACCCTCATGCCGATCGGAAGCCTGGAGGGGAGGACGGGAGCTTGGCCTATGCCATGAATCATGACCGAACACTCTGTCCAAACATTCGGGTCATGCCGGGAAGTTCCCCCTCCACCCAACGGCTGGCGGTTTGGAAGAAAGAAAGGGAGGGCAAAAAGAGCCTAGCTCGTTCTTCCGTCTTGAACTTTGTGCTGTGCAAAGAGCAGGAGGGAAGAAAGTCACCTCCTTTCCCGCTGTTGCCGCCGACCGGGCAAAAGGCTCAGAATCCGGCCTGTTCTCGGGCTGCTCATCCCCATGAGCGTGTCTCCTCGACCCGCCAGCCCAGACGCAGAGCCGGCCTGGTGCAGGCGGGCTCACCCGGGCTCTCTGCCCGGGCTCAGCCCCCAGAGCAGGAGCCTACCATCTGTCTGCATCCCTCTTGGGATTGTGAGTTTCTGTGAATGAGGCACGGGAGCTTCTTCAAGCACCCGGGATTGGGGTGACCACAATCCTTCCTCAGAATGAGCCGGATGACACCCACACAGAGCAAGACCAGCATCTTGAGACCCAAACAGGTCCGAAATCCCAGTGAGCAGTGACGCCGCCCCCGGAGACTGCAAACTCGGGGAGGGCAGGACCATTCCTGGGTCTCGCGTGTGGGTACCCCATCCGCAGGGGAAGGTCACAAAGGCACAGCCCTGCACCATAAATTGCCATGTCTCCGAGAGGACCGCGAGAGGGCCAGACCACGGCTAACAGTGATACACTGATGAACGGCATCGATCATCATCGAGACACAACGGCTGGCCCTCCGTGGGGAGACGCAAACCCAGCCGAGCAGCCTGGGAACACAGGCGCCCCTGGTGGGCCTGGCTCCAGGGGCCGGCCAGCTCTCGTAACCTCCGCGATGATGATGAACACGTATTGATTTCTGCGGTGCCTCTCCAGAGCCCCAGAGCACTTCATGCACTTATTGGAAAGTGCCTGAAACCAAACTGAAGACAGGCTCAATGAGGAGAATCAATCCAAATGCTAAGGGCATGTGAGGGCTTCGGAGCAAATGGGGAGAGACAACAGGTACTCAGCTGCCCCCGGTTCCAAACGCTTAAGGAAGACACTCTGCCCCACTCTGTTCAATAGCCTGCCACTGCCTTTCCGGTAAAACTGAATCGAGAGGTTAGTGTGGACACACTGATGGCGGAGGCACTTGGTTTCATGGAAGGCCCCCAGAGCCGTCTGCAGGTTTGTGTGCCCTGAGCGGGGCTCCGGGGCCGGCTGCCCTTGCCGGACCCGCCTGTGGTGTGAGCCATGCCCAGCACTGCTGGGCTGCCCGGGGGCCTGCAGGGGAGCATGCCTCCACACCTAGGCCCTCTGAAAACAAAACCATTCTCTAAAAACTTTCTGCTTGGAAATAATTTCAAACTTACATGGAAGTTGGCAGAACAGTATTGGGAACACCCCATAACTCCTGGCCCAGATTCCCGTGCTGCTAACAGCATCATTACTGACCTCCCTGCCTGCCAACGTCTATTTTTCTGAGCTGCTTGGGAGGAAGTTGAGCACATCATGGCTTTTCATCCCCAAATACTTCAGTGTGTGTTTCTCAAGGGCAGGAGCCCTCCTCAGGTGCACCTGGCAGTTAGAGACCTCAGTGAGTGTCACTCGGATACAATGTTTCATTCGAGCGCTCCTACTCCAGCTTTGTCAACTGACCCAACAGCATCCCGTGGAGCATGTTTCCTCCTGGGACAGGGTCTGGTCTAGGAGCAGGTATCACCCTTGGTCACCCTGTTGTTTAGTTTCCTCTCATCTGAACATTCCCACCGTCTTCTCTGACACTGACATTTTTAAAGAAAAATCCAGCTTTGGGCTGCTGGGCTGAAAGAACCTGATTCCATTTCCCAAAGACATAGGGACCATATTCCACTGGTGGTGACCACACCACATTCATAACCAATGGGCCACACCATCTAGAGCTGAAGGGGTTAGGCCTGTGGCCCCCCATTTGGAGGTGCCCCCAAAGGAGGGGTGGGGAGGGCAGAGGGGGCACATATCTCTGGAGGGGCTTTTTTGGGCCACCAGCCCCTTGGTTCACAGACTCATAACATAGGCGGCTTTCCTTTGAGGTGTGCAGGTGTCTGTGGGGCCCATGGACCACCGTCTGGGTCAGTCAGTGCTCAGTGGACCAACCCCTGACTGAGCCACGCCCTCACAATCACTGATGAGCGGGGCGCCTGGGTGGCTCTGCTGGTTAAGTGTCTGCCTTTGGCTGCCTTCAGCTCAAGTAATGATCTCGGGGTCCTGGGATCGAGCCCCACGTCAGGTTCTGCACTCTGCGGGGAGCCTGCTTCTCCCTCGCCCCCTGTACACACACTCACTCTCTCAAATAAATAAATAAAATCTAAAGAAAAAAAAAATCACTGATGAGCAAGGATGCTGAGGAGCCCATTTCATATTTGGCTGAGAGTGAACTTAACCAAGACTGATATTAAAAGTGACCTCGCTCTGTTCTTGGGATCACCTCCCACCCCGTTACCCCAGAGCCCAGTGGAGCCCAGGGAAGCTCAGGTGAGCAGAGCAGACTCTGAAAACAGTTGCCCTTTCTTACCTCTGGTAAGGAGAGACAGGGGGGTTTGGAAAGAGAAAGAAGAGAAGGGGCCAGTATGCGACACGGGGTCAGGAGAGAGAAGACCATAAGGTCTAGCTGTCGAGGCCCTGGCCCGGCCACGTCTGGCTGGGCTGACCTGGTCCACTGGACACTCAGCCGAGGGCCCTGCGCTGACAAGGGGCCCAGCGCCCCCTGGCCGGCCAGCCTCTATCTCCCGAGGAAGGCAAGAGCAGCTGTGAATGCACCGAGGCAGCAGAGACTCAGGATGGCCGGCTGCCTCCAGGCCGACTCCACGTGCCCCGTGCAGGCCTTTCCCACACCACGCTGCAGGACCAGGCTGGTGGGCAGAGCAACTCCAAACGCCTCCTCCCTGGCGCTCTGTGGGCTGCACCTTGGGAAAGGCCCTTCGAAGATGCGCTGCTATTAGATTTTCAGGAGTTCCCTTACGAAGAAGAAAAGGAAGGGAGGGCACAGGGAGGAGAGAGGGGCACGTGCTTGGAACGGGGGTCAGACGAGAGAGAGGCAAGAACGAGCAAGCTGCTGGTCGGCCTGCATTGGTGCCCTGGCATGAAACCCCGAGGAGAAGGGGCTTTGGTGTTTCCTCTGAACTGCCTCTTTAGAAGGTGCTGATTTTTACCACACTGAGTCTCATACAGGGAGAAGGCACCCTTTGGAAGTGACCCCTGTTGTGAACATTTTGTGACACGGTCCCAGCAGGGGTGAAGCTGTGGGTAGCAAGAGCAGTAATGTTGAAGACCCACCAGGCCCTGAAAAGATCAGTGAGACACACTTTGTGGGACAGACTGTTTCCCATCACAAGCAGCCTTCCCATGCTCCTCTGCACACTGACTTTGCGCTGACCGCATCATGCTGTGGGGTCCACATCCCCTTCTCTTGAAACCAGCCACCCTGTGGCTCACTTCGACCAATAACAGGACATGGTGGATGTGAGGCTGTGCGAGCGTGGGAGCCTCAAACGCATGCAGCCTTTGTCCTCACCCTTTTGATACATGGGCCTGAGGCTGCTGCGTGAGGACCTCCGGAGTGATGGGAGGTGGTCAGGTGGGAGAGAACAGAGGTGTCCCATCGACAGTGAGCGGCAAACACGGACACATGATTCAGGCTATCCTGGACCATTCCGCCCCTTAAGCTGAATGTACCACGTGAGTAAGGAACAGCCCAGCCAAGCCTCAGAAACAGGAGAATTCAGTCATCACTGTGGGAAGTATTTGGGTGGTTTGCTCTGCAGGAGTAAGTAACTGATGTGGAAACTGACATCTGGACATGGGGTGCTGCCGAGGACAATCCTAGAGCATGCAGAGCTGGTTTTGGCAGCGGGCAGGGGGCTGCAAGGTGCTGGGGAGACTAGCAGAGCTGGAGGGGCACAAGGACTGGCCGGGAGAGCTGGAGAGTGGCCTGAACCAGGAGTTGGCAGAACCAGGGGCAAGACCCTCACTGGCAGTTAACTTGGAAAATAGGAAATGTACCTAAATTTGTAAACATGGGCAAAAATATTTCTAGGTAGACTGCTGGGAGTACCAGTTAGCTTCCCGCAGCTATGCAGGGTGAGACATAGAGGACAGAGGAGCTAAAAAAAAACAAAAACAAAAACAAAAAAACCCACCCTCCACCAACGCCCCCCACCCCCCGCCAAAAAAACCCAACCCAACTGGTTTCTGCAAGCAGAATTGAAAGAATATAAGTGAATCAGGATTACATACCTAGTTCAAAAATAAACGTATTTCACATTTTCAGTTTCCACAGTTAGCTAAATATTCCTAAAGGAATAAATGGACTCAGAGAAAAGACTGAATCAAGGGAATGACCGTAAGACCCCAGAAAGATTGGAGACAGTGCCTCACAGACTTTCACAAGAGAAAAAGGGCTTCCAAGACTCTAAGGGGCACTGGCTCATAGAAGCCTGATATACCCAAAGTAGAGACAGTTTTGTCTTGAAAAGAATTATGGTTGTGATTTTTGGGGGGCACAGAGGAAATTCCAACAAGATTCATAGGAGACACAACATTTTTAAGAGAACTATATTAATGAGAGCACTACCAGCTTGGACTATAAAGGGTCAATACCATTCAAAATGAAAAGATGCTTCTGGGCCTCCAGCTTTCTATGAGCAAGAATCAAACACAGAAAGCTACTGATCTTCAAACATGGGCCCTTTCTGATGGAAAAGAAAGGACCTCCAGAGAGCAGAACAAGAGAACAATGGGCAGGCAGCGGACTAGGAAATCATTCCTGGGAGCAGAAATGGGCCTTAATCAAGGAGTATCTCCTGCCTCTGGAGTAGGGAGCTCTGACAGCCTGGACCATCTGGATCTCAGAATTGGTAAGGACCAGGGACTTCCATGTGCTTTATGTTCCAACTCTTTTTGATGGGAGCAACTGTCCCTGTGTTCATCCTGGTCCTGTTTGTGGGGTAATCTGGTGAGCTCAGAGATCTCTGGATTGAGGAGTCACACCAGAGGAAGTGTGTGTGTGTGTGTGTGTGTGTGTCTCCTGATGGACCTGATGTAGATTATGGGAACCTGGCCTCTGATGTCCTAACTGGGATGAGAGTTTTGGGCATCCCGAGATGGGAGAAAGAATATGGCACATGTAGAGAAGAACATAGTTTGTGGCCAGACTGTGGAATGAGACAGACTGAAACCATGGCCATGAAATTTTGCCATGTCTGCCATGCATTTCTCAACTGTATTAAATCTGGTGATTTTGCCTTGGGCAACGGAATGTGGCAGAAGGGATACTACATAAATTCAGAGCCTAGGACACAGGTTGCCTTGAGACTTGTGCCTTTGCCCCCTTGGAATACTGTCCTGAGACCAGGGAGCAGAAGAAGGAGAGGCTGCGTGACTGAGAACGGAGGTGTCTCAATGGAGAGCTGACATCATGTGCTGAACGTGTGAGTGAGGCTAATACCCATGTCCAGTCCTGCTGGCCCTCCAGCTAAAGACAGCCACGTTGGGGGCCCCAGGGGGAACCAGAAGAGGAAGTAACCAGCCAACCTATGGGAAAGTGAAATAATCACTATTGTTTTAAGTTACTAAATTTTAGAGCAATTTGATATGCACTAATAGAAAACAGTAATACCTCCCATTGAGACAAAAACAAACAAAAAGTAAACATGAAATACTAATATCAGAAATGAGGGAAAAAAAGATATTGTACATTGAGGGGTTAAGTAAAGGGGTATTGTTGAGCCTCACTGTGCCCAAAATTTAATAACTTGGATAAAATGGATAAATTCCATGAAATATAAAACTATAACTGACACAAAATAAATAGAAAATGTAAATAGCCCTCCATCACTTTTTAAAATTGCATCTGTAAATAAAGGCCTTTTTAAAAAGAAAACTCCAGGCTCAAAGAGCTTCACTGATAAATTCTACTGAACATTTGAGGGAGAAACAAGATGAATCTTACCAGACTGCTTCAAAGAAGAAAGAGGCAGCTCTTCCCAACACATCTTAGGAATCCAGCATAAGCCTGATATTGAACTTTGATGATAATGAAGAGGAGAAGAAAATTGTAGGCTAATATCTTTCTTGAACAGAGATACAAAAATCCACCACAAAATAATAGCACATTGAATCCAGCATATATAAGAAACATAATATGTCATGACCAAGTGAGTTTACTCTAGGAATACAAAGTTACTTCAATATTTGAAGATTAATTGTAATTCACTACTTAGCAGAGTAAGAAAAACCACCATATA
>NC_138374.1:2588365-2639057 GCF_054177405.1 Leptonychotes weddellii
TTTACACTCAGGAAGGGGCACGTGGTTGAAAAGGGGGAGTACTATAATAGCTTTTTTAGAAAACTGTGGATATTCTTCTTTGATCCTACATCCAAACTGCACAAGTGGCCCTTTCTTCAAGTTCAGCTTCAGTGGTGCTGTGCAGGAAATCGTGTCAGCGAACTTCGCTGCCCTGAACTCGACAGTCCATCTTGCGCTGTGGAAGGTTCTGGACCAGCACGTGGTTCTGGTCATTTGGAAATACTGGTTCACTGAGTGAGACAGATCTTCAAAATGTTGACACATTTCATTACATAATACTAAAAAGTCGTATTTGTTTACATCACAGTATCATTAGAAAAATCTAACTATTCAGAAGCTATAAAGTTCATAGTGGTACACACAAGTTTTCAAAAACTCTTCATTTTTGTCCCAAAACAAAATTTTTAAAAAAGACTGATTTATTTATTTTAGAGAGAGTGAGCGCAGGGCGGGGGGCAGCATAAGGAGGGAGAGAAAAGCAGACTCCCTGCTGAGTGCAGAGCCCCATGTGGAGCTCGATCTCATGACCATGAGATCATGACCCTGAGGATCACAACAATGAGATCATGACCTGAGCCGAAATCAAGAGTCGGCCTTCAACCAACTGAGCCCCCCACCCAGGGGACCGCCAAATATAATTTTTTATCATTGGTAACAAATGTGGTCATTTGTTCTCCTTGAAGGGACAGGTTTACTTCCTTCAGTTTTGGAGAAAATGCCTAGCAAACACAAGTCTGAATGACTGCTGTTGGTAAACTAGTCTTTTAATGCTCCCCCAGGTGTGGGTTCCACCCACTGCCCATGTCCCCACGATGTGGGCACGGTGGGGGGGCCCTCTTGGTGACCATATCTGCAATGGACTCTCCCAGCCTGAAGAACCAGGAGGAAACCCCCTACCACAACAGTAGTTCAAGGGGGTCAATGTGGACCTTTTCTAGAGTCACTCACCAACTAAGAATCTGACCAGAAAAAGGCACACGGCTGCACTGAACGATGGCCCCCATGGCCTGCTTAACATTTTCAAATTATGGAATATCTGATGCAAAGAAGCGAATGTGTGTAACACATATGTTGTGAAATATTATAAGGACATTAGCAAATCTACAACACAGCTTAAGAAGCAGAATATAGGACAGTGTGGTTGAAAACCTATGTTTTTGACAATATTCTACCTTCCTACCTCTGCCCCAGAGGCAATTAACTTAAATTTTGTATTTATCATCCCCTTGCCTTTGAAAAGGTTTTATTATATGTGTGCATGTTTATACGTGTGTGTATGCATAGGTGGTTGTGTATGTGTGTAAATACTAAAGCAATATATATCCCTCAAGGCTTGACTTCTACTGAACACAGTACGAGAAGTCTTAGCCACAGCAATCAGACAACAAAAAGAAACAAAAGGCATCCAAATTGGTAAGGAAGAAGCAAAACTCTATTTGCAGAGGACATGATACTCTATGTAGAAAACCCTAAAGACAACCAAAAAACTACTACAACTGATATATTAATTCAGTAAAGTCGTAGGATACGAAATCAATGTTCAGAAATTTGTTGCATTCCTATACACTAAAAATGAAGCAGTAGAAAGTGAAATTAAGAAAACAATCCCATTTACAATTGCACCAAAAATAATAAAATATTTAAGAATAAGTTAACCAAAGAAGTGAAAGACCTGTACTCTGAAAACTATAAAACACTGATGAGAGATATTGAAGATGATACAAAGAAATGGAAAGACATTCCATACTCATGGATTGGAAGAACAAATATTGTTAAAATGTCTATACCGCCCAAAGCAACCTACAGATTTAATGCAATCCCTATCAAAGTGCCAACAGCACTTTGCACAGAGGTAGAAAAAATAATCCCCAAATTTGTATGTTCACAAAAGACCGATTAGCCAAAGCAATCTTGAAAAACAAAGCTGGATGTATTACAATTCCAGATTTTAAGTTATATTATAAAGCTGTAGTCATCAAAACAGTATGGTATCAGCACAAAAATACATACATAGATCAATGGAACAGAGTAGAAGCAGAAATAAACCCACAGTTACATGGTCAATTAATCTTTGACAAAGGAGGAATGAATATGCAATGGGAAAGACACAGTCTCTTCCACAAACGGTGCTGGAAAAACTGGACAGCTACGTGCAAAAGAAAGAAACTGAACCACTTTCTTACACCATACACAAAAATAAATTCAAAATAGATACGTCTCCTGAGGCAAGAGAAACAAAAGCAAAAATTAACTATTGATACTACTTCAAAATAAAAAGCTTCTGCACAGCAAAGGAACCACCAACAAAACTAAAAAGCAATCTACTGAATGGGAGAAGATATCTGCAAATGACACATCCGATAAAGGGGTAGTATCCAAAATACGTAAAGAACTTATACAACTCAACACCCAAAAACCAAATCATCCAATTAAAAATGGGCAGAAGACATGAACAGACATTTTTCCAGAGGACATACAGATGGCCAACAGACACATGAAACAGACACATCACTCATCATCAGGGAAATGCAGATCAAAACCACAATGAGATACCACCTCACACCTGTCAAGAATGGCTAAAATCACAAGAAACAACAAGTGTTGGCGAGGATGTGGAGAAAAAGGGACCCTCTTACACTGGTGGTGAGAATGCAAACTGGTACAACCACTGTGGAAAATGGTACGGAGTTTCCTCAAAAAGTTAAGAATAGAATTACCTTATGATCCAGCAACCACACTATAGGGTATTTACCCAAAGAATACAAAACACTAATTCAAAGGGATACATGCACCGTAATGTTTACAGCAGCATTATCTACAATAGCCAAGATATGGAAGCAGCCAGTGTGTCCATCCACAGATGAATGGATAAAGAAGATGTGGCGTATACACACAATGGAATATAACTCAGCCATTAAAAGAATGAAATCTTGCCATTTGCAACGACATGGATAGAGCTAGAGAGAATAATGCTAAGTGAAATAAGTCAGAGAAAGACAAATACCATATGATTTCCCTCATATGAGGACTTTAAGAAACTACGAGCAAAGGAATAAAAAGAGACACACCAAGAATCAGACTCTTACCTCTAGACAACACACTGCTGGTCCCAGAGGGGCGGGGGCGGGGGGCGAGCACTGAGGAATGTACAGAGCTGCTGAATCACCATATTGTACACTGGATACTGATATAACACTGTATGTTAACCACACTGGAATCGAATGAAAGAAACGTCATTAAGAAAAGGCTTGTTTATGACCTTTTATAGAATTAGAGCTGTACCACCGGCAATCGCCTGCGCCCTGCTTTGCTGATGTATCACCCTATTTCTAGGACTCACCCACGTTATAGTGTGTAGCTCTCTATTCACTTCCAAAGCTGCGCAGTGTTCCACTATTCGTGAACTTGTTTTTCCCTGGATGGACGTTCAGACTGACCACGGCTTTCTCTCTCGCCCCCAGGCCGGGCTTCTGGGCGCACGTCAGGCTTCCCGGGGAGTGTGCGTGGGGAGAAATGGCTGGGCTGGAACGCCCCAGGACTGTCCAGAGTCACTGCTGCACAGACTCAGTGCTCTTTTCAGTATCTTAGAGAAGCTTTTCTTTAAATTCCTGGAACATCAACCCTAGTAGCTCTTTGTATGCACGACACTTGTGGGCTATTCTAGACCTGATTCTAGAATGCCCAGTGGGATCAGGACAGATTTTGAGGTGGTGGCCTTGGGCTTCACCTCTTCAAAGCTGGATTGTTTTGGGACAAAACACTTATCTTCCCTGTGGGGAGAAGTGCAATATATCACAGGGCGTTGTGAGGATCGTAGTTGCCGATTTTGATGAAGAATGAAAATGTCAGCATTTTGTTGGTAATGTCCCATGTTCACTAGCATGCTCTTTGAAGAGGCCTGTGAGAACGAAGTCCCCCCAGCACAAACACAAGCACCACCTCTTGGAAAGTAGGCTTTGTCAGACCACACACCAGGCGTGTGTATCAGTGTTCGGCCTGCAAAGTGCTGGGATGGGACACACCAGAGGAAGGCCCTGCCAGGTGTTGGAGGGCATCCAGCGGTCTCTCCCAAAATGATGGACTTGCCAGAATGTTCCCAGAATGCTGGCTTTTCACGTCTGCTAGCCCCTGGTTCTTTTATTGTTTGGGCACAAATTCTTTTTTTTTTTTTTTTTAAATAAATTGAGAACAATTCTCTTCAGAAGTTTCTTCTTGTAGGTGGTTTGCCTGACGCAGATTCCTGCATGGCTGGCCAGAATATATGGCCACCATGCGCGTGACTCAGGCTTCGCTGTTCCTGAAGCCGGCTCCGTTCGGCTGACAGCCGGCGACGAGCTTCTGTCACACGTTCGCCTCACCTGTCACAGCCCTTTGTAACTGCGGGCCTCCGGGACCGTCTTGGGGTGATTTCTGGCCCAGGCAGTGGTTCTGTTCACAGGCTGCTGTGTTTTTCCACTTGTGAGGAGAGCTTCCAGGGGAGTTCTTCCGATAATAATCATCTTGATCTTAAATGTAAATATTGTCACCGTGGTTTAAAGAGAGATTAATGATTTGCTGACAGCTCCACACGTCCTTAGGAAGTAACATACCGAAGAGAACATCCAATCACCATCTTATTTCCAACACTGCTGGAGAATCCACACCCACCAGCCGCCTCGTGTGTCCCTGGAGCTCGGGGCAGGTGTTGTCTGGGTCTGGGGCTTGGACACCTTTTCTGAGCAACTTAGCAACCGAGAAGGAAGTTCGGCATTTACCCTATAAAGAGGAAACATAAGGGAGAGATGAACCATGAGAGACTATGGACTCTGAGAAACAAACAGGGTTTTAGAGGAGAGGGGGCTGGGGGGAGAGGTTAGCCTGGTGATGGGTATTAAAGAGGGCACGATCTGCATGGAGCACTGGGTGTTATACGCAAACAATGGATCGTGGATCACTACATCAGAAACTAATGATGTATTATATGGTGACTAACATAACATAATAAAATTAAAAAAAAAAAAAAAAGAGGAAACATAGTAGAAGCTGCAGGATGCAAGCTCTGTGCTGGATGTCTCACCCTTCCAGTTCTGCGCTCTGCAGAAACTTTGAGGTAACGGCTTTAGCTCCTTCCCAGAGCTGAGACAGCAGAGGATCAAACAGGTTTGGGGCGGCCTGGCCCCTCGTGGGCCCGCCCTTCCCTGCGCCGAGGCCGGCCTGTGGTGCTAGCCCAGTCATGATCTGGAGCCCCAGCCCCAGGCGCTTGCGACCCCCTCTCTGTGCTTCCCTGGGCTGGGAGTCACAGCAGCCCGAGGTCGTGGGGTAGCGAGACCAATCCACTCCGGCTAGTCCACCCATTCCGGCCCCACCGTGCTTCCAGCTGCAGAACAGCACAGGATGCGCTGCCGCCAGGGGTCCGGGGCTCAGGACGCCCCCTCCTGCTCAGGCCTTGGCCTCAAACCAGCCCACCTCCTCAATTAAGCCAGGTCCACGGCCCGATCGGGGCTATGGTGTAAGTGTCAATACCAGGAGGACCGGCCAATTATACTCCACATCTGAATTTCTTATATTTTATAAGTGTTTTACACTAATTAGTTAGTCCTGTTAGCTCTAAGGATTAGTAGGTTCTCTAACAAGACACAGCGACGTTAAGTGACTTACCTAATTATGTAAAACACAGATGCAGAGATGAGCTGGCCGGCTTCTCTGAGCGGGGCTTGGGCCTGCTCTGCCGGGCGAGGCGCCCACCCGCCCTCTGTTCTCATGGGTCCCTGGGAAGCAGGCGATGCAGTCCCGACCTCGAGGACATAGGGCAGCGACTCTCTAGGCCAGTGGGGCACTAGGCGAGGTCCTGTGCTCTCCCTGGGGCCTATCTCCCCTGCCAGGAGACCGGGCCTGGGACTGTTCCCTGCATCCTGGGCCACTGTGTGATGCTCAGTGACAAAGGAGGAATTCAGGAAAGTGCACCATCCCGGGGCAGCGAAGTGGAGGAAAAGCTGCAAGGGGATGCAGGTCTGTGCTGACCTGGGGGCTCCCGCCAGACTAGGGCAGGGGTGCTGGGGCCGCCGTGTCCCCGGCTGGCACAAGGCTGGTGACTGCTTTTTGACTGGTGGCCATCTGGAACTTCACCCAGAACCGACCCCACACCTGACCCCCCACGGCGACAAGCCCTGACCGTCACCACGGCTCTCCAGGCCCCTGGTTCCTCCTGCAGGGCCACACCACATGGGCCACCTCTGCACTAAGGTGTCTGGTGCTCCTTCCACTTGAGAAGCCTTCCACATCCTGTCCAGGAATAACAGGGGCCGTGCATGCCCTCCCTCCTCCAGGAAGCCCCTCTTGATTTTCTAGTTCATGCCCGCCTGTCCTCCACGGCTGCCCCTACTCGGGGACAGCGTGCCCCTAGCTCTGTTCTTCTCATATTGGTGCCACACGGCCCGTCTGGGCAGCGACCGCCTGTCACTGCTCCCGCGGCCTCACCTGGGCCCTTCTCATCCAGTTGCCCTCAAGCGGAGGGCAGGTGTGACGGGCAGGCTGCGTGAACGACACCAGTCTTGAGATCAGACTGCATTGGCCAGTACTCTCTGAAGACATCTGTCAGGGGCCCTTCTTCACCGCGTAAATACGCTGTTTTTAGAACCAGAAACACAGCAGGTTTCCACTGCAAAAATTTGGAATACACAGATAAGCACAGAACAGAGGTATAGCTGGGCGGGATTCCGGCATGCTGAGGTAATCACTGCAGCACCCCGCTCTACAGAGGCTCTGTTTAAAAACAACGAAGGTATGATATAGACGTACATGCCTGCGTAACGTCTGAGTATTGTCAACCTGTCCCAGCACCTCAGGACAAAGGTTCCCAGCTTGAGGGGCTTCGAGAGAAAGTCCCAGCACGGCACTGTCCCCCCAGCACGCAGCCCCCGAGGCCGCGGCAGCCCGAGTTCACAACCAGCATGACGGACAGTGGCTGAGTCAAGCCAGAGGCTCCGCGCTGGGAGCGGAGGCTCCGAAAAACCCTCGTGGGCCGCAGGGGGAGGTGGGGGGCGGAGGGGCAGGAGGGGCCCACAGTCGGCAAGACGCGGACCTGTGCCACCCCGGCTGGTTCCAGCCAAGCACACGACAAGCTTCCATCCTTTCCTGAGAAAAGCTGTTCATCTACATCTGAGACCAATTTGCTTGAAACTACAGAATACCTGTCACATTGCTTCCTGGTGCAGAAGTCAGATGTTTGCATGGAAGAGAACCGACAGCTACATACCTCTTGGTGTTGTAATATGTAGACGTGTCATTCTGCATCTTGAAGAAAAGGCAGCTTTAAGTAGATGCGTGTTCTCAGCTCTGCATGAGGCATCCTGGTCCGGAGATGGAGTGGGATGGGTGCCTCGCTGGCAGGGGACCGTGGCTGCGTGCGGGGCGCTCTCTACCGCGCGCTCACGTGGGACGCCATCCTGCTGCACCACGTGCTGTCCTAAGCCTTGGGTCGGAGTCATGCGGAGGCCCAGACGTGTGTCTGTTTGGGAACTGGGTGACTCTGAACCTAGAGCCGGAGGACACAGCCGGCCCTCCAAATAATGACCACATGCCCCAACACATGCGCCCGGGAGGCAGCAGGTGGCTCTGCTCTCTTCAGGGCTCACAGGCAGGAAAGAACTGAGCTTCCAACCCTCGGGATGGGGAATCCCGTGGCATATGCAGAACACGGAATGTGTGAGTATTCTGGAGTCAGACGGGTAAGGAGCGCGTTCTAACTCTCCTCTCTTCTTGGGGAGAGAGAAAGAGAACAGAATCAGCAATTCCCAGAGGCCCGCGGTAGCCAGCTTTTCTCAGGGTTACTATAGATTTTAAGTAACTTCATCTGTGTTACATATAACATGATTTCTGTTATAAAATTACGTATAGTTTATGCCAACAAAGTGACAAAGTTTGGAACTGAACCTGCCAGGCACTACGCTGCCCACCTCTCTCTCACCCGGAGCCGGAGATGGGGCCACCCTGTGGTCCGCGGGCAGGGCCAGGCAGTGGGCGGGCTGGGATGCGAACCCCGCGGCCCTCAGCCACTGCTCCGGCTGCACCTTTGTTCCCAAGAAAAGCTGCAGAATTCAAGGCGACAGGAAGCAAATGAGGCTAGCCTATCTCTGCCTTTAGTATCTTCCACAACTGAAAGCTTCCCTTTTCATAAAAAGCATTCAGAAAGAATAGGAAAAAATGCCTCATAACCTCACTGAATAACCTTGATGAATGGGATTCTGGCTGTTCCGTCCCAGCATCTGCGCTGTCACCATATCCTCTGATGCGCTCTTGGCTTCGGGGCCTTGGGCACTGGCCCCCTGCCCTGCTCAGATGGTGACTTGCTTGAGAACCCCTCCTCCCTGGCCTTGAGGTGTCTTGCACACAAATGCCCGCCAGGAGGCCCCGACCTGGGCCAGGCCCCTGAGGCTGCCCACGGGGTCGCCATGGCCGTGTGTGGTTGCCCAGGACCTGTCCCGTGCCCTGTGGAGGCGGCGGGAGAAACACGAGGGGCTCTGGCCAGGCCCCGGCACCCCAGCACGCCAGCCAGCCCCACACGGTACCAGGACCAGCTCCTGACAGCCAGGGTTTTATATTAACATTCGCCTACGGCTGTTTTCACAAACCAGTTGGGAACTAAATGTTGCTGGGTGGAGATTTCTGAATTCCCTACAAACACACTCTCTGCCACTCTGGAATTCGAAGGCCAAACTCTAACAGCAACACTTAGTGGTAGGGATGAGGCAGAACCTTCAGGAATCTGCACAAGAAGACGGCTTCTCCGCATGTCCTGAAGCACGTGCCCGGCCGTGTAGCTGTGCAGCCCCGAGGGGCTGGCGTCCAGCTGCAGGGCCCCGGGGCCGCGCTGCGGGGCTGGTGCGCGTGGGAAAGGCCCCCTGAGCCAGGCGCCTGGGGGAGTTGGCAGCCGCAGGAGACAGGGTGGAAGAGCAAGTAAGAATTCACAGCGCACATGAACGAAGTGCACCCAGCCCGGGCCCCTCCCGCTCCCGCCGCGCACCCACACCGCCTCTGCCAGGGCGGGAGGCCTGACGCGAGCCACGAAAGCTGGTGGGGAGACAGTAACCCTCCTCTCAAGGGTCCCCGCCCTGTGACGTGCTCCTCGACTGCGAACGCACGCCAGTCAGACCGTCAAAACCATAGGGAAGACACCCCGTTTAGGTGCTCTCATTCTTTTAGGCTGGGGACAGACACCTGCTCCGTCCGCATCATGGACTCCGGCCGTCCTGTCAGAACTGTGACCGTCCCCTAAGCACAGCCCGTGGGAGCTGGCATTGCTGTACCCACCCCTTTTGCCCTTGGGTCAGTGACGATGAACCAGCCACTTCAAATGTCACTTCTCCTCGGAGCCTGTGATTCTCCTAAGAAAGCAAACAAAAATTAATAGATACCTCCCCTGGAAACTTCCTAGGGAACACCCTCTTCAAACGGAGAACTTACCTTCTGAGGAACACAGGGGCCTCTGCCAGCCTGTCTCTACCATGGTGGGGCCCAGACCCAAATCCCTCCCATGGGGTCTCAACTTGGGTTCCCGACATTCCCGGGGAGGTCAGGGGTCCCAGAGGGGTGCCCACAGCCCCACGCGGGAACCGCATGGATACCATGCCCTCGGAGTTTCCTTTCTGAAAAGCTGCGGATGGCTTCTCTCTCTTCCTTCCCTCCCAGAAGTAGCGCGTCCTCCCACTCAGGAGTGGCAGGTGTAGGGGAGAAGGTAACCCCTCCCTCAGAGACAGCCATCACACATGGCAGCCCCTTCCAGCCCCTTCCACTCTGACATCCTGTACCAACGTTTCTCCCCTACGCCACAGGGACGGCCCCTGTCCAGGAGAATGGCCCGAGGCTGATGCTGCGCACGCAGCACTCCTTAGTCAGTGCTCCAAATGATTTACGCCCGCCCCTTACTGACGGACCATCCGGCTGACCCCTTTCTGATACAATGACTATCCTCGGTCACTCATGTTTCTCTTGACAGACGACTCTGTTCCGACTGCCTTTACTTCTCCGTGTCTTGAAGAGCTCTCAGAGATCCCTGTAGGCACAGGACACGCTCTCCAAGCTGAGCCTTGTTGGGCAGACTCCTCCCCTGAGGAACTGCCGGCATTCGGCTGGGCTCTGGCCACCCCTTCCCTGGACCTGCTCTCACTTGGCAGCAGGACTCCCGACAAGTCCCCAATTCTGGCTCTGCCATGGCACTTGCCTGTAGCCTTAGACCAGCCCTGGAAGCCATTGGGCCTCAGTTTCCCCATCTGTAGGACTGAGAACGGCATTCAAGGAACAGCCGGCCTCTACGCACACAGAACATGGGCTCAGGGGTCTTCTGGACTTGAGAAAGGTTGGGGAGCAGGCAGGAAATGGGGGGTCTGTGCCAGAAAGGGCTCTCCGGGGAGGAGTGCAGGCATAAGGCCTCGCTGTCCCCAGGAGCTCTGTGTAGCCCAAGAGCAGACTGACCGACAAGTAATCCTCAGCAAAACGACAACAGTGGTGGGCTGGCCATCCTGATGGGTGTTCAGGAGGCCTCCCCGGGCTGGGGCAGAGGCCAGAGCTTTCTGAAGGGAGGGACCCCACCTCCCAGGAGAAGGGACCGAGGGGATGGAGGGGTTCGCAGCTAGCCTCGAAGGTGTGAGGAGGGGTCGAGTGGCAATGGGTGACAGTCATGGGAGTCTGCCTCATGGAGACAGCTGGGAGCCGAGTGCTTGAAGTCTGTGGCCAAGCACACCCACGAGCTCCACTGAAGCTGAGAGGCAGTGGGGTGCAGGGTGGCCTGGCCGGTGCTGGCCTCTACGTTCTGGGGAGGCCGTGCTCATGAGCAGCCCCAACTGAATGCTGCATGCGGCCAGCACCTTGCTGGTGGGCTGGTTTACGGCCCCGGAGCCCAGAGCACGGGTGTGATGCAAGAGGGAGGTATGGCCAGGGCCCCTCACCCACTGGGTCCACGACATTGCCTCCACAGAGGGTGGGACGAGGCGTTTCCAGGAGTCAGGGAAAGATGCAAACACACCCCAGGAGGGAAGCAGCATCCCAGCAGACACATGCTAACAGGATGGGGCCTTGGTCAAGAGCTGGGCACAGCCACGAGAGGGAAGGTAGAGAGGAAGAGGTGCGCCCCCCTCCTGGAGGAGAGCATTGAAGGGGGCTGAAAGAGGCTGCCCCTTTGTGGGGCAGCCAGTCCCGACCTCTCCCAGGCCGGCTGCTCTGTCTGCTTCCTCCTACTGGGCTCAGCGCCAGTTTTGCCGACGTCCAGTGAGCGGCCAGTGACACTCCCTGCACTCTGAACGTTCCAGACTCACTACCTGATGACCAGTCCATAGCCGACGGCCCGGGCCGAAAGGTCCTACTGGGGAGATGGCACAGGGGATGCCCTGGTGTCTTGGGCAAGTGCCACAGGCTTGGCGCTGGCTTCTGCACCTAGCTGGGAAGCGCTTTGGCGAGGGCAGACCCATGTCTACTGGCAGTGTCCCCAGGGGGCTGGCCAGGCACATGGTCACTCAGGCCTGAGATCCCTGAATCAGGAAGGAGATCCTGGGCTTCGTGTCCTTAGAAAATCTGGACCTGCTACCGAGGGTCAGTCCTGGACTAAGTCCAGCCGCTAAGGGGTGACCAGAAGCCTGCAGGACAGAGCTGGCTTGGGGCCTCTGCTCCTCCCTGCCCCTACCCTGGCCTTTCCCCTCACTGGGCTCCCTGCTGCCCCTTACCTGCCTTGTGTCCATGTGCATGGGAGCCCAGGGAATGACGGTGTGCATGGGCTGCCTCTGTGCGTCCTGATCCCCACGCTTCCTTGTGAGCCAAGCTGCTGCAGGCCTTTCCTAGTGAGAGTAGAGAAGTTGCACCATCTGCACACCATCCGGAACTCAGCCCCCTCCTCCAGTGGCCAGGAGGTGCCCTGAGAAATGCAGACTGCGGTCCTTTGGGAGAGCCCTCCTTGAGCGAGCTGAATCACAGGGCCCTCCGACCTGTACTTCCAGTTCAAGATCACCATGGACATTTGCAGACCCTGCCACCCATCCCGACAGAGACGTGGAGGCAGTGTGTCCGAACGCGGTCAGAGGGTCAGCGGACAGAGCCAAGGCAGGGACTGGGTCTCCATGACCTCTGGAGGCACGGGGTTGGGGGCCGGGTCACTCTGGGACCACTCTCTGCCCTGGGTGTAGCCTTGGCCAGGCTCAGATGCTCCGAGGCACGGCTGGAGGATGGTGACCGCAAGGAGGGAGGGCCTCGGCTAGGGAGGAGAAGCCTTCAGGAGGTGGGAACATCATCCCACAGGCCCCCGTGTGTGAGATGGCTGCTTGCTCTCCACGTGGTTCCTGAGGGAGGAACCAAAGCCTGCTGTGGGGGCCCCAGGAGGTGGACAGTGACCCACCAGAGTGGGGCTTAGTGGCTCTGAGCACCACCCACAGTGGAACAGGATCTTGGGAAGGCACTGCCCTCCTGCCCCAAAGTGGGAGGCTGTCTGTGCACCTGGGTGCAGGGAACCGTGGGCCTCTTCATTCCATGACCAGATCAACTCCCAGAAGGAGTTGGCAGGGCTGGCTCCCAGCCAATGGCTCTTCTACTGGCCTTACGGGAGCTGACTCCAGAATGTTCTAGAAGGTTCCATGTCTGCCTCATGGCTTCTCTTCCATCCACCTCACCCCTACCCAGAGACTCTGACATGGCCAGTTGGATGGACAATGTGGTCAGGTGTGGTCATGGCCACGGCTCTGCCACCTTTGGCAAGGGCCTTGGGTGAGGCAACCTGTGAGCCCAGACCTGAGCTGTCCTGTACATTTGATGGGTCATTTGGAGAGGCTGCACGGGCGGGAGGATCACAGCCAAAGTCTAGGAAACCACGAAGGCCCTTTTCCCATGAAAAATGGTCCAAATTATGATGCAGAAGACCACCTGAGGGAGATTCTGGAAACAGCAAAACTCCTGGGAAGAGATCATTTTAGGAATACCTAACCAAACTAGGTTTGAATTTGAGTGTAGCAAAGGGGTGGGCTCCCCAGGCTGGTGCATCCAAATGGCAGGTGTTGGGTTAGATGCTGCAAGCCACAGCCCTCTTCCCTGCTCATGGGCTGCTCCTGGGCTGATGCTCCTGCCCTCATCCTTCAACGTGCCTCGGACCCCGCTCTCGACGCGTGCTGGTGACAACGCAACAGGCACGAAGCAGCCCCACCCCACCACCTCCTTCTGGCGGACGAGGGCTGCCTGGGAGGTGCTGGGAGCTGTGGGCTGCACCCCCAGGGACACACAGCCGGGACCCCTTCCACGTGGTCCAGACCCCTGGCTGAGCACAGTGACAGTGTGACGAGGACCCAGCAGGACCCGAGGGAAGAGAGGAGGAAAGAAGGGTCCCGGAGCCGTGAGAACAGGCGGAAGGGCCGGGTCTGGCTCCCTGCTGTGCAGGAGCCACAGATGGGCACTCGGGCAGTGTGAGCAAGACGACACAGACCCCCCCCCCCCCCTTATAGGGCACAGTGCTCGGGAGGGCTGACTGCACGGAGGCCCAGGAGATATCCAGGAAGGGCTCTCCAGCGGGGTCAACACAGCAGCAACAACGCTGAGGGCTCTGCCCAGACTCAGCCCCTCACACAGAGGTTTCTCTTGGGAGTATTTTAATCCCCCTTCTTGGGAATCAAGAGGAAGCAGGGCCTCCAAAGGAAGCATCCTGAGAATGTGCTGGGCCCCGGTCAAGCTGCTTCTAGCTGGACCGGCACCGAGGGAGCTGCTAGGTTCTTGTCCCCCATTTGGCACTGAGGACTTCCGTTCAGGAGCAGGACTGTACACTTATGCAGTATCTTTTATCTGGAAGGATCTCCAAGCTTTCACAGAATTTAACTCTGCCAGGGGCTGTCTTACTCCCCGAAGAAACCCACTCAAAAGGATGGAATCAAAATGTGCTGGGAGCTCAGCTCGGCCACACAGCCTCCTCTGTCCCGTGAGCCTCCCTTCCCCGGCGGACCATGCCCTTCATAATATGCACCTCGTGTGGTTCTAAAGTGAGCGGTGAGGGTGGTCAGTGTTCCCCACCCTGCTTTCTCGGGCCCTCGACTGATTGAATCGCCAAAGACGGCCGGGGCTGGCCTTTCCTTCTTAGGAGGGGCTGCTCCAAAGTGGGTCCCCCAGATGCAGAGCCCCTCTGCAGGCTCCTCAGAGGCACGGCTGGGGGCTGGGGGCTGGGGAGGGCTCCGGGCTGCAGAGCTTTCCCACAGGGCCCAGGGCCCAAACGGCCTGCTGGAGCGAGCAGCTCAGCGCCGCATACCTGCCCCTGAGTTCCTGCCAAGACGCTCACATGTGCGTCTACTTCTGCTCGTAGCTATGGCAATCAAAACATGCAAAAGCAATACTTTTTGCACAATATCACATGTTGCTTAATGTTTGGACACTGATATTTTCTCCAGCTGGGTTTTTCTTAATTTAAGTCAACAAACCAATCTGGAAGCAAACATGTTGCTCGTGTTTGGGAACCAAACAAAAGTGATATGTAGCAGGAAGACTTAAGAAAAGCCTCAGGTGTGTGTATGCTCGGTGTGTGTGCCTGCTGGGGGATGACTTAGCCGCCGAGAGGCAAGGAACGAAATGGGACCAAGTCCCTGGCCCCTCTGCTCTGTCCCTCACCAGGAACGGTGCCTCTCGGGGAGAACCGCGCATGGACGAGAAGCCGCTCCAGCGGGATACCTGGAAGCCAGCAGAATAACTTCAGCCCCAGGAGCAGCAGATTCTCCCCTCCCTCCGCACCAGAGTTCAAGACAACGACCACCTGAAGCGCCTCCTCACGTCCTCAGACACAGGGCCACCTGCTCCGTTCGAGCACCCACACCCACAAACGAGCTCCACTCACCAGTAACCTGGGAAGGTGGCTCAAAACGCGGTGTCGAGTGCGAGGCTCTTTGAAGGTGCCCTACAACGCCGGCGCCGCATTTTCCACGATCAATCTTAACTAGTGTCCATGCAGAACTTTTCTCTTGTGGCTCTTCTCAATGAAAAAGCATGGAGAAAATTTTAAAGACTTTAAAGACTTGTTAATGACGTCCTTTCATCAGTCCGGGCGCCGTCAGGCTGGGCTCTGCGTCCAGCCGCGCCGCACTGTCCAGGGCCTTGCCCCAGGCCTCACCCCCCACCCGCCCAGCACACACCCTACGGAGCCGACCGGCTGATGGAGGCCAGACACGCTCATCTGTCGGCAGCTGGAGCCATGGGGTCCGAGCTCTCTGCCCAGCTGCCCTCAGCTGCTTAGAGACGTGTCGGGACCTGCAGTTTCTCCAGGCTCCGGGCCTGGCTTTCCACTGCCACCCCCTTTCCTTCAGACAGACAGACAGAAGGACAGACAGGAGCTCTGTTTAAATCTCAACGTCTTTCAAACTGATAACAGGCAAAATTGATGTGGGCTTCAGCTTCCTAAACACGAACTCTCAATCAAATGCTAGTGAACGAAAAAGAAAAAAAACATGCATGGGCTGAGGGAGGCCAAACAAAGAGAAATCCCCACCGAGGGCCCCCCACTGCCCTCTCTCCATGACCCCACCACCGGGACGGCAGCAAGAAAACACCCAAACGACGCACTCGGATTCCCAGACACATCACGGCACTCAGACCACAGAGCAAGGCTCAGTTTCCTGATTGGTCTTGTGGGGTAATCTTTTGAGTAAAATAACACTTTTTTCCTGTGTGTCCCAAATTAAGTCATTATCACTTCAGAGTCCTCCTATATGAGGCTTAAAACCAGAATCGCACTAAGATCTTTGGCAAGCTCTAAAGTGAACGATTTTCACATCGATTCAGCTGTGACGTCCTGCCTGCTCCCAGGGTGGTGGAGGTTTGAACCGGCACTGCTGTCCGTGCTGTCCGTGGTCTCAGCTGCGGGCGCCAGCCACCGAGGTGGGGCACGTGGGTGCCGAGCAGGAGGAGACATGGCCACCAGAGCCTGTCCGCCCCACCAGGGCCACCGCAGGGAGGACAAGTCCTCTGGAAACAGCACACAAACCCCACAGGGCTCCCGCGGGACTGAGCCACCACTTAGGTTTTTAAGCAACCTCCTTGTCAGGGTTTTATCCTCATATCGCAATTTTAAAGGAAGTAAGTTCTGGGATAACGCTGTTGCTCATGAATGGGTTAAGAAACAAAAATGGTTTCAATATAAACACACCTGCACTGGACAGGCCTGGCCACTAGAAAAAGGAGATTCTGGGTGAGCACACTGTGTGCAGGGAGACTTGGAAGAAAACGTGCACCCAAAGACATTCGGGAAGAAAGGACTTCCCTCTCTGGCAAATGATCGAGACACATGCGGGTTGTTCTCTAAGTGCGTCTGCTGGGTAGGAACTAGAAGTCCCAGGTAGGTTACCTGCAAGGTGAGCCTCCTTGCCTCCTGAATGCGCCCTGCCCGCGCCCTTTGTATCTAGAACTGCAAGAAGCCAATCCCATGGAGTCCGTACCTCCTCCGGAGCCTTCTGCCACGGCCCCCATCCAGCCCCCACTCTTACACTGCGGTGTTTCTTCTTTGGGCAGGCAGAAGGCAGACTTGTGCTGGTACTTGGTCCCTTGATGCAGCCACAGGATACGGTGGACGAGGGTGGGCTTCCCTGATGCTTCTGGTCCACGTGGGAAAAGGGACTGGAGAACACAGCCACCCTTTGTAACCCTGGGCTCCTGCCTGGCCGAGGGCATCTGCATCATGGACGGGTGGTTCTGCAAACACAAATACTGTCTCTGAATCTCTCATTATCTCGGTCTCCGGAAACGGGGGAGAACAGCGCACACCGGCCAAGCTGCTGTGCGGAGCCAGTGGTCCCGCGCCCGCCGGTCTCCAGGTCAGCGTTCAAAGCCCCCTGCGCTGCATGTTAGGGGAAACCGATCGGTGCAGGAGACCCGGGGCTGAGGCCGAAGAACACAGCTTTCTTGTCTCGACATTTCCTTTTATTTGGAAAATATTCTTGTGTTTCTTTGTGCCTTTCCTTTTCCTCTTTATTTCCATGAACGGTGCTGTAACCCTGAGCAGCGGTGGCTCTAGGCGACCGGCGCCGGCTTTTCATGTCGGCCTCTGCAGAGCTTGTCCTTGGAGCGGTACATGGCCGCGCCGGCTAGAGCCCGGCTGCTGCCTCTCTCAGCAGGAACCTCAGGGCATATATCAAGCCTGTTCTGACAGGGCCAAGGAAGCCCTGGGAGACAACAAACAGAGCGCGGTTGTGTACTACCCGAACAGGCGGAGCCGGGCCACGCGGAGCCACAGGGCCACCTCCCACTGCACGTGGCTGAGCCCCGCCGGGGGCTGGACCCTTGCAGGCTGTGCGCGGGTGGCTGTCCCGCCCCGGGCCCTCCCTCGGAGCCCACCTGGGGGTCTGGAGATGGCAGTGGGAGACACGTGGCACATAAGGGACCCACGCTTCCCCGGCCCAGAAGGTGGCCTGTGTGCCCAGCAGGCGGGTGGCACGGGACACGTGGAGCATCACCAGGGTCTGCCTCGTGCTCCCTGGGACCAACCCAGAGCAGCTTGGAGAGCTCCACCCTGTCCCCACTCTCAAATCCACCCTTAGACAGACAGTGGTGGCCGGGGGTCTCCCAACCACAGCCCTAGAGCACTGCTATGGTGCCCTCTATTGGAAAGCACTCAGACGAAATCCATACCCAGGCCCACTAGGAGAACCTGCCTTTGAGAACCAGTTTTCTGTTCTGCTCAGGGCAGAGCAGAACGGCAGAGCGTGATCATGTTTCTCCGTGACCGTCAGTTCCTGGAGAAAAGCATTTTCCTTACGGGATTTACAACACAACCACCTCCTCAGAACCCCAATGCAAAGTGTGCCCCAGATCCACACTCGTCTTCCCAACACGTCAGAAACCCAGGAACGAGCCCCTCTGCTCTCCCATGGAGATGCCAAGAGACCGTGCTTATAGTTCTCGAAGCTTGCCGACAGGCTCGATGCAGCAAGGCGGCTCAGGAGTCTGTCCAGAAGTCAGACCTCTACGCAGCTCACTGTGGGAGCAGGACGGCATGCTCCAAGACAGAAGCACGGAGAAGGAGCGAAATCAGAAGATAATGCAGTAATGGTCATAGCACTTTATTTTTGAGGGGAAAAATGCAGAATTTTGTTGATGTGATAAAAGGACATATTAAATCGCAAACTGGTGAGAAAAGCTAGAAGTCTCTTTACGTTAGGTACTTGTTCTTTTATAGGTGTTAACATGAAATATAAAATACACCCAAACTGTGCCCATCACAGGCTGTGTATCTGCCCCGGCGTTGAGTGACATGTACAAACCACCTGAGCTTCGCGACTGTGGTTTCCATCGTCACAGGAACCCCTGACAAAAATACAGCTTTCTACTGCACAGTGGGGTGCAGTTTATTTTCTCCATAGATCATAGGCTCTATTTTATTTATCCACATGCATAGCTACAAGTTCCCCTTATGCTTTTCAGGTAGAGTTAATTATAAAGCTAACATGACAACAGGATAATGAAGTGTCAGACCGACGTCCGTGGTGGATGCTGGAAATACTCCGGACTGCCCCCGGGGACAGGAGCTGACCCACCTTCTTGTGTGACCTCTGGCTTCCAGGCTCGGTCTTGGGGTGCCGGGGAGGAGAGGTCGGCAAGCCTTGTCACCTTCTGTTCAGGGCACACAAAGGTCAACGGTGTCGGGAGAGGGCCGGGGCCCGAGGCAAGACCCCCATAAAGGAGCCATTGCGACCGAACCCACCTCAAAGAGCTATTTGTTTTCCCAACTCGCTCTGGTGGGTGGTTCTTTTCTATTCGGCTGACACAACGCAAAATGGACGCTTCCTGCACTAGCTTTTCTGGTGGTAAGAAAAGCAAAGCTGGAAAACCTCCGTGAGCACCATTTCCAGGCGGCCCCTCGCCTTTAGGGAAGGTGTGAGTGGAAAACACCGGCCGGCAGCCTCAACGGCTGAGAGGACAGGGAGCCGGGGCGCAGGCCGGGGCGCCAGCTTCTCAGGGACACACGCGGCCGCGGACTGCGACAGGCCTGTGCGGGGGCCGGGGCGTGATGTGCCCGCCTTCCAGGACAGTGGCTCCCCTGGCCCGACAGACGTTAGAGACGGAAGAGCAGGGCGAGGATACACACTCACTACGAACAAGGGCCGGTCTTCCGAACTCGCTCTGCTGTGAAATGTAAAAACGAGAGAGAACACACACGCCACATCCCTCAGGACACGTCCAGCTCTTTTAATATAGCAGCGCCACCACATTGCTACTTCCAGCCTCGCTCACACGCTGACTCCTGCACGTACTCAATCCCGGCCAGCCGGCTGGGGGCTGGAGGGGCCGCCCCGCGCCCTGCGCCCGGTTCCAGCCGGATGGGCCCCCCCTGGATAGGTCGGCTTCCCCGCCAGGCGGCCTTCGTGGGCCAGCAGCCACTCCTTTGTGGCCAGTCCTCCGGAGTAGTTGCCCGCGGCTCCGCTACTGCAGACCACTCGGTGGCACGGGATGAGGATGGGCACCTGGAAAACAGGAAGCCATCCGCCATCAGTCGGGGTGCTGGGCCAACGAGGTCTCTTGCGTCACGAGCAAGGCCCCTGACCACCACTGACCTAGAGGGGCTCAGCCACGTGCAGGCCCCCAGCTGGCCGTCTCAGCCCTGCGCACCCCTTGGGTCTCTGAGGGTCTCAGTCTGGCCCAAGGAGCGACACAATGCCCCAAGGAAAATGTATGGCATATTCCAGAGAATCCCCTTACACTAGGATTTGGGAGAAAACTGGTAAGAAATTGATAATGGATGCTTACTGAGTTCAAAATTACATTTCCAAGTTATGGGATGGGATGCAAAATTGTCAAACATCTTGAGAAGTGACAGGAACCTTCAGGGAAGACCGCACTCAAACAAGGCATTGGCAAACGGGCTGCCAGCTGCTACAGTCCCCATGTTTTTATAAATAAAGTTTTATTGGAACACAGCCATATTATCTGTGGCTGCTTTGAAAGTCTAAACTATTTACCATCCGGCCCTTTATAGGAAAGGTTTGCTGACCCTGCTTCACGGGATGTCAGTCCCGGGATACCTGTCAAGTCGGAGAAGCTCTAGTCCTCACCTGTTCTCACCTGAGTGGCCACTGCTGCGGCCACCCACCCCTGGATGCCACTCACCTCCACAATCCCTCAGGACTCCAGACCCAGGGCCACACTCGTCCTCACCCCTCCACCCATCTCAAATAGCCTCTCACCTCTGGAGATAAACCGGGTGGTTAGGTGCTTGCCTTAGCCAACAGAATGGCTTCACTAAAAGCAAGGTCACCTTATGAAGAAAACAAACCCAAACATAATCCTACAAAGAGAAGCCAACTGGCGGTTAAAAGAACCCACTGCCGGGACCAGGAGCAGCTGTGCGTCACCAGGAAAGAGGTGCAGGCGGGGCTCTGTGCACCTCAGGCCTCCGCCAAACCCCACCAATCCGACTTACTGGCAGCTCAGCACGTTGCTGTCCCCGGGAAGCACGGGCCGGCCCGAAGCCCCAAAGGAGGAGGGCCCAAATTGCAGGCAGGTCTCCCTAGCAGACACTGAATGCCCCAAGGCCAACAGGACCCTCTCCCAGTGCCCAGCAAGTTATTCTGCCCTTGCCTGGAGCCGCCACAGTGCAGACCTGTGGGTGTCTCATACTCCACATCTAAGACTGGATGCCCGGGCTCACAGGTGCTGGATTCCAGTGGGGGTCACGGTCACATGGGTGGGACATGATTCCCACAGCCACACACAGGCCAACAACCCTACCTAACACACTCCTGGGAGCCAATCCTGCCAGGGGAGGAGACCTCTGTTCTCTCCAGAGGTGGGAGGCTCCTTTGCTGCAGCTGCCCCCAGGGGAATGCCTCGGTCCTCCTCCCATGGCCTGGGCTCTACAGACAGGCGCTCCAAGGATACCTACTGGCAGACCTGCTCAGTGTCTGTTCTCAGGATGGAGTCCACTATAGAGAGTGGGCACAGTGAGCCTTGCCCTTGCTTTTGATTTCCACATGGCAGGACACCTACTGTCAGGAGGGACATGCCCGGCCTTGTCCACCCCCCATGGGGAGGAAGACTCACTGACCAGCCATCTTGGGAGGAAGGGGTGAGAATGCCCAGCTCAGCACCCTGAGAGGTCCTGCGGGGGGGGGGGGGCGGTGCTGTCTGCCCCACAGCACAGATGTAGTCAGCAGGACCTGCCCCTGCTAGGGCTGGTTCCAGCACAGTGGGGTCTAATTCCAGGCCAATTCCTGGGAAGCCCACCAGGGCCATACCACCTCTAGTTTAGCCTTTATCCTAATAAAGCTAATACCCGGATGTCCTTTATCCATTTCTTAGCTGGCCCAGAACACAGAAGGAAAGGAAAGGGATGGGAGGTACAGAGGGGAGAGGAGTGTGTCTTGGGCTGTGGAGCTCCCTCCGTGGGCAGCACACAGCACAGCAGGGACGGCCCCACGCCTGGGCCACTCAACAGAAGGGTGCACGTGGTGTTCCCACTGCAGGGGCTCTGGCAGATGAATGGTCATTTTGCTTAAAGATCCCAACCAGCAGTTACTTAGAACCTGAGGGACTTCCGAGGATGGAGGGTACAGCGGATTCTCAGCAGAGTTCAAGCCTCTGAGGAAAGGGTCTGCCCAGGAGTCCCGGGTAAATCAGCCTTCATTCCGAAGTGGCTCCATCTCGACTGGGCTGACGGGGCACAGGGGGTCAGTCACTGAAGGCCCAGGACGTGCTGGGTGACAGTTCTCAGCATCGTGCAGAGCACAGCTCCACAAGAACAGAACTGCCAGTGAGCACCAACTGCAGGAGCAGGCCCAGCTCCGGAGACTGAGCTGGGGCAGGAAGAAGGGCACAGCTCCTCAGCAGACCCCACCCTGGGACACAGGATGTACCAGGGACCATTCGGCGTCCGGCCCCCGTCCTGCCCCTCTGGGTGCACTCACATAAGGCTGCCGTGCCCCCAGGGTCCTGTGAAGAAAACGGCCACTCCCGCAGGGGCCCAGAGGGTGAGGGCTTCTTGGTCTCCCTCGACTGGGTCCGCAGCTCAACAGAAAGAAGATCCGCATCACCCACCCCCAAGCTCCACCTCCAAAGACCTGAGCTGGACAAAGCGACCAGTCGCCAGTTGGGTGAGTTTCTAGAAGAGTGGCTGAGCACACATACCTGGAGGCTCTTCTTGTGGTATCTGGCCGTCCTCTGGCCATCGTCTGTCTCAGCTCGCCACACAAACCACCTACCTGCCTGGCGCGTGCCCTCAGTGGGCCCCAAGCTGCACCTGTCCCTGGGCAGATGGCATGGTCCCCAGTTCCGTCCCAGATGCAGCACTCAACAGGGCCCCGGGGATAGCATGCTCTGCGGCTGGTGTGGTCCAGCACATGTCCCTGACAAGCCGCAGGCCAGGCATGATCAGCCCCGGGGCACATTCCATTGCTTGCCCAAGTCCACAGGCAACGTAGGGGCAAAGAGAGGATTCCAGCTCAGCGGAGGAAGGACCCGGTGCCCATACTTCTGGCCGTGACACCAGCTGCCCGAGGCGGATTGCTGGGCACGGCCCGGGGTGCTGGCCAGCCCTGCAGGTCATCTGGCTTCGGTGGTGGGAACCTGACTTCTCCCACATCACACACGTCCCGATTCTGACCAGAAGTTTGGGTTGCCATGGGAACGCACGCAGTCTCAGGGTGGTCTGAGGACGAGCAGCGGGGTCGGGGGGGTTGGGGGGGGCGTGGCTTCCTCCCAGCACCACTTCACGGACTGAGAGCGACACCACTACCCGGCCCCGCAAGCAGCTTGCAATCCCCATCATGTTGGAAGGAGAAGCCGACAATTTTCAGGATGGAATATTGACTCTGAATGAGGGTTTTAATGCAATACAACAGTCACATTAGTAACTGCTCTGAGGACATGATCAGATAATACACAACTTAAGCTTTGACTGATGAAGAGAGAGAGATTTAATTCAAGTTAGGCTCCCAAACATTTAGGCTCCAATTCAATTTTCCTACTTAAGAGCAGACTTCACGAGTGTGCTTTGATTTTGCTGCCCTGCTCCCCGAGCTGTGGAATTACAAAAGGTGGCCCAGGAACTCTCCAGCCCTGCGTGTCACGCGGACCACAGCACGGTGGTCGCGGAATGACAGGGATGCTGACCACCCCGGCCAGGCTTCACCTTGTGCACGCAGCGATGGGGAGCAGGGACTCACCGAAGACGTGCTGTTTTTGTTACTAGAAACAGGGAACACGGCTTCTGTTTGTGTTAATTTTGGTGGCAGATTCAGACTACTGAAATAACGAAAGCTGCCAAAATTTATTGGAGCCCTAAGGACATTTCAAAGGATCCGTACCCTCTTATACCCTCTCCTTTAAAGCCCCATGCTGCATAAAATGTAATTTTTATCAATAAGCAAGCAGCTCATAATATCACAGCTGCATTGAAATCTTCATGCTGTGAAATCTAATTCATCCAATACGTGAATCCATCACTTACACAGACCCTTTCTCAAATGCTATAAAACTTCCAAACCCATAGATTTGTCTCCAACAAAAATAACACGAAGGGGCCTTTCAATCAATAACGGAATCCCTCTGATTCTGGAGCTGGCTGAATATTTTTCCCAACTTCGCCTTTGTTCTCGTGGTAGTAGCCCACAAGGGAGAGAGCTTGTTTTCACTCGCGGCCTCATCAATACCTAAATCCTGGTGAGCAAGTGACATGGAGAAGCTGTAATCAATAGTTCCCTGTGCGTTTTTTTCTTCTGGTCAAATGGTTCAGCCCCACTGACAGCCCTGACACTTAGAACATGATGCTAAATCTTTATCAACAGCCATCTGGGTGACTGGCAGAACAAGACTCGGGGGGTCATTAACGCTCATGGCAATCTGTGAATAAACTAACTCTTCAGGAATGCGTTTGTTTAGAAAAAAGTGGGGAAACTCTCTGTGCAATGTATCGATTGCCTTTGAACTGCATTTAGCACATTCCGTCTGAGGAGGAGGGAAGGGTGCTTTTGTGGGGGGCTGCCCATGAGGCGTCTTCCGTCTGACCTACCAGGAAACGGACCCTTCTCCATGGTGGGTGGGAGCACGCAGCTTCCAGACGGCTGCCAAACCAGCTCACCTGGGCGCTATAGCGAGTTCTTTGTGGAAAAGTTGGAAAAATCACGTGCTGAGGATGGGACCAGACCGCTGCACAGCGACAGCCATCCCCTCCCCTGGTGGGGAAGAGAACCCCACGCCCACAGCAAATGCTGTAAAGTGAATCAGCACATGCTCGTGTTCACTGCAAGCCACCCAAGGAATTAATGCACAACCCGCTTCGTGGTGCTTTGCCACATTCCAAACCCATTTTTCACTCTCCTTCCTGAAATGCACAATTGCTCTATTCAGCCCGAACAGAGAGAGATTATCAATGAGTGCGTCTCCACGATGCTCAGTCGGCGCTGGAGCGCGGCGTGGGCTGTGCGGCCGGGCCTCCTGCTGCCAGCGCCAAGGAAGGGGGCGCCCACGTGGGACGGCCACGTCGGTCGTGGTCCAGGCCCCGGCCAGGGCCCCCTTCTCCCCCAGGTTCCTGGGTCGCCTCTTGGATGCTCTGCGGTCCATACCAAGGAGGTGTTAAATCAACTTTAAGGAAGCCCCTGGGGGTCTGCGGGGCTCCCCGGGAGGCCGAGCTGAAGCTCGGGAGGCGCCTGCAGCCGCCAGAGCCTCTGCCACCACCTCAGGCCGAGGGGTCCGGACGAGTCGTGTGCAGCGCCCAGCGAGAGACCCCCGGACGGGCCCCCAGGGCTCGCCTCCAGCCTGGTGGCTGTGGGCACAGGAGGGCGCCGGGAAGCGGGGCCGGGAGCCTGCCCGGTCCTCCCGCCTGGTGTCCTCACAGCCCTTCTCCACTTGGGCACGAGACAGGGATGTCAATACGTGGACTTTATGGACATTAGAGTTTTAAGCCTTGTGAGATCCGATTTTATAAATTTCCGTGACTGGGGCCATATTTGAACAGAGACATTCATAGAGATTAATAGCAGGAGGAGAGAGTCGTGCTGGTTGCTGAACAATAAATGTTTCTGAATATTGCCACGAGCGTGATCGCTGAACAGTGACGGCGTCTCCACGGCACAGAGTGAGGAACTGTTGTCAGCACGCGAGGCAGGCGATGGGCCACCGCCGTCCATGCGCCCCCGGCAGCGCGTGTTTGCAGAGCACCAAACGGGAGGTGTGCCCCCGCGCGGGGGGGGCGGGGCACCAGTGCGAACCGAATCTCACCTCCGGGAGCGAGCAGAGTGAGCCACTCTCCACAAAGGGCACGAGGAGTAGACACTTGGCCTGCAGGGGGGACAAAGATCTGGGACCGAAGGAGAATTTGCCCTGGACACGGCGACCGCGGGACGCGGACAGCCAGGCAGAGCCCTGTTAGCCGCTAGCGCGCTTCTCACAGGCGTGACATGCAGCCGCGTCCCGCAGCGTCCCAGCTGTCGTTTTATCCTGGGCGGAGGTGCTCAACACCTGGGAGAAGATGGGGGCCCTCCCAAGGAACGCAGCGGTTCACACTTCAGCGGGAAACGTAAAAAAATCACTCTAGGATCTGATTCAGAATCACGCCGCATGCACGGCAAGCCCTGTGCCCTTAGCACGTGGAGGGGACTACTCGGAGGACACGGCGGGCCACAGTGCGCTGAAAACACAACTGCTGCGAAACAGAACAGTGGCCGGGCTCACGAGCCACCGTCACCAAGGACTCGGGGCGCAGAGAGGCGTGGGGTGGGCAGGACCGGTTGTCCATATCACACACTGCTCCTGACCGTCTGGGATATCGATACGGCAGAGAACTCTCCAGATTAGATGAACAAGACATGCGATCCACTATGAACCTGCCGGGGTCGCTTCTTAGACAAAAACAAGGCAGTCTTGTAAACACTGGGGCTCTGCCCTCAGGCAGCCGGGACCGAGCAGCATCTGGTGGGAGGGGGCGCGATCGCTGCCTCTCCCCGGTGAACAGGGATGAAAACATACAGCAAAGCTACAGCAATTTTAAAAAAAGTGAGGTCTATCTGATCTAGTAGTTTCCTATCCCAGGATGTGATGGTCCTATTTCCTCCTCCTGATAGGATGGCACGCTTCTATCACATCAGAGACTCTCCCACGGCTCCAGGGGAAATCGTTACGGAGGCGCTAGCAGGCCCCGGCCGGGCACTGGCGGGGCTAACAACAATAGGAATATTCCGGGTCTCACTCGGTTGTGTGGGGTCCCCCAGTGAACCTGGCTGCTCTGTGGACGGGGGCACCATGCCACGGCCTCTTCCCCCACTCACGTGGACGTGCTGAGAAGGACGGCCTGCTGTCCAGGCGTAGGTGTGTCCTCTGTCCTCCTGGGGACAACAGCCCTGCGGCCACCCCACACAGGCCCTTCCTCGGAGAGTCAGGCTTTGCCTTGAGTGAATCTCCCTTTCAGCAAAATCCAACCACAGATGCACAGGAGGGACAAGGACACAAAAGGGCTTGGAGACGGAGCCACCCCCTGGGGAAGACATGCCCAAATGCGGTGAATCACCCCCGTTCCCAAGGCGCAGGCCCTGGTGTCAGATCTCCAGCCTCCCTAAGGGTCAGGCACCCCGGGACGTGTCTCCTTCTGAGCGATGCTCCACATCGTCAGCCTGTCTGTTTTGTTTCCGGCTGCAGGCCTGGCCCCTAGACGAGTGTCTGCACCTGCGAGGAAGCCTGTACACCCGGTTACTGGACGAATGAATGTCCACTCAACAGTTCCTCCAGGCTTTGTCCTCCTTGGTCCTGCCTCTGACAAGGGGCTCCCGTGGTTCCAACATGCATGGCGGGGGGTGCTTTTGTGCGAAAACTTCCTGATCACCCTCACCAGAGACGGGGGCCAGGGGCACAGACCTACCAGTGACCCCCATGCCTCTTTGGTTGGGGGGCCATCACAAGCCCTTCCTCTCCTCCTCACCCAGCGTGGCTCCGGCTGCCTGGGGGACACGCTTACCTCACGCGGCCCCTGAGCGCAGCGCCCAGGCCCACCCACCAACTGCGGCCAAGCTGACATCATGCTGACCGCAACTTACGGGATTGCTCCTCATCGCTCCGCCCACGGCCCGCGCTGCTCTGGGGTTGCCTGCCAGGGCTGCGAGTTGCTGGTAAGAAACCGTGTCTCCAAATTTCACAGCCTCCAGCAGCTT
Organism: Leptonychotes weddellii; assembly: GCF_054177405.1. Lineage (NCBI taxonomy): Eukaryota > Metazoa > Chordata > Mammalia > Carnivora > Phocidae > Leptonychotes > Leptonychotes weddellii. Next base: position 2,615,494 of record NC_138374.1, read on the forward strand.
CCACAACACCTGTGCGGTGAATGAATCTGAAAGGCAGAACACAGAATGACGTTATGTGGACAAAGGGCTCCCACAGGTCTGATGTAAAGAGCTGCCAGTCCCGAAACAGAAAACACACCACAGAAACAGAGGTGTTACCCTCAATTAAAGCACGGCCTTCACGCATGGTCCCATCGGCATGTCCCCAGCACCGCGCGGGCTGGCCCCTTTGCAAGCACCCCACAGCTGTGCACCCAGAGCTGCAACTTCCTCCCATCTTCCCCCGGTTCCACGTGGGACCGTGTGATGCTCTCTCTTCCAGGACCTGCGTGGGCCAATTCACAAGCAGCTCAATTACTAAGCACAGAAGGCCCTGCCTGCCTACTGACTTCAGAACCTTTTACGCCACTGGTTAATGTCCACCTTCAGCTGGGACACAGAAGGGACAAGAAGCCCCGGGCTGGGCTATGACTTATGCTAGCTGCCCACAACCAGCAGCAATCAGGCTCAGAATGCCAAACACCACGGTCCACGGGGCTGGTGGTGACCTTGGCTACAGGCATCTGTAATGAACAGGGCAGCAAAAATAAAATAACTTTATTCCCATTTTAATTGACTAACCACATCAAATTGCATTTGCTCTTCATCCCGCTGCAGGAATGAACAGGCGAATGCACGAGGACGTTCTCTCCTTCAGCCTCCAGGTTTTAGAGCAGCTTCCCAGGCTGTGAAAGAGGCTGGTGTGAATCGATACCTATTGTCTTTCCAACGGGAACACAGGGACCAGGAGCACTGGACAGGGAGCGGCATCCCCCACGGTGGGGGCACCGAGCCCTCCGGGGGCGGGAGTTCTCGGTGGCGACAACAAAGGGAAGGCTTCCAGGAGCAGCGGCGGCGAGCCGGAGTGCGTCCGTAACGGGACTAATTACACTCAGTGCCAAGCCGGCAAAGTGCGATTTGGTTCTTAAAGGAAACACACCCTTACATGCATGTTAAATAATAAAAATCACTTCTTAACTGAACGGAATGATAATCACTTCACTGGAAAAAAAAATCTGTTTAGTCTTTATTATAACATTAAGCAAATTAAACATCAGCATAATCCAGGTGATCCTAGAACAGGGTCATCAAAGAAATTAACTTTGTTGTTCATTAATTTACATGGATTAGTAGAGGGCAAAAAGATAGCAAATGTGCTCTAGTTTTTTATGATATAATTTCAAACTGTACACCATTTGTGGCAGGAGGGTGACTTTGGGGTTAATCAGACTGATTTGTCCTTTTAATTGCTTTCTATTCAAAGAAAATTCATTAGATAATGTTCTCTTCAAAATTCATGAATCAATTTAACTGAAGAAACCACATTAACAGCTTTGGGTTCATTAGCACATGCAGTTGTGTTACTGGGTGATTGCTCGGAGGGTTTCCTTAGGCAAACACACTCTGTTTACTGTGATTTCTTCAGAACAGGTTTTGGAATCAAACTGTTCATCATTATCATTGTTGCTGTTGTTGTTACGCCTCACTTAAAAACAAACAAACAAAAACACAAAAAGAACAAAAAAAGAGAAGGCCGGGCCGGGGGCCTGGTGATGACGTGGGGAGGAAGCGATTTCGGGGCGTCGGTCTTAGACAAGCAGCCAGGAGGGAGACCGTGCCCGGTGCAGAGGCCCGTCGCCGAGGCCCGTCGCCTGCCTTCCTGGGAGAGCGCGAAGTCGTCCGTGTTTGTTCTCTGGGACGCCGCCAGGATTTCCAGGAGAAGAGCCTGGAACTGTACCGGACCTGGAGGACCAGGGTGAGAGGTGCCTGCGCGAGCTTCCCTGAGGCACAGACGCTCCCGCGCCAGCCCCGACCTGCACCGGGAGCCCGGGCCACGCCACCAGCGCCTCCCTTCCCAGGCATCAACGTGTCGTATAATAAAACATTCGTGTGTCTGTGTATGAGCACGGAGTTTATCAAACATTTGCAGCTTCGCTGTCAATTTTTCATGGGAAATAATTTCTCACCTTGTACATACCGTGCAACATATTAGGAAAAATAGCTTCAAGAACGCAATATTTAGCAATCAAGCACATCGTTTTATAAATGTATCTGAAAACTCAATTTCACCCTGTAGGGAGCAAATGCATTAATTAGTTTGAGCAGCTCTCAGCGACAGTGCCTTTAACCCTAACCTGTGCAAAATCAGAGGATGAAACTGCTCTCCTTTTGAGGAGGGGCTGGTACTTTCAGTTGTTAAAGATCATTCTAAAACGTAGTAAAACCTGCTCATAAAAATTAACATACGTGGATGTGGAAAATAGATTTCCTGGAGGTTGAGGTGTCCACATAAGTCCGTAGCACTGGACCAGCATTTCAGATGGCCCAAAGGGCAGCCATCAGATGATGAGGCTTCTCTCTCCCATTTACGGCCTTCCCCAGGGAGTGACCCCAGAGCCGTGTGGAGCGGCCTCTGCCCGCCACATTCACCCTCTCCTCCTCCTCCCCATCCTTTCTCCTGCCTCTCCTGGCCTCCCAGGATGGCCAGCTGGGCCGTGTCATGTGGTGGGGCCAAGGTTGGCCCTGCTGGAGGCCGACTGGCTGCTCAGAGCTCCCTTACCTTAAGGAGGACATAGCCATTTTCATTTCCGTGTGGGTGGCCACTTGCACGTGCCCACCATGAACACCCAACCCGACCAAGACTGCTTTCTGCATCCTCTCTAGGTGGACTGTAGTTCATCAGCCACCCAGGGGCTGACGAGGTGCTTTTCCAACACTGGCCATGAAGGACGTCATTCCACGTCGTGGACACCGGGGTTTTATGTGAGCTCTTCTCACGCCACTTGTGGGAGTCGAGATCGGGGAGCCTTCTCTGGTGCACCCAGACTGACTCAGCCAAGTGTGGCTCTGATAAGGGTGCCAAGATAGGTAGGCAGATACCAACTCCACACTGTGGCTGGGACGGACTGACCAGGGCCAGGGTCTTCCTTCCCCTGGGCCTCTGCCTCCTCCCTGGTGACAAACACCGTCGTGAGAGCTCCAGGGACAGACATGTCCTGCACCCCATGGCACACTGTCAAGCTTGAGCACCGCTGGTTAGCGGCAGGGCTGGGCCCAGAGACCGTTCTTTTTAAAACCAAGGCTGAGACTCAGCTACTTCTTCTCCAGTGAGGGAGAGCACCATGCTTTTGAATTCTTGGGGGCAGACTCATTCTTTCAAGGTGCCCTTTGTTGTAGGGTGCAGTTTCTGCCAGAGGGCCGTCTTTCAGCTGCCCTGGGGCTTCGGGGCTTTGCACCACCGGGCTACAGCCAGGTGGCACATGCAGGTGCACACACACAGGAGTGCCTGGCGCCCACACAAGGCTGGCTGCCCCCTGGGCCCTGCCAGCAGAGCGTCGCAGTAGCTCTCCTGGGGCTGGGCAGGGTGCTGCCTGCAAGGGTCTGTGAAATCGATTTGCCACGTCTCTGTGGGCAGAGCGCGGAGCCCAAGCTCCTGCAGGATTCCCTTGCCGTGGCATCCAATGGCCGGGTATCCATGGCACAAACCGTAACTATCTGATAAGTTTTCAAGTTTCCAAGGGCTTTTCACTTCCAGGATGTGCCTTCTTTTGCCCCTGGCATAGAGGGAGTGCCCAGGCTGGCCCCTAGAGTCCCAGACAACCTGGGGGTGTGAAGCCAGTTCTCTGACCCAGGGGAGAGTTTTGATAAGATGCGTCCTGAAGCACAAACAGAGCTGACGTGACCTGATGCTGCCTGACCATTTGCAAAGCCAGGACCGACAGTCCAGGAATGAGCCTGGGAGGAAGCACAGGAAAATGAAAGGGAACAGGGAGCATGTCCACCAGGTTTTCTGTGGGTGGCCTTTCCAGAATCTGGGCAGAATGCAGAGGGCTGTGGAAAGCAAACAGGAGCAGGCAGACTGGGGAAGAGGACAGGAATCTGAGGAAACACTGAAATGATACATGCGTGTACCATCTCACCTGTGTTCTGCCCAGCCCAGACTTACTGCGGCCTGAACCCTGAAGGAGCCGCCGGTGCACACGGAGCACCCAGGAGCTCTCATCCACCCTGAGGAGGGAGAAAGGTGTCCTGATGCTCAGAGTGGAGGAATCGCCCACTTTCTGGTATTATCTCTGAAGTCTTGCACCACAGCCCCCAAGCAATCCTGAGGCTTATGGTCCTTTCTGCTGGGAGAGCTGGGGCCCCACAGGTGGGCAGGCCCCTACTGCTTTTCTCCGTTGTCTTCTCAGTGCTCGGCTCCATATGGAGGTGCAGTCCTAGGAAGTGTGTGGCAGAGTGGGGTAAGTAAGGTCAAATCACGACTGGGGACCAAACGGGATCTCTGAGAGCTAGAAAACAGCAGGAAGACTGTGGACAGGGAGGAGCTTGGGAAAGCACACTGATAAGTTGTTTGTAAATCCCTGGCCTCAGCCCTGACCTGTGCACGTGTGGATCTGACCCTGAATCAAAGACTTGGAGAACTGAGGGAAGGGTCCAGACTGGCCACTGACGGACTCACAGGTCGGCAGACTTAAAAAGGACGTGGACCCGGAAACCACAACCTGCAGAAGCCTGGTCAGAACTCAGGAGCCGAATCCATCCTCCAGGCTGAGCGCCTCCTCAGCAAAAGAAGCGCTGCTATACACTGGACTCCCATGAGACTCAGCCCATGATAGTCAAAGTGATCAGGATACAATCCAAAATGACTTCGCAAACAGAGCAAACAAAGAATCAGAAAAACCTCCACTCGTCTTAGGAAAGATAATCAACAAACATCAAGGCCGAGATGACACAGGAGTTGGAACCACCTGACAACATTTTCTCCCTGGTGTTTTGAGGATTAACTGACAAATACAATTGTAAGATATTGAAAGTGCATGATGTGATAATTTCACATACATTGTCTGATAACGTTAAAGGATCTATAGTAAAAATGCTGCAAGAAGGGAAAATACCCTTGAAACAAATGAGAAGATGCAAAGTTTCAAAGAAATACAAGTTAAGAATCAAATGGAAATTTAGTTCAGAAAAACAGGAAATGTAAACACTGCATGGTCTCAATAGCAGAATGGAGATGCCAGAGGAAAGAGTCAATGAACTGAAGTCAACAGAAGTTATCCGATCTGAAAAAGAGAAAAACATGTTAAAAGCAAACAACAAAAACCCAGAAAGTACCTTGGGGACATGTAGGACAAAGCCAAAGGTTTAACAGTCGTGTTATTGGAGTTCCACAAGAAAAGGAACAAGAGTATAGTGTACAAAACAATTTGAAACCAATTATAGCCAGAACTTTTCCAATCTGGCAGAAGATATACAAGGACAGCTTTAAGAAGCCTAGTAAACCACAAACAGGACACACCCAGAGAAATCTACTCCCAGACATATCCTGATGAAGCTGGTGAAATCTAAAGACAAAAAAAAATCTCAAAACCAACCAGAGAAAAATGTTATTTATAGAGGAACACGGATTTGAATGACTGTAGAATTCTCATCAGAACCACGGAGGTCAGACGGAGGTAAAATAGCAATTTTAAAGTGCTGAAAGAAACTCAGAATTCTATATCCAGTTAAAAAAAAAACACAAAAAAAACTCTTCACGGGGCGCCTGGGTGACTCAGTCAGTTAAGCGTCTGCCTTCAGCTCAGGTCATGATCCCAGGGTCCTGGGATCGAGCCCCGCATTGGGCTCCCTGCTCGGCGGGGAGCCTGCTTCTCCCTCTGCCCCTCCCCCTGCTTGTGCTCTCTTGCATCCTCTCAAATAAAAAAATGAAATCTTAAAAAACACCAACAAAATTCGGAAGGGAAATTGTTTAAAAAAAAAAAAACCACCAAAAATTCTTCAGAAATAAGGCTAAAATAAAGACATGTTCAGATAGAAACAAAGATCACACACTGCCAGCAGACAGGAGCTGGAATTGCTGAAGGAAGCTCTTTAGCAAGAAGGGACGTGAGACTGGAGGGGGCAGCAGTAAAGGCAGAGCAAAAGCAATGGTAACTTTCTGGCGAAATATCACAGACTGTTCTTCCGTTGAGTTCTTTAAAATATATTTGACGACTGAAAGTAAAATCATTAACATTATAAGATTTTCAGTGTATGTAAGTGCAAAACATAAGACACTGTAACAAAAAACAAGAGAGCCCAAGGATCTGTATGTGGTAAGGTGGTCAATACAAATTCCAGTTAGACTGTGAAAGGTAAGTATATAAGTATTGTAATCCCTATAAACAGATAATAGAGTCAAAAACCTAACAGATAAATGAAAATGCTAAAAAAAAAAAAAAAAAAGTTAGAGCCCAAAAGAAGGGAAGGGGAAAGAGAAATGAAAAAACAAGACAGAAAACAATTATGTAATAGTAATATAAAAGAATAAGAAAACAAATGAAATAAATGTTACATTTGGATAGAAATTCTATCATATTACTAATTACATTAAATGTAAATGGTCTTTCTTTACCAATAAGGTAAGAGTGCCAGATGGATTGAAAAAAATAACCCAAGTATGTGCTGCCTATAAGAAATTCACTTCAAAGAATAGATACAGATGGCTTAAAACTAAAAGGATAGAAAAAATATACCATGTAAATAGTAATCTAAGAAAAGTAATTATCAAAGTAGATTTAAGAGCACAAACAATTTCTAGGGGTAAATTAATTTTTACAATTACATAGTGACAAAAGGGACAGCTCACAAAGATGACATGGCAACCCAAAACATTTATGCACCTAAGAGAATTTCAAATACATAAAGCAAAAACTGACAAAAGTGAAAGGAGAATCTGACCAACCCACAAACATATGTGGAGATTTCACTTCTCTCTAACAGAAGTAGTTGGCAGAAAATCAAGGATACAGAAATGAAAAACACCATCAACCAACTGGTTTCAATTGACACTTACACAACACTCTACCCAATAACAACAGAACATATCTTCTTTTCAAATGCACACAAAAAACTGACCAAGATATACCATATTCTGGGTCATAAAACAAACTTTAACAAATTTAAGATAATTGAATTCATTCAAGTCATAGTCTCTGATCAGAATGGAATTAGACTAGATATAAGAACAGAAAGATAACTGGAAACCTCGAAATAGTTGGACAGAAAATAAGGCACTTTTATTTTTTTACTTATTTATTTTTAAAGATTTTTTATTTGAGAGAGTGAGACAGTATGTGCATTCACAGTGGGGAAAGGCAGAGAGAGAATCTCAGGCAGACTCCCTGCTGAGCCTGGAGCCCAATGCAGGGCTCAGTCTCGTGACCCTGAGATCATGACCTGAGCCAGAATCAAGAGTTGGACGTTTAACCCACTGTGCCACCCACAGGCCCTAAAAATAAGGCAAAAAAAAAAAACAAAACAACAAACCCAAAAACCACAACACAATACACTGAATTGAATGAAACTGAAAGTGCAGCATATTGCAATTCATAGGATACAGCTGAAGCAACAGAGGGAAATATGTAACATTAAATTCATATTTTATTTATTTTTTAAATTCTTTTAAAGATTTATTTATTTATTTGAGGGAGACAGAGAGATCGCACATGTGTGTGCACAAGCGGGAGGGGCAGAGGGAGGGGGAGAGAGAATCTCAAGCAGACTCGTGTGGAGCATGGAGCCAAACATAGGGCTCGATCCCAGGACCCTGAGATCATGACCTGAACCAAAACCAAGAGTCGGAAGCTTAACCAACTGTGCCACCCAAGCACCCCTTATGCATATATATAGGTCTCAGATTAATAATCTAAGCTTCCAATTTAAACAAGAGCAAAACAACAACAAACAAAAAAACAAACACCCAAAGAAGGAAATAAAGGAAATAGCAGAAAACAATGAAATTGAAATAAGAAAAATGATAGAGTAAAATACATGAAAACAAAACTGGCTTCTTTGAAAAGATCAATAAAATTGATAATCCTTTAGCAAGTGATATAAAAAGAGAAGAAACAAGGTATCAACATTAGACCTAAAAGAGCAGATGTCACGACTGACTTCACAGATATTGACTGGAGAATGAAGTATACCTACAAATACCTCTATGCACAACATTCAACAGCACAGATAGAATAGACCAATGTATCAACACCTACAAACTACCAAGTCACATCCAAGATGATGCAGATAACTGGAACAGTCCTGTAAGTATCAAAGAACTTGAACTCAAGAGTTTAAAATCTTCTGAAATCACTAGGGCCAGATAATTTCACCAGTAAATTCTATCAAACACTTAAAGAAGAAATACATCAACTCAGGATAATCTTTTATAGAAAACAGAAGAGAAGGGAATACTTCCTAAGGCATTTTATGAGAATGGAAAACCAGAAAACCTGAAAAAGTCAGAATCCAGAAAAGTACAGATTAATATTTCTCATTAACATATATGCAAAAATTCTCAACAAAGTACTGGCAAATCAAATTCAGGAATATATAAAAAGAATTAGACAGCGGGGCACCTGGGTGGCTCAGATGGTTAAGCGTCTGCCTTCGGCTCAGGTCATGATCCCAGGGTCCTGGGATTGAGCCCCGCATCGGGCTCCCTGCTCAGTGGGGGGCCTGCTTCTCCCCTTCCCTCTACTTCTCCCCCTGCTCATATTCTCTATCTCTGTATCTTGAATGAATAAATAAAAAAACTTAAAAAAAAAAGAATTAGCAACATTAAATGGAGTTTGTCTGAGAAATGTAAAGCTGATTCAATATTTGAAAAATGAGCCTATATATAAAGCTACAGTAATCAAGACAGGGTGTATTAATGAAAGAATAGATACATAAATTAATGAGACAGAATAGAAACAGATCCACCCAAATACAGAAGCAAAGGCAATTCAATGAAAAAATGACAGTATTTCCAACAAATGGTTCTGGAACAATTGGACAGCCATATGCCAAAAAAAAAAAAAAAAAAAAGAATCTAGATACAGACCAGGCATCTTTCACAAAAACTAAAAATGGATCATAGGCTTAAATCTAAAAGGCAAAATTATAAAACTTTCAGAAGATAATACAGTAGAAAAATCTAGGTGATTATGGGTTTTGGGGGAAAGTTTTTAGACACAGTATGATCCATGAAAGAAAAATAGTTGGACCTTATTAAAATTATTTTCTCCTCTGTGAAAAGTGCTGTTAAGATATTGAGAAGAAGAAAAGCCACAGGTTGAAAGAACATATGTGCAAAACACATATTTGATAAAGGACTTGTAACCAAACTATACCAAGAATTCTTAAGAACTCAACAATAAGAAAATAAACAACCCAATTATAAAATGGCAAAAGAATATCTCACCAAAGAAGATATACAGATACAAATAAGCATATGAAGCGATTTTTAAAAGTATTGGTCATCAGGGAATACAAATTAAAACAATGAGATATAATTATACACCTATTAGAATGGCCTCACAAAGAAACCCCCAATTTTGACAGTACTGATTGCTAATGAGGATGTGAAGTGATAGGGATATTCATTCACTGCTGATGAAAATGCAAAATGGTACAGCTACTTCGGAGAAAATTTGGCAGTTTCTTACAAAGCTAAACAGAAGCTTATGAGATGAACCAGTAATTGCACTCCTGAATATCTACCAACTTATCTGAAAACCTATGACCACACAAAAACCTGCATATGAATGTTTACAGCAGCTTTATTAACTTATTGGTAAAAACTGGAAGCAACTAAGATGTCCTGGGTAAACTGGGTAAATGGGTAAACTATGGAATATCCATATAATGGAATATTATCCAGTCATACAAAGAGTGAACTATCAAGCCCCCAAATGACATGGAGTTATCTTAATGTATATTGCTAAGTGAAGGAAACAAGTCTGAAAAAGCTACATACTGTATGACTATGTGACATTTTGGAAAAGGAAAAGCAACAGACACAGAAAAACCTTATATGCAATATGTGCAAATTAACACCAACACACAAAAAAGCAATTGGAGGATCCCAGGAATGAGTGCAGACTGTGACAAGAGAATCTAAGTGTATTACAACTTATGAACATAAGAACAACCCCACTAAAGTTGGTGGGAGGGAAAGTGGTGACCCAAGTAAGTATGGAAATGAAGAGAGTCTGTAAGACTAAAGGCAAAAAGAATTTCATATACACACTCTACTTGATAAAGTTGTTTCCCATTGGGGGTACAAGATTTTCATACTGCTATATGGTATACTGGACTTGAACAATTAACTAAATGGCTGGTGGAAGGTGGGAGCCTGTTTTCTGGTGGAAGGTGGGAGCCTGTTTTATTCTCAATTTCTTTTCTGAAAATCTAAAACTGCTCTAAAAATGAAGTATATTAAAAATGAACTAATATGATCCATGATATATTAACAGCCTAATGAAGAAAAACAATACTTTTGTCAATTGAGGCAAAAATAAAATGTTAACAAAATTCAACATCCATTCATGATAAAAGCTCTCAGTAATGTCCCCAACCTGATAAAGGTATTGACAGAAACAAAAACAAACAAAACAAAAAAACCAAAACCCAAACCTAGAGCTAACATCATAATGGTGAAAAACTGAATGCTTTCCCCTCAGGATTAAGAAAAAAGCAAGGATGCCCACTACTATTCAACATCATAGTGGAAGTTCTAGCCACAGCAATAAAGCAAGAAAAATAAATAAAAGTCATACATTTTGGAAAAAAGAAAACTCTCCCTATTTATAGACAACATGATTGTCTATGGTAGAATACCCAGGAATCTACCAAAAAAAAAAAAAAATTCTTAGAATGAGTTTAGCTAGGTCACTAGATACAAAGTCAACACAGCAAAATCACAGTTCTTGGTTACTGATAATAGCTCCAGCCAAAAATATTTAGATGTAAATCTAAAATTACATACAAGATTCTTATGCTGAAAATGACAATATTCTGTTAAAAGAAATCAAAGAATACCTAAATAATTTGAGAAAAATACCATGCTCATGGATAGGAAATCCCAATATAAAAATTTCAGTTCTCTACAAACTGATCTATAAATTTCCATTCCAGTCAAAATCCCAGGGGAATTTACTGTAGCTACGGACAAACTGATTCTAAAACTTACATGGAAAGGCAGAGGAACTTGAATAGTCAAAATATTTTGATAAAGAAAAGAAAAAAAAGTTGGAGAAATTACACTAGCAGGTTTTTAAGACTTACTATGCTGTAACCAAGATAATGTGAAATTTGTAAGGGAATAAACACATAAATTGATGGAACCTAATAGAGATTTCCAAGAGTCCCACACAAATATGTCCAAATGACCAAGGTACAAAAGCATTTCAATGAAAAAAGGATATTCTCAAAAAGTGGTGTTGGAAAACTGGATATCTGCATGCAATACAATGAATCCTGATGTAAATCTTATACCTTATAAAAATTAATTCAAAATAGATTAAACTGAAAAAATTTTAAAAGAAAATATAGGAGAAAATCTTTGTGACCTAGAATTAGGCAAACAGTTCTTAGACATGTCATCTAAAGCACAATCCGTAAATTAAAAAAATAAATTGGACTTCATCGAAATGAAAAAAAAAAAAAAACATTGGTGTGTGCAAATCAGTGTTAACAGAATGTAACACAAGATACAGACTGGGAGAAAATATTTGGAAATAACATACCCAACAAAGAACTTAAAACAATAATATATAAACAACTCTCTAAACTCAACAGTAATAAAACAAACCACCTAATTAAAAAATGGGCAAAAGACTTGAACTGACAGCTCATCAAGGAGGTCAGATGAATGGTAAATGAGCACATCAATAAATGTTCAACCTAACTGGGAAGTGCCAATTAAAACCATACAATGAGATGGCATTACATATATGTTAGAATGGCTATCATAAAAATTATATAAACAAACAAGGGCATATCTACACCATGGAATATGACAATTAAAAGGCATAAACCGTAGGTACATACAACAATTTGGATGGATCTCAAAGGCATTAAGCTGAATGACAGAAGGCAGACTCCAAAGGTTAAATAGTGAGTCCATCTAGTGATATTCTCATGGGGATGGAGAACAGATCAGTGGTTGCTAAGAGTCAGCAGAGATTTGGGGTGGGGCAGCTGTAACAAAAAAGGGGAAGCAGGAGGGAGTTTTTAGGAGGACGCAACCCGAGTCCTAACTATGGTGGCAGTTACAGAAATTCATACATGTATTAAAGTTCATAGTACCTACACCACAAAAAGTCAATTCTACCATTGGTTAATTTAAAAAATAAGTTGAAAAACATAGAGGGAAATATTCTTCTAAAACACCTTTTCTTTAATCCATCTCCCTGAAGTTCAAGATACCCACTTAAAATGGAGCCTAAGTCATATCCACTGCAAACTATTCTCCTCTGCAAGGCCCCCTCTGCCCCCCAGTGCTCTCAGTACAGTCACCATGGGGGTCCCTTCTATTTGACCCAGCTCACTGAGAGCAAGGACTTGCCTTATGGGTCAATAGTCCAGTGCTGGGGCTGACCCAGAGTAGGCATCTAGTGGGCATCTACTGGATGAATAAAGGGTGGGTAGGTGTAAGCAGGGGGCCTGGTCTTCCCTGTAATCATTTGGGGTTGGCCCCTGTGCTCAGGGAAGACACCCTTTCCACGGGAGACAGACCAGCACTGTTTCCATATGAGCAACCAGGAACTAGAGCGGACTACCTGGGCATCTACCTCAACTTGCCAAGCCCAACTCAGGTGTTCCTGAAATTGGCAGAGAAGGTCAAGGCCAAGAGGAAGCTGATCCACCTATGCACGTGGCCGGGGACGTGGTTCTGTTGAAGTGCACAGTCCTGACCTAAGTCCTGAGCCTGATGGGACCCCTGCAGCCACACAGACATGCTTGCGAAGAACAGCTGCTGCGGGCCAGGGTGGCAGGGCTCAGCAGGCTTTCTCACCAGCTTGTAGGCAGGGCGCTGGGCAGCGTCTGGCAGGGCGAGGGCACCAGTGGGCCTGCCTCAGTTTCCTGTGGGCAGAGCTCCAGTAGCTCAGCTCTGTGCCTCCCGAGGGGCTAGAGCAGGTCACCCCACTGCTAAGCAGGCCTGGGGCCAGGGGGGTGCATACTGAGGGGCCTTTATAAATACAAATGAGTCCACTGAAGACGGCCTTCTAGAACTCCAAACTCATTCCCATCAGTTGCAGCTTCTTCTGACGTTGGGAGTGACTGCCTGTAGCAAACTTGTCAATAATTAGTCTTTTCCGGGGCGCCTGGGTGGCTCAGTCGTTAAGCGTCTGTCTTCAGCTCAGGTCATGAGCCCAGGGTCCTGGGATCGAACCCCACATCAGGCTCCCTGCTCCGCGCAGTAGCCTGCTTCTCCCTCTCCCACTCCCCCTGCTTGTGTTCCCTCTCTTGCTGTGTCTCTGTCAAATAAATGAAATCTTTAAAAAAAAAAAAAGTCTTTTCCTTCCACACACTCTATCATATACATATTACACAGTAGCTATGAGATAGAACATTGCTTGAGTGACAATGACTTGATTTACTTCAACATGCTAGCCGTAGGCTTCACTGACCCACAGATAACAGAGAAAAAGCAAAGGAAAGTTTACAGTGGTCACTCCAAAGCTTCAGGAATCAATACAGCATTTCCATGTATCTGTGCCCTACCAAGTCAAACCGCATGAATTAAACATACGCGTCTGCGGAAGTCAGATGAGCGCAGGTGCACGGGCATGTGCTTCCGACGGTGGATGGTGCAGGCTGTGATACTCCAAGTGTGTGAAAATATGCCGTGGACTCAGAACCTGGGTCGGGACAGCATGAGGCCACCAACACATGGACACAGCTCCGCTAACTGAAGTCTGCCCTGTGCGGACAGGTCAGGACTACGGGAGGAGCTCCGTCTAGAGAACGCAGGGCCGCTCCCAGCTGGAGAGAGCGGCTGCGGGGCACAGAGCCCCACGCCAGCCTTTATTTCTAATGTATTACGGAATGGTCTGCAAAATCCTGTGGCATGGGATGGTGTGCACCAATGTCATCCCCCCAGGCAAGGAGATGGTGAGAGACACAGAGCAGTACTGAGAGGGGCCTGGGTCCCCACAGGCAGGCAGCAGTTTCCTGGCTGGGAGAAGGGGGACATTTCAAGTAGGGGAAGTGACCCTGCAAACAGGGCAAGTTGGGGAAGATGCCTGGGCAGACAGTGGCTGTTTCAGAGGCAAGAGGAGGCTCCCACTGAGAGCCATGCACAGGCCACTCCACGGTCCAATGTTACCTGTTCCTCAAGGGCTAACCCAGAAGAACTCTTTCCCAGCCGAGAACCTGGCCCTGTGGCCTCTTGTGGGTGTGAACTTCTGGGACCCAGGCACTGCTGAGAGCTCAGGTCACAGACACACAGGTGAGACTCCAACCCAGAGGGTCCTGCCCACCCTACCTACGAGGCTGTGATGGTTTTGCAGCCAACAGTGGAGTTACTAAAGCCACGTACAGAGGCAGAATGCATGGTCTCTCACATTCACAAAAAAGAGGTATCTTCCTGCCCCTCTCATACTTTAGGGTACCTGGCTCGCCCAGAATGGGCCGGCCTCCACCGGCGGGTGTCTGCAGTAAGGCCTCAGACAGGCAGGGGCATCCTGGCCTCCCTGGTTTCCTGGGCACAGCTCAGCACTCTCCGGCACAGGGGTCGGAAGAAGACACAAGGAGGCAGCTGGCCTGGCCACCGCCCCAGCCCCCCGCTCTGGTCCCATCTTCCCAACCACCACCCAGACACAGAGCTTCCTGAGCTCTTAGGAGCTCTCGCTGACTTTCCGCTAAGTCCTCAGCACCCAGTTTGCAAAGCTGGCATCACTATTCTTATTGAACAAATGACAAAATCAGGCTCAGAGCCATGGCCTGGCTACTGTCCACACCGCTGGCTGGATGCCTGGGACTCAGGTCTGCTGCTCTCTGGGGCCTGGAGGGTGGGACCCAGGCACCCTACTGCTCAAACAGGTTTTGGTGATAGGGTGTCGGTCCATCTGCAGGCCAGTCCCAAGCTCAGTGGCTTGGCTAAGGCCTTCTGTTCTGGACGAGTCTTTCTGCACTCCCACCTCCTCAGTGTCTGCTTACCAGTTTCCTCTAAGAAATGAAGATACATGCCAAGGGGCAGTGATGGAACACAAGCCCTGTGGTTCTGGGGTACAAATGGTGACCGTGCTGAGGATTAATTCCACAACTGACCAGTTTGGTAATGGACAAGTCAGAGAAATCTGGGCGCTGTACCCGAGATGGAGACTCTAATGCCTGCACCTGTGAGAAACTTGGGGCAATCACACAGCGTTCGCCGTCCCCTGTGTGCATCTGGCTCTAGGCCCAACATCCTCCTGCAGCCCTGGGTGACAGATCTTCACAAGCTTCCCTTTCCTGGCTGGTGGTGGACACCTCAAGGATGGGCCTGTACCCTCTACGGTAACCTGAGCACAGGGCTCTGTTTGAAGACAACCCAACAGAATGCTCCGACACAAAGGCATGTGCCTTTCAAAGGAAACCTCTGAGAAGTGCCACCCATCTCCGGAAAATACTTGGCTACTTCTCTGGGTACTATACACTGGGCCAACCAACTGAGAAGGTGTCAAGTGAAGATGACTTGCCATTCTGTGGTCTCAACTACTGTGGGTCCAGAAGGATTTCTGCCGGCCTAATGACCAGTGTTTGGTAGGCTGAATTTTGGATCACTTTCCACAAGTCAAATCCATTCCTGGGTAAGAAAATTTGCCGACACTGAGCGTATTCTAAAGTACTGAATGCACTTCGTGGTACACAGTAAGCAGGCAATAAATGCCTGGTCAGTTGGACAAGATGCAGGGTTGGAAGGCTATTTTGAAAGAGAAGTTCCTCCAACATTCTGAGCAATGCTGGGGAAATAGGGACATGGTTGTGATTCTGAAGATTCATTTGGAAATTCTGGTCAACTTGCTTAAAAATCAATGATGGTCATAACAAGAGCTAACATTTACTGAATGCTTTTTGTGTACCAGGGACCATGCAACCTGCTTTATCCTATTGACTCCTTAAGAGCCGCCATGCCTCTGGTCCTCTCCTTTGAGGGTGAGAAGTCCCCGGGGCTCAGGATGGAGCAGGCTGTCCCCAGGGTACAGCAGGAAGCTCAGGCCAGCGTGAGGACAAGCCTCTCAGGCGTAGGCCCCCCTTTAAAGGCATCCCACACTTTCAGCATCCCTCAGCACCTACCACAGAGGTTCACACCTGAGAGCTGCTTCCTGCCCCTCAGTTTTGGTTTCATCCTGGTAGGATGGGACGAGCATGAAGGTATATGCCCCGTGAAGGTTATCAGCTGACCTGTGGGAATACCGCTCTGTCCACAGGGCTGTGTGGATTTAAGGGCTGGCTGTCCATCCCTCACTTCTTCTCTCCCCACAATGCGGCATCCTAAACCAAAGAGCAGTTGGGGAGGGGACAGGAGCGCCCAGTAGACCCTGACGCCCTCCGCTGGTTTGCCCGCATTTCTCTCCCTTCTGGGCTAGCCGCAGGTGGCCGCTACTTGCCCACTGCCCCCCACCAGGCAGGGCAGAGAGGCGGCATCACCCCCAGCCTGTGACTGCTCCGGGCAGGATGAGCCTGCCGTGGTGGGGGGCATCCCGGATGTTCAGCAGCTCACCCTGCTAGCCTGGGAGACCAGCGTGGTCTCCATGGCACAGCTCCCTGCATCCAGTCCCGTAGACACATTCTTGACCCACTGAAGGCAGGGGCCTGGCTTGGCTGACAGAAATACGGTGTTTTGGGGTCTTAAACTTCCCTTCCCTGACTAATGGTAACACAGGTCAGGGAAGAAAGAAGGACCTGTGGGGCGATGTTGCCCCTTTGCCCGGGCCCCTGAGACCCACACGGACGTGAAATTCCCTCCTGCCACCTTGGGGACACAGTGAGGGGCTCTGCTCTGATTCTGGATCTAGCCGATGCCAGACTGAGTGTAGGAACAGGTTAACAAAAATTTGGGAAGCAGATATGGAAGGGCCAGTCCCACGGCTGTACACGTCTCTACCTAAAGGTCAAGAAGAGGGAATCTGGGATGCGATTTTAAAAAATAAAATAGGGGTGCCTGGTTGGCTCAGGTGGTTGAGTGTCAGACTTGATTTTGGCTCAGGTCATGATCTCAGGGTCATGAGATCGAGCCCCGCAATGGGCTCCACACTCAGCAGGGAGTCTGCTTGAGATTCTCCCTCTCTCAAAATAAATAAATAAATCTTAAGAAAAAAATAAACTGAAAAAAAAAAAAATCCAGAACCCACAACACAAACTTTTACTACTCCTTATATAGGCAGTGAGTAATTTTTAGGACCAATAAAAATCTGGGGCATTTTAGAACAGTGGTCCTCAAAGTGTGGTCTGGGGAGCTTTAGGGGTCCCTGAGACCTGCTTAGGAGGGTTTTCACAGTAATACTAAGATGTTATTTGCCTTTCTAATTCTCCTGCTCTCACAAGTATATAGGAGCTTCCCATAAGCTAAATGACGAGACTGCACCACAGATTAAACGAGAGGCCGTGAGACTCCAGCTGTATTCCATTAACATAGACGTGGAAGAGACTGGCAAACACAACACCACCACTCTTCTCAGACTTTTGGTTTTGGGAAATATTTTCATATATTATTTTTGATAACATGTAGTGAATTCATTGTTATCTTAAGAGAAATTAACGTATTAAGAAATTCTCTGGTTTAATTTCCAGCATGGTAAATGGAGATAGAACGAACCCTCACAATCCAAAGCTCTTTGGGGTCCTCAGGAATTTTAAGGAGGATGGAGGGGTCCAGATGAACAGAGGGTCTAAAGGGTTAAGCCGGTCCCTTTCCAAGCCTGGCCAGGCTAGGCAGAGCGCTGTGCTCATGAATAGAAATGCTCCCTCGTGCTTGTCTGGTCCTGGGTGCACTAGAACACAATCACAGAGCTCATCTCGCAGACGGATTGCACTATTAGCCCTTGGAAATGAACCTTCTGCCTCCCCCACCTGCAGGGAGGTGCCGCCCTCACCCTGGGAGGCTCCCGAAGGTGAGGGGGGTGGGACAGCCTCACTGCAGCACCTGGGCCTATTGGTAGTCACATTCCCAATAATTAGAGTGCCCGGAACTTATTTAACATAAGAATTATGCCTAAGACTGTAAGCTCAAACTTAAGGAAGCCTACAGAGAAATGATTAAACTGTGAATGTCCTGGTATGAATGTGAATAATTATATATTAACACCCTTTACCATTCAAATAATTGTCATTCAGCTCAAAGCTGAATACCTGACTCTGAGCAGGTGTTAATGGCTTTGGAACAATATAAGAACCAGAGAGAAACACTGTGAAAACGCTGAGGGGGGCGGGGAGGAGAGAACGTGTTCAAGAGCCTGCAGCTGAGTGTGCTCACAGCACCGGGGGCCACTGAGAGGCGGCTCGGTACCAAGTCCCAGTCTCTGGTTCCGATTCCCTACGACTCCGGCCCCTGCTTCACAGTACTCGCTCTCTCCCCTTACAAATTCTCCCAGCTTTTGCGGGAGCTGGGAGAAACCTGTCTACCCCACCCCCCCTCACCCTATGAAAGAACTGAACACGGTTTACAGGCGTGCTCACACATAGGGACAGTGTTCCCTCCCAGGCACAGCCTCGTAAACAAAACAAAAAGGTGGGAAATTAGATTTAAAAGGACACGGTGTTATCTATGTACGCAAGACGATGTTTTCCAACATTAATGTCCCTTCCTCCGCCTGAGTCAGCAACAGCTGACATCAAATCACGCCTTCCCTTTGGTGGCGTCAGTGACTGGCAGAGAAGGGACCAGTTGAGAGTGTTTCGGACCCATGCCATTTCATGCTAAATAACACCCAGTGGTTGTTAAATACGCAATAACGTGTGTATGTACCCCACCCTGCTCCGAGCTCAGTTCAGGAACTCCTGTGCATCCCGTCAGAAACTTCCAGAAGCCTCCTGCTAGGCCTCCCAGCTTCACCAGCAGACCTATCTGCCACTCCTGGAAAGCCTAAACATCATCCTGAACCAGGGCAGCGTCCCACAGTCCCAGGCCCGACTCACAGACGCTTCCGTCTGCATCCTTGGGACTCAGTTTCTGGAAATACTGACAAATCTGCAGGGGGTGGGTGGGTCTGCGTGGTCCCCACCCATGCGGCTTCTTGAGCTTGTGTGAAACAGCCCTGAGGTCTGTTAAATAATTTTAGCTAACTTTTGAAGACCAACCTAACAGAAAGGCACTAAGCCCTTAATTTCTTAATGAATGATTCTTTACCGTAGGACAGGGATTATGCCATGGAGAAGGCATATCATTACTGACAGAGCTGTCAGGAGGACAGGCAAAAGGAAAACCGGCAAGCTTTAATTTCTCTGCAGAGAAATGAGGGGCTCTTTGGGGATTAATCTCAGTATCAACATTGAGCCTTTGCCGCAGGGCAGCTGAAGAATTCAAAAGAAGTTGTGACTGAATTTCGAGTGATGGAATCTAGCTCCAATTGTGCAGCCGACTTTGGCTTCTCACCTATTCAAACGAGGACGAGGCCGTGCAGGTGTGGGTGAAGGGGTTCCCCACCGGATGGAGAACACGTGTGCCCTCAGCAGGGGTGACAAGGACGGAGGGAGGGCCAGGCAAAGGGCTGGCCAGGGCACCACTGGAACACGTGCTAAGAAAGTTCTCCTGAGTGGGGAGGGACACGGCGGGCAGGGGTCGCTACCACCTGATGCTCGGCCAGGGGGGTTCAGGGACCAGGTCCGCGGTGCGGGGAGGGGCTGCTGTGAGCAACCCTCTAAGACTGCACACCTCCGCTTCTTTAGCTTTTTACACTCGACATTAGATTTGTTTCCTGATCTCAGGACGAACAGAGGAGTTCAAGGGGTTCTCCCTCTGCTTTAGGCACACGAGAGATCCCTACCTGCTGGTAGTCCCTAGGCCTCTCTGCCAAGTCCAGGCTGGAGGCCCAAACAACCAGGGCCTAGAGCCCCCGGGGCGTAGAGACCATGGGCTCTTTGGCTGGTGTACTTGCCCTGAGTGGGGGGAGAGGAGTCTGAGAACTTTGCTCCTTGGCTGAAGGCTGGGCTACAGTGTCACAAGAGAGATGTGGCTACTGTCACCAGCTCAGTGCTGTTGCTGGGGAAAACCGGCCTATCCCTGACCACTCAACCCTGCCTGGGGTAACTGAGGACCACCGGCGCAGGGCTCGGATGCCTAGGAACACGACTGCCTCCATGTAATATGGGTACTGCTAATGTAGCTTCAGAAATAGCACCCGTCCTAGGTAAGTAGTGATGTCCCAAATTCAGGGTCACACAATGTGAGGGAGAACGTGTGTTCAGACTCATCCATGAATCAGTTCCGTAGTTATTCAATAACCATTCAATCAGCAGCTAGTTTGTGCATGCCAGGAGGGAAGGCGGCTGGGGCAGGGACGCTTGAGCCCCAGGCAGCGGGCTCGGGTGGCAGATGTCACGCCACAGGCTGCAGGAGTTCTGGGTCTGAGCTAGCAGCACCAGGAGACAGCTCTACATTGAAAGCAGGGGTGACGTGACCAAGCCATCTTCTTCCAGGGCTGTCCTTAAGCATGCAGAAGGTAGGACAGTGCTCATGCACAAAAGAACACCCCAAGCTGATGAAGAATGATGGCTGGGAGACGGCAGGGAAGCCCATTTGTGTCTGTGGCAGGTGGGTGGGGGGACTGCTCCTTCCGTCCCCTTCTCTCCCTGCCACACCACATCAGCATCAGCCACCGCTGCCCGGCCTGCTCCCCGGGGCTGCACACAGACCCCTGACTGGAAAAGGATCCGCTTCTATCCTACTTTAGCCTTTCTTCCCCGTCCATTTCTACGTGGTAGAGAGCTGCTGGAGAGCTGGTGCTGGCTCTTGGGGGAGTGGGGCCCTCTCCCGGGGGCTGCTCGAGCAATCCCATGCACGGCAGCTGGCTGCCTTCCGAATAAGCGACACAAGAGGGCAGGGGAGATCCTGCGCATTCACGGCCCCGCCTCGCAAGTCGGCCCGTCCCTTCCACGTACTCTAGGGGCCACTTGGCGCCAGCCCGGGGTCAGCCAGGAAGGAACACGAGTCCCAACACCAGAGGTAATGGTCGCCGGGGCAACCGCACACACATCTCTTCCTGACGGCATCACGGGGTTTCAGAATTCAGGGTGGGACCCCAGGTGGGCCCCCAGTGTCGACTTCACCGACTACAGGAATGAGATGGCCCCACGACAACCGCCCTCAAGTCCGCTCCTCTCCCAAATTCTCAAAACGAGCATCAGTGGTCCCAGAGCTGGGACAGTGAACTTAAAACAGATGAAACCTGCAGTCACAGAAAAACCTCATCACTTGTTTCTCACACATTCCAGGCCCCATTCAAACCCAGCAATTTAATTCTGATTCCTTTCTTTCAGCCAAAACTGTTACCATATTATGGGACAGGGTAGGGGTGCAGTGAGGAGATCTGTCACTTTTGACAGCAAAGAGACAAAACTGAGTGTGTTCGATTTTGAATTTGCAATATCAGGTGTGCATGTATCACTTAAAACTTTTGAAAGTCTCAGACATACATTTTATCTATCACAGGCTCAAATTCCTCTAGAAGATTCTGTGGAAAAATGCCAATACCAGTTTTCACACTCAGTTTGAATGTGGTTGCTGCCTTCTGGGTTTTGGTGCTGGAAGAACTGGCCAAAAAAAAACCAAACGTGAATTAGTGTAGAATCGAAGATCCCTCAAGGGAGGCAGCAGAGTAGTGTCCGAGTCTGTCAGAGTCCCCCTCCTGGGTCTGCCGAGTGCTCAGCGGGGAAACTAGGGGCAGCTTCCAAGCCAGCTGATGCTCCCAAGTCCAAGCCAGTGGCCAGACCCCACCTGCACAGGGCTCCGTGTGCTCACGGCATGGCCAGCAAAGACTGCCATGGCGTAGGCACCCTAACTTTTAGGGCGGAGTAAAGAGCTCACGTTGTGAGGGGATGGGGCATGCATTCACGTCTCATCTGTGCCACCACCTAACTGTTTGAACTGGTTCTCTCCCTCAAGTTCTGAGTCCTCAACGTGAAACTGAGGATCCCAGCGTCGAGGAGTAAATGAAAGTAAAGTCTGCACAAAGTGCTCAAGAGAGTCCCTGTCACAGGGAAAGTGCTCAGTGAATGTAGGCTGCCAACAGAACCACAGCCATACTCAGAAGTGTTAGGCTGACCGGCCCCACCTGGAGCTTGGAAGCAGTGCAGGTCTGTGAGGCCAAATCACCACCCTTCAGAGATGGTATGTGTGCAAAGAGGTCCAGCTGAACATGAACTGTGGTAATGGTGAGGGAGAGGAGGCATGTCTCAGCTGAAAGTGCGTGACTGCCAAGGAGACACAAGAAGCCAGTGAGGACAGGGAAGCCAAGGATCGAAACCCTGGGGTCCTTGACCCTGGCCGATCTATATGGAGGGCGGCCGAGTCGGCTCACTGGCCTACAAAATCCCCACACTGCTGCTTAAAAATAAAGAATTATAGGAATACGTAAATTATGCTCTGCCCCTTGAGCTTCTGTGGATGTGTCAATACCCCTGTGCATGCCATCGTGTGGCCCAGCCCACTGGCGCGCACGCAGCCCTGCAAACAGAAGGCACTCTGTGGTCCGGGGCGCTTCCTGAAAGGGCTGTCCTGGTGCTGGCACAACAGGCCCGTTGTGTGGGTAAACACGGAAACACGCACCTAGGAAAAGGGGGAGGATGGGCACGATGGTTTTCTGATCTAGGCATGCTGTCTGACACAAAGATGCGTGAATCTCTATGTTGCACATCACACCACACTGGGGAAACATTAAATGAAGTGATTTATAATCCGATTACTCATCTTCAGTCGTTCAGCCTGTAGCTACGGGCACAAAAGCTCTAGCCTGCCCAGGACGCTGACGGCTGCCTGCAGACGTGGCCAAGCCAAGGGGCCGGTCACACCCTGGGCCCACGTGGACATGGATTCTGTGACATCTTCCAATCACCGAGGGAAGCTGGCTGGACAGGACTGTCGTCACAGCAGAATGGAAACTCACCGACAAAGCCCCCACAAGGCTTGCTGGCTTAGCAGAATCTGGCGACAGAGCCCAAAGACTGGGTCTGAGGCTTCCGCTCTGTCACGGTGCCCATGAGACTGGGATGGCCAGCCCATCATATGGGGTGGTGGAGGGGCCTGTGAAACATGCTGATGACCCACAGACGTCCACTTTCCTATCAAAGGACATCCTGGTTTCTTCTAGGTTTTTTCGATTATATATAAAGTTGCTATTATGTGCAGGAGTTTTCAATTCACGTAGGTAGCTACTAAGCAGCATGACTGCCAGACTGCAAGGCAAGAGGATGTTTAGTTTACAGGAAATACCCAAACTATAAATACCCCAATCAAAAGACACAGGCTATCACACTGGATAAAAAAACAAGACCCATCAATATGCTCTCTGCAAGAGACTCATTTTAGACCCAAAGACACTCCCAGATTGAGAGTGAGGGGGTGGAAAACCATTTACCATGCTAATGGACACCAAAAGAAAGCTGGGGTGGCAATCCTTATATCAGACAAATTAGATTTTAAACCAAAGACTGTAGTAAGAGATGAGGAAGGACACTATATCCTACTTAAAGGGTCTATCCAACAAGAAGATCTAACAATTGTAAATATCTATGCCTTTAACTTGGAAGCAGCCAATTAT